>NC_141538.1:138978571-139291428 GCF_021556685.1 Rattus norvegicus
CTTGCCACAGATCACTACAGTTAAAGTGTCTCAGGACAAGGGAATTCATTATGGCAGTATTCACACCCCCTGCCGGGGTTGAAACTCCATCCATCTGTGTGTGTGTGCATGTGCAGATTTCCATGGAGGTCAGAAGACAGCGTGCAGGGTTGATTCTCTCCTTCTACCCTGGGGGTTTCTGGCACTGAACTCAGATTGATAGGTTTGGTGGCAAGGATCTTTACCTGCTGGGGTAACGCACGGATCCTCAAATTTCCTTAATTTTTTTTATTATGAGTGTGTGTACAAGTGTGTGGTGCACATAAGCCTTGGTGTGTGTGTGTGTGTGTGTGTGTGTGTGTGTGTGTGTGCGCTCGCACTATTAACTCACAGGGCCAGCAGCTGTAGAGCCCCATGACAGCCACCTGCTTCACAGCTGCTCAGACACAAGGAAGCTGGCAGTGCAGCCCCAGTTCCAGGCCAATGGTCTGAAAACCCCATGGATGGCTGCTGGTACAGCTCCACGTTCAGAGGCTGAGGAACCCAAGTCTGAAGCCCTTAGAGCAGCAGCGAGGGAGAGCGCGGTCTCCTCCCCTCACCTCTGACACTCCATCTGGGCCCCAGCGCTCACTCAGAGTGGGTCTCTCCTACTCAGCACACTGACCCACAGGCCCATCTTGTCCAGAAACCCCACAGATGCCCAGCTGTGTTTTGCCACTGTCGTAGGCTACCCGGTTGAGAACATTTTGAATGAAATGAAAGAAATTACAGACTTTGTGGGGCGAAGCAGAAGCAGAGAAACTGGTGCCAGGAGATGTGTGTGTTATAAAGGAGGGAGAGACTAAAATCAATACTCAGAGCTTTCATCATAAGAAGCCAGAGAAATAGTAACATTATATACCAAAGACAAACAATAAACTGAGTAATAAAACCAAGAACCCCAGTCAGCTGTGACGGAGCATGCCTGAGACTCTAGCACTCCAGAAGCAGAGGCAGGAGAATTGCTGAGTTTGAGGCAAGCCTGGGCTATCGAGTGTGTTCTAAGATAGCCTGGACTATGAAGTGAGACTGTGTTGTCTCAAACCAGAACTTGGGAGGTGGCAGCATAAAGATCAGGAGTTCAAGGCCAGCCTCAGCTATATAAAGGCCAGCCTAGGATGCATGAGATTCTGTTGGAAAGGGGGTGGGGGTAGGAAGATAGATTAATGGGATCAGGAAGAAAACAGAGAAAGTGAAATAAACCCAAAAGGTAGTTCTTTGAAAAGACCAATACAGTTGACTAATTTCTATTTGGGCCAGCAAACCAAGATGTATAGGATATAGAAATTACTAATACCAGAAATAAAACAGGGGTTTCTCTATCGATCCCACGGATATTAAAAGGACAGTAGAGGGTGTTATGATATCATTATTGCATCTTAAACAATTGTATGCCCACAGATGTAGTAGGTTTGATGATGAGTGGACTGCATTATTGAAAGATGAACATGATGGAAAGTCATATACAGAAAAACAGATAATGTGGACGCTGCACTGCTATGTCCACTGTAGAAACTCAAGTCTGCAGAATGGTGTGCTTATGTGTAGTCCCACACACTCTGGGGAGGCTGACACAGGAACATCCCTTGACCCCACAAGTTTGAATTGCCTGAGCGATTCAGCAAGACTCAGAAAGGAAGACTGAGGGTCTGGAAAGATGGCCGTGTTGGTACATGCTGGGGACCAAATCCCACTCTTCCATAAGAGTGCTCTCAACCGCCGAGCTCTCTCTCCAGCTCACCCCAGCCTCGCCATATCATTTTAAACATGGGGTTTGCTCAGGTCACTTAGCTGGCCTTGTGGCAGGCTTGCTGGCACCTCCTGAATGTGTGGTTGATGTTTTCTGCCCCTTGACCTGCAGGCCTGGATCATCTGGCAGTGTCTTGTCAGCTCAGTGTTCTGCGTGCTTGCCTTTGGGGCGCCCTTCTGCTTCCTTGTGAGCAGGCCTTGCAGCTAGCTAGGATCTAACTACATTGTGACAGGCTAGCCCACCATCTCTCGAGACATGGTGGATGAGGCGAGTGTTTCTGCATGGTGTGTCTTTGAGTTTATGCAGTCTTCCTGCATACAAATATCCAGCCAGAGCTGGAGGGGTGGCTCAGCGGTTAAGAGCACCGACTGCTCTTCCAGAGGTCCTGAGTTCAAATCCCAGCAACCACAGGGTGGCTCACAACCATCTGTAATGGGATCCAATGCCCTCTTCTGGTGTGTCTGAAGAGAGTGACAGTGTACTTATATGTAATAAATAAATAAATCTTAGAAAGAATATCCAGCCAGTCACTCTCTCAGACATTTATTCAACAAACATTCACTCAGTGGTGTTTTGTGACAGGTCCTAGCACAGAACTTCTAGCTATAGCTAAAGTAAGATTCTGAGCTACAAAGGGTATATAAACATCTCCGTGTGGTTTTGGTGGATAATATAACTTTCTCAATATTTATATATGACTCATTCTGAATATTATACAAATGAGAAGCATCCATCACCACAGCATCCAAAAGAATGCTTTAAGTCACAGCCATAACAGTTATTTTAAGAGGAAAAATCAATAGTTCTTATCTGCTAGCAGTTTCTTGATGCTAAAGATGCCTATAAATGACCCAGAACTATCTGGAAGAACATTAGCCAATAAAAAAAAACCAACTTCAATGAAGCCTGAGTCTGCCCAGATCACACCAGAAAGCCAGGCAAGGGGCACGTGAGCCTTCAAGGGGGATCCCGGTTAAAGCCAGTCGCCAGTGTTCTGGGTGAATCTGTGCCCGAGGAGCCCCACGCTCTGGCGGTCCTTACCTCCTCTGCTGCTCCTCCTGGCACTGCTGCTTAAGCCTGGCCTCTGTGCTCTTTGCTTCCTTGATCTCTTCCTCTAGCTGCTTCCTCCGCAAAATGCAAACATCTGAAAGGCAGACTTGTCGAGCGTGGTCTAGTTTCTGCTGCAGGTCCAAAATCTTGGTTGAAAAGGTAAAACATTGTGAAGGGTGTGACCCTTTCCCAACAACAAACACTACATTTAACTGAACTCTAGCAAGTACCTGTGGTAGGAGTCGGGGTGGGGGCAGGGAGCTGCTGTTAGCAGCACTTTCAGATTTTGTGTAAGTCATTCTCACACTTCAGACTGTGAAAAGGACCTGTATGTGCACACTGTTGGCAGCTTAGCACAAACATGGTGTTAATGGCCTGTGTGTTCTGTTAGCCATCCCCACCACCAGTCCTGGTGCTCTGGAGGGGACGAGGTTGCTACTAGCAGAAACCAGGCTGACTCGGTGGTTCAAGTACCTGAACCAAAACCCTCAGAGAATGAGGATGAAGCAAGGATGACGAGGGGCAGATGGGCTAGCCTGCACTAGCAAGTGCCTGCCTGCCTGCCCCTGTTTTGCCTCTCCTATTCCCTACATAACCTGCTGGCTAGAGGTGAGACAGAAGGTGGGTATTTTCAGGCATTAATCCACTGTCTTCTCGGACTGCCAGCTCTCTAAATAAAGAAAAAGGGTTTTTGTTGTTTTTTGTTTTTGTTTTTTGGTCTCGTTGTATAGCTGGCCAGGAACTCACTCTGTAGACCAGGCTGTCCTCAGATTCAGAGAGGTCCACCTGCCTCTGCCTTCCAAGTCCTGGGACTGAAGGTGTGCGCCACCACACCTGGCGTAAAGTGTAATTTTAAGATCTGGTTTCTCTCTTTTGTTCACTGGCTTCTGCAAGTGTCAGCAATGAGCCACTGGTGTCTTGGTCACACCCGTCATTCACTGTCGAGGTTACAGCTGCTCTTCTGTATCCTGTGACACTGCACAGTACGTGTCTCTACTTTTATGCTGTGCAGAATGATGTCCCTCTGAATGAGTGCACCCTCATTTCCTGACATGCGTATGCTATTCAGGAGTACTTTCAAGACAGTAAGACAGTCAGCCACAGAGGGAGACATGTATGCGTGTGCACACACACACACACACACACACACACACTCACTAACACACATAAGTGTTGTATACTATTGATACCTTGTTATAAGCAATCCAAAATGCAAGGGCAATATTTGAAAATAGCCAATTTCACAGCAAAAATCTCTCTTGAAAGGCGTTGGTGGTGCGCACCTTTAATCCCAGCACTCGGGAGGCAGAGGCAGGTAGATCTCTGAGTTCGAGGTCAGCCTGGCCTACAGAGTGAGTTCCAGGACAGCCAGGGCTACACAGAGAAACTCTGCCTCACCCATCCCCTCTAAAAATTACAAACTAGGGTTGGAGAGATGGCTCAGTGGTTAAGAGCACTTGGCTACTCTTGCAAACAACCTGGTTTAAGTTCCCTACACCCACATGGCAGCTCTCAACCATCTGTAACCCCAGCTCCAGAGGACCCAACGCCCTCTACTGACCTTCTCAGGCACCAGGCATACATATGGTGCACATACATACATATATGTAGGCAAAACACACACACACACACACACACACACTAAAATAAATGAGTCTATTGTTTAAAGATTACAAAATAAGTCATATAAACAGTCAATTCAAATGAGAGAAAAATAAGTTCTTTAAAATTAAAAAGTATACATGTCCTATGACTTCAATCAGATTTAAGTTCATATTATAGTTTTAATTAAATATACATTTGCATGTAGAGAGGTGAATATGTGTATGTGCACATGTGTATACAAGATAAGGGGTGTCCTTTGACTCTCTCCACCTTATTTTTTGAGACCGGGTCTCTTGCTGGCCTGGAGCTCACTCCCTCGGCGAGGCTGCTTGACCAGTCAGTTCCAGAGACCCTTCTTTCTGTTGCAGGCCTGCCCTGTGTGTTCTGGGGATCTGAACTCAGATCCTCATGCTTGTGTGACAAGCACTTCACTGATCCAGCCATTTCCCCTGCCCTGGAAGCTTACATTTCTAATTCATGCAGTTTTCAAAAATGTACAAGGTTTATTAGAATGGTAGGGGCATATGACATAAAATTATTAACGAGAGGAAGACGCGGGGAGGGCAAAGAGAAAAGATGAGCCGGGCACCTGTCTCTTAAGGCAGGGCTCCGGCTGTGCGTGCCGCTTCCTGAGCATGAGGACGGTTACCTTTTCCTGTGCTTCCGCTGTTTTCGATTTCTCCCGAGCCAGCTTTTCCTGTAGGCCCTGCTGGGACTTAATGCTCTGCGTCTGCCTAAGTCCTTCTAACTCCAGCTCCTTGACTTTCTGCTGACAGAGCTTCCACTCTGCCATGAGGGAGGAGTGCATCCTGGCGTTGTCCAGCAACTTCTCCTGGGCCTGCTTGAGTTCAATTTTGATCTATAGTTGGGGGATAGGTAAAAAAAAAAAAAATCATAAAATCGGGGCCGGGGATGCAATTAAATGGTAGAAAGCATTCTCAGGGCACTGGGTTCGTGTGCGCACTTGCACACATAAATATAAAAATTAACACAATGCTAGCAAGATGGCTCAGTCAGCAATGGGGCTTGCCACTGAGCCTGATGGCCTGAATTCAGTGCTCTGGATGCTACATGGTGAGAGGAGAGAACGACTCCAAAAGCTGTCCTCTGCGCAGACAGAATCAGACGAGTGTGTGGGTAAGTCATGTGCCGTCCCTAGAGTTGAACAACCCCACGTTGCTCTCTTCTTAGAGTCCCATTTATGTACAGTAGCACACACACACAGTGGTGTACATGATGGTGGTCTCCAAAAGGTAAAGAGACAAACCAGGAAGCTTTACAGCTTATACTACCTAGGAGAGAGTGCGTCACCTCTGAGTTGGACATTTTCAAGTACAGCCTTACCACAAGAAAACTCAGCAAGTCCAAGGGGTGAGCAGGGCACTGGACTGGAGGAAATGAAGAAAGCAGAGAGTGGGGTATTTGGTGCACTGGGTTGGTTCAGGGTCGCGAGACCCAAGCCTCTTGCTAATGAGGGCGGCACTCTCCTTTCCTAGCACACTGTCCATTGACTCCCCAGGCCAGGAGCTCTAAAGGCTGTGAGAATCAGTGATCCCACAGGCATGGGGACTGGGACGTTGCTCAAGTCAGATTGCACGGATGTAAAAGCTGTTAAGCCTCTGTCTCTATGGTGGCTTCTGCAGCCCAAAAAGGAACCAGTACAGTGTCCTGGTGGCACACTGTGAGGAAGAGACTTGGATAGCAGTAGAGAAAGAGTTCTCAGAGCTGCCAGTATGCTGGCTTGGTTCTGTATTGTGCTAGGTGGTGTCCACGGACATCCACTTTCTAACGGGTTAAACTGCATATCATTATTTTACACACATTCTTTGTAGTATAGTCCACAACAGATTGGTTCAAAGGTAATAAAATTAGTATTCTGGGATGCTAATTACTGTAGCATGCCTAACGGTAGGGACCCAGAGTTTGATCTTCTGAGTGGATTTTAGGAAATCAGTCCCACAGTGGGTAAGAGCATAGACTGCCTTGGTGGCACATTCCCAGCCCCCACATCAGTGGCTCACAACTGCCTGTAACTCCTACTGCAGGCTATCCAAGGGCTCTGGCCTCTGTGAGCACCTGCGCTCATGTACACACGCACCCGTGCACACATGTATGCACGTGCACGCACACACACACACACACACACACACACACACACACACACACAAACTCGGTCCATGTGTTTGCAAATCTAAGGTTCCCAAAATGACTCCAGGCTGAGGAAAAGCTCGATGTGCAAAGTGAAATCTACTCACGTTTCAGTTCAGATTCTGAAATTAGTTTTGTGATCCTGGTGGCCCTAGCTGCTCTGAGGTTTATGAGGTCAAACTATACATAAAAGGTGGCTACTGTACATGATACCACTGCACGCCTGGCTCCAAGAGAGAGGCTGCAAACAGTAAGCAGCATCTTCTCTCTTTATGGCGTGGTCGTTTTTCCATTTCTGAAAGACTGCCTATTGAATACATATTCATAAGGGGCCATTCTGGTCATTGTATCAAAAGGCAGACATGAGATTGCTTGAGTGGTCAGGTGAAGTTGGACATGGTGACGTGTGTCTGTGATCTCGGCATGTGACAGGAATAAGATGAGTTTTTTTTTTTTTTTTTTTTTTCCGGAGCTGGGGACCGAACCCAGGGCCTTGCGCTTGCTAGGCAAGTGCTCTACCACTGAGCTAAGTCCCCAACCCCAAGATGAGGAGTTTTCATGGGGATCTTATTCACAGGAACAAGATCAGCGTTGCCTTCATGGTGATTTCAAGGCCAGCCTGGTCTATGGGATACCATCTCAAAACAAACAAACTGATCTAAGAGGCCTTCCGTTTGACACTCCAGGTTTCTGCCACTCCCAGTTTGGTGGTGCTGGGGATTAACCCAAGGCCTCCCACATTCTAGGCAAGCATTCTACCAACTGAGCCCCATCCAGTCCCTGAATATTGAAATTTAGAACCTTATATAGGGTTTCTAATATGTATTAGAAACCAAGTCTGTAATGTGTAATTTTAGAACTGAATTGTATCTGGAAGAATACATTATTTATATGGTGCCTTGTTCTGAATGTTTATGTGTTTCGAAAAACAACTGCGAATCTGTGCCACCCCCTCCCTTTATGAATACATTTACGGGGGAGAAATACATCTGGCTATATGCAACTAATGTAGGGAGACCAGTCACTAAGATCAAATGTTAAAAATTTGAGATAAGGGGCTGAAGGGATGGCTCCGTGGTTTGGAGCACCGACTGCTCTAAAGCCCAGCTCTGACCCCACAGGCCCTGAGTTCACTTCCCAGCCACCGCATGGTGGCTCACCACCACCTGTCATGGGGATCCGATGCCCTCTTCTTGTGTGTTTGAAGACAGCTACCGTGTACTCATATACGTAAAATAAATCTTTTAAAAAGTGTTTGCCTATAAGAAGAAAAAAAAAACATTCGAGATAAGGATTTCAACCGACCGCTATACCCTTTGTGTTTACGACCGACAGCATCTGCACCCTGTTGGCAGCCGAGAGAGCGGAACCGTGACTTAGCCCCGCCCCCTCACTCCTCACCCTACGACTGAGGACCTGCAGGAAAGGCGGTGCGTGCGCGAGAGAGTTACCTTGAGGTTCTCCTCCTGGAGCAAACTGTTGTGTTGTTTCAAGTCTAGGCTCCGGCCCCGCTCGTACCGCAGCTCCTTCTCAGCCGAGTTGCTCAGGATCTGCAGGCGGTGCAGGTTCTGCCGCAGTTCCCGCAGTTCCCCTTGATGCTGGTAGCTTGCTTTCTCTCCAGATGTTAGATACTGAGGCAAACATTTTAAGAGAGAAAAGCGCTTGAGAGAGCACCACAGGCGGTCTGTAGGTTCACACCGCCCGTAGGGACCTGAGGGCTTCCGGAGACAGTTCCTTCTCCTACAACAAACGATGCTTCTACATCCATGGGTGCTCGGCGGTGCTCCTGTAATTCAAAAGCTTCCACACTGGACTGCACAGGCCATCGGGTTATGGGAACAAAAGCAGCCGTGCACGGATAACTAATCTTTCAATTTCTAATATCAATGAAAGGCAAACAAAATAGAGGATTTTTTTTAGAGTAAAACACTCCCTTTGAGTCTCAGAACTACAAAACCCCTTAAGGAAGAAAACAACCAGGAACCCACACTATTTTCTAGTTTTCTAAAAACAGTTTAAGCTTGTTTTATTTAATGCTTATGAGTATTTGCCTGCATGTATGACTGTGCACCCCTTGTTTGCCTGGTGCCTGAGGAGGCCAGGAGAGGTCAGGTCCCCTGGAACTGATTGTTCTGGTTGCTGGGAATTAAACCTGGGCCCTCTGGAAGAGGTGCTCTTAATTGCCAAGCCACCTCTCCAGAAGTTTTAAATTTTTATTACATTTATGTGTGCGTGCGTGCGTGCATGCATGTGTGACAACTAGAAGACAACTCTTGGGGCTGGAGAGATGGCTCAGCGGTTAAGAGCACTGACTGCTCTTCCAGAGGTCCTGAGTTCAATTCCCAGCAACCACATGGTGGCTCACAACCATCTGTAGTGGAATCTGATGCCCTCTTCTGGTGTGTCTGAAGACAGGTACAGTGTACTCACATACATAAATCTTTTAAAAGAAAAAAGAAGACAACTTTCAGGAATTACTGAGCCATTTCACTATCCCAGCTAAAGAAAATTAATAAAATAACAATTGGATACAAACGAAAGAGGGCTCAGAGCCAGTTCCCTAGTCTTCCTTGGGACAATCAGTGAGAGCTGCTAGCTTTCTGGGGGCTGTTAGCGGAGGGAAGCAATCAAGGAAGCAGCTAAGGATCAAGCTCTAGGTTGGCCGTGGTTCTCAACCTTCCAAAGGCTGTGACCCTTTAATATTCTTCCTTGTGTGTGCGACCCCAGCTACACAATTATTTTCATATTGTGAAATTCCTAACTGTAATTATGCTACTGTTATGACTTGTAATGTAAATATCTGTGTTTTCTGATAGTCTTAGGTGACCCCTGTGAAAAGGTTGCTTGACTCCCAGATGGGTCACAACCCACAGTTTGAGAACCATTACTCTATAGGCTGTAGACCTGGGTTTCACTGCTTCCTCAATGTGGGCAAATACCATCTACCTTATTCCTAACTAAAGCCTCTGTTTCTCCACCTGTAAGATGCACAGATTATATTCCTACGCCATCATATCGCTTAGTGAGCATGGGTGGTTTAGTGCAGTACCCACAGCACTATGATATACCCAAAACGTTAGGAAAACATTAAGTTCTAAGTCTATAAACTTAATATTTCATCCAACTTGGTTCAAGAATAGTAAAAGGGAATCTCACCTGAGCTAGTGTTAACCAGACCATGAGCATCCACGGCTGACCTCACAAAATACTTCTCACGGACACAATGCTCAGTCTTGCCCATGTGAGAGGCTCCCACGATTCTTTCCCTACTTATAAGGAGGGAGGACCCATTTTGAAAGGTCTGGCATCTGGCTTGTCTGTTGTTAAAAACTGTCCATTTAAGAAGATTATGGGAATATAGCACCATACTAGATACTACTGTCTGGCATCAGGGCTGAAGAACACTTGCACATGAGAGAGAGAGAGAGAGAGAGAGAGAGAGAGAGAGAGAGAGAGAGAGAGAGGAATAGTCATCAGTGCACAGACCCTGACAGAAACTATCCAAACTGTACTCAATTCCTCATTTCCTTGCCATGAAATCGAGAAGGCTCAAAGGTTAGAAGGACCCAGGTTCAATTCCCAGCCCTACATGGTGGTTCACAACGGTCTGTAACTCCAATCCCTGGAGGTTCGACACCCTCTTCAGGCCTCTTCAGGCACTGTGTGTGACTGATGCACAGTCATACATGCAAATACACATACACATTGAAGAAAGATTGTGTTACAGCTGAAGTCCCAACAGATATAATCAACCTTCCATGACTGAGAAAGAGGGGCTTCCTTTCAACACATCTTAGTGGTGCACTGGATATTTGCATACAAGATGGAGGTGGACTCTTTCTTGTGATACACACAGTATTTGATAATGGATCCAAGATTTAATTATAAAGCTAAAAGTATAGAAATAGTCTCAGAAGAAACATGAGAACAAAGCCTTCTCATGCTCATTTAGATAAGACCCTGAGACCAACATTTATAAATAGATCTGGGCGTGGTGGGGCATACTTTTAGCCCCAGCCCTCAGGAAGTCCGAGGCTGGCCTGGTCTACAAAGCAAGCCCAGGACAGACAGGGCTACACAGAGAAACCCTGTCTCAAAAGACCAAAAAACAACCCCCTCCCAAAAAACCCCAAACAACAAAAAATATAAACCAAACCAAACCAAACCACCACCACCAACAAAAACCAATAAAAATGGGGTATTATACACCAGTACTTAGGATGCAGAAGCAAGCAGATCTCTGAGTTCAAGGACAGCCTGGTCTACAGAGTGAGTTCCAGAGGACAGACAGGGCTACACAGAGCAACCCTGTCTCAAAACAAACAAACAAACAAACAAGCAAACAAGCAATTGCAAATGGGGCAGTGTCAGGGTGGGAGAGTGAGATGGTGGGGTGGGCAAGGGAGATAGCTCAGTGGTTAAAGCACTTGCCAGATAACCAGAGGTCAGGTCCCACAAACCCACGTAAAATGCTGCTTGGGTGGGTGGAAGTGGCAGCCTGCCTGTAATTCTTGCCTTGGAAGGCAGAGGCAGACGATCCTCTGAACAAACTGATTAGTCAGACGAACCCTATCAGTCACTTCTGGGTTTGATTGAAAGACCCTGTCTCAAAGATAAGACAGAAGACTGATCAGGGATGATCCCCAACATCAACATTGGGCCTCCACGCATACATGTGTACATGTGTGTCTGTACTCACAAGTAAGCAAACAAGGATCCAGACATCGCACACATATGCATGAAGAATATTTTATAAATGGGTGTTTATCTAATGAAAACGTGTGTATCAGTGGGTAGTGACAGGAAAATGAAGAGAGACAGCCCACTGTTTACCCTGCCTTCAAGAGAACACTATAGCCAGCCTTAGTATGCCTTTGGGTTTCCCATGCAATAAATTTTTACAACCTAAGTTAAACGCACAACTTTAAGTTATAAACTCTACCATACTTTGACATAGAATGTTTGGGGTGTGTGTATGTGTGTATGCACGTGTGTGTATGTGTATGTATACGCCACATATCTCTGGGTGAGACATGAGAGAACAGCCTTGGAAAACAAGGAGGGAGCTCTCAGGTCAGAAGTGAGTTTGCAGCCTGGCCCGACTGGCAACAAATATCAGTACATCCATCCCGCTATCCAACGCCACCAACTTCCTGGACGGAGGGGTAGCGTGGGAGCTGGGGTTAGTTTTAAAGCTGCAGAAAGGTGGGCTTAGGTCCTGATCTTGCTTATGGAGGTGTCACAGCTCTCTAGATCATATCCAGACACTGAGCTTCCCTAATGCGTGCACGCATGTCACAGAATTCTGGGACGACAAATGCATGTGGGCAGACGATGACGGCTTGTGGTGGTCCCTACGGTTTGCTTGGGCTCTGCTCTCACACATGCTGATACAGACCTTTTCAACCTGGGGCGCTCGTCAACACTCTGTGCTGTCACCCCACACTGCTACACTTTGAGCTTTGAGCGAAGTTGGCATCAACGGGTGGAAGGGGAGATCTGCTGGACCAGGAGCCATCACACGCATGAGCCCCATCGACCTTACTCACTGCACCCAGGTACCTTGGTTGAATAAATACGAACTCAACTCTTTTCAATAACTCAGGGTCATTAGGGGAAGAAAGACGTACTAAACTAGACTAAAATTTCCTGAGGCCCCAAGAGGCTGTGCGGCTGTAGAACTATCTGCCCTTCCACAAAGGGACAACACTCGAAATGTCCTTAGGATTTTTGCATATTCTGTAGTCAAACTTGCTTTTTGTCATTACTGTGGGGGTGTTCTTGGTTTTGTTGTTTGAGAATTTCATACATTTGCATAATGTGCTTTGATCAACCCACCCCTATTCCCTGCCCTCCAATCCTTCTCCCACCCTCTCTCCTCGTCTTCCCAGTTTGTGCTTTGGCTCTAGGCATTGACTAACAAGAACTTCAAACAAAGGGGGAAGATAAACCAGATTAACAAATTAGTCAGAAATTACTTTCCAGACATAAAGTTACATGTAGGCAAAATGTCATCCCCTTAGCTGAGCATGGTGGCACGGACCTGTGACCCTATCACTCAGGAGTAGGGCCAGCTTGGGCTACATTCTGAATTTTCAGTCCAGTCTGGTTGCAAAGCAATACCCTGCCCCTCAAAACCAAACAAATCACCACCAACCAAACCCCAAACGACAATGATGACTTTGCAAATCGTTAGGTTTCCCTTTCCACATCTTCCCATACCCGTTGCCCAGTGTCTAAGGAGGGGAGGGGCGGGGTCTAAGTGTGAGCTCTTGTTGGTCATTTGAAGTCACTCTTCTTTGGGCTTCTGAGCCAAACAAATTCTGACTCTGACTCTCTCTCTCTCTCTCTCTCTCTCTCTCTCTCTCTCTCTCTCTCTCTGTGTGTGTGTGTGTGTGTGTGTGTGTGTGTGTGTGTGTGTGTGTGTGTGTGAGAGCATGTGACTTGGCTATTCTCAGAGGCCAGAGATATTAAAACCCCTTTGAGCTATAAGCAGTTGTGGGTCCTGAGAATGGAGTCCAGGTTCTCTGTAAGTGCAACACTCACGGGGTTGGGGATTTAGCTCAGTGGTAGAGCGCTTGCTAGGCCCTGGGTTCGGTCCCCAGCTCCGAAAAAAAAAAAAAAAAAAAAAAAAAAAAAAAAAAAAAAAAGAGCAGCGCTCACTCTTAACTTCTGAATTAACTCTCCAACCTTCCTTTCCCTAAAGTTCGCTCTTGACCTATTTCTCAACCTTTTTTTTCTTCCCTTTTCTTTTTTCTTTTTCTTTTCTTTTCTTTTTTCTTTTTCTTTTTCTTTTTTTTTCTTTTTTCTTTTTTGAGACAGTCACTTACAGCCCAGGCTGGCCTCAATGTCATTAAGTAACAAAGGGTGACTCTCAATCCTCCTGCTTCTACCTCTCAAATTCTAGAATAACAGGAGTGCACCTTGCACTTTATCAGCCCTTTGAAGGTGGTTCACTTGCAAACACAATGGTCTTCTAACAATCTCAAAATAATTTCTGGGAAGGTGTCTACAGAAAAACTTTACTCTGAACAGCAGAGTCCTGTAAGATTAAGAACCAAAGTGGGGCTGGTGGCCACTCCCTTTAACTCTCCTACAGGCAGAGCTGCAGTAGGAGCCATATTTAAGACGATCTCTCGTCATTTTTTTTTAAACTAAAATGAACACTTGGTTCACTGAAGTCCCTAGAATAGGAAGGGTGGCATGTACCCTGCCATCCCTCCACCCCCACCCACTTGAGGCACATGTGAGCTTGCTTTGGGCTTACCGCTCAGCGGGGACATCCATGCTCAAAACCCCCAGGTAGGCAGGAGGAAAGAAACAACTCCACAAAGTTGTGCTGCCCCACCCCCATAATTCAAATAAACAACCCTTCGATAATAAAGTGAATCAGCAGGTTCAGACGTTGGTTGTAATTTTATTACCGCTCTGACTGAAACATTGTATAAGAAACATACTTTAAGAAGTGAAGAAGGTAAGAAAAAACCAAGCAAACAAAACCGCTGCTTATCTCCAGGGCTAGTCAGAAGGGCGGGACCCAGAGCGTGTGTCTGCAGCACCTACCTTGGTGCTGCAGTCATCTGAACTATCACCACAGCTCTGAGACTGGAGGCTCCCCTCTTCTTCAAGCCTCCCAACTTCCTTGGGCTCCACCGCCAATGGCTGATCGTGGCCTCGCATCTGCTGTGACTCCTGCCCCTCTCTTGGCAAAGTGGCCGCCTTCACTGACTCCTCTGGCATTTTCTCCTGTTTACTTTCTCCTAATTCAGAACTTGATACAAATATAACAACAAAAAACTATCAAACACATATTCTAATGGCAGAATAGTGAAGAAGAAAATCCTACCCTAGGAGATCTGCCCCCAAGCTTGACCTGTACGACAGTAGAGTTGTTCGTGTGCATTTTATAGGAATGGCTCTTTTTTTCCCCCACTCAGTCAGGTAGATGACCTATCATGTATTTTCATGTACAGTCCAATAACCAGTTTATATGAATTTTCTCCTCTCTGGGCTTCTAGTATTGCATTGGGCAGATTCGGGTCATAAAGACTTTCAATGCCAGTCGAAAGCAGTAGGTATCTCGATGGGGGATACAGTGGGCTGCAAGGGGCTTATACCTGAGAAATAAGGATAACTCGACACTAACGAGGCTGAGTGGTAGTCTATAGCTTAATCATTGACAGGAGCTAAAAAGGAACAAGGCTAAAAGTATACGTGTGTTTGCACACACATATACATGCACATGCGTGCACGCGCGCGCACACACACACATACACACACATACATGTTCACAGATTTTCGTAAAGATGATATCATGGCAAAACAAAGTATCCCACAGTGGTTTAACAAGTAAGTTCTGCAGGGGCCAGCAAGATAGCTCAGTGGATGAAGCTGCTTGCTGCCAAGCCTGATGACCTGAGTTCAATCCTTGGGATTCAGATGATGGATGGAAAGAGTCAAGCCCTTTATTTTGTCCTCCTCTGACATGTGGCATGCGCTCATCTTCCACTCTCCAGCAAGTAAAATTTTAGCTTTTAAATAAAAACATACTAGGGAAACTGGATGAGAGGCTGTTAACTCTATCCACATGATAAGTGTCCGGATCGGGTCTGGAGAGACTTCAGAGTTGGTGAGTCGGTGTTCCTGACATTCCTCGTCTGTCAGGTGTGGGGGGTGGGGAAGAACAAGGTGACATCTGGATTTCTGACTGGGGCAAATGCATGGATACACAGAGGGTGAACTAGAGGGTGGCAGGGTGTGGATAAGAATGGAGATGCACTTGAGGTGAGGATTCCGGCACAGGGGAGCAGGGTAGAAACCTTGCCACTGAAACCCAGACACAAGGAAGAAGGGCTGGGGGATGAGGGGCTCATCCTAGACAGAAGCCAAAGGCTTGTGAAGGGCAAGCAGAGGGGGCTGGAAAGCCAGAGAAAGAGGGGGACTCCTTGAGAACTTAAGTCACAGAAACAGGAGTCACCTTCAGTTGCCAGAGAATGCACACAAGAGTGCGTTCTCTCTCTCTCTCTCTCTCTCTCTCTCTCTCTCTCTCTCTATATATATATATATATATATATATATATATATATATATATATATATATATATATCTGAGGGGTTTAGCTGTGTTTTGCTTCTGGTGTCTTTCTTTTTTGGCAGCCCTGGGATTGAACCCAGGGCCTTCTGCATGCCAGGTAAGCGTCCTGCCTCTAATCTACCACTGCAGCCCTGTCCTGCTTGTATTTCTCGTCTCCCCAATCTGAAGTTTGTTTGGGGCTCCTTGGAGCCCTGCATGCTCCACAATCATAGTTGCTATCCATGGCCAAGGAGGAGTTGGCAACACAAGTCAAAAGCCATAAAAAGGTTTGGATCCCGAGGCTGGAGAGATAGCTCAGTGGTTAAGAGCACTGGTTGCTCTTCCAAAGGACCTGAGTTCAGTTCCTAGCTGGCAGCTCAGAACCATCTGAAATTCCAGTTCCAGGAGCTCTGACTCCCTCTTCTGGCCTGCCTAGGTACTGCATGCATGTGATACAAAGACATGCGTGTAGGCCCAACACCCATATACATAAAAACAATTACTTAGAACCTTAAAGACATCTAAAAATGTTTAGATTCTGAAAAATTGTAAACCACGAATGTAGACTGTCCTGAGGATCTGCAGGAGCTGTTTTGAGCTGTTACGTGTCCCGTCTCCACTGTAATAAAGTAATTCGTAAGAAAAAGAGCTGAGTGTGCGATGCTGCTCACAGTAATTTTATTTAAGACAGCAGCTGACAGAAGCAAACCGTTCCCGTTTTGACGTGGTTTTGTTGTTTTCCCCAAGGGGACTCCCTGAGCAAACCAGAGAGGGTTGTTCGACTGAGATATCCTTCAACCAACAAGAGTGAAACACAGCCAAGGAGGACTCCTGATGTCAACCTTGGGCCTTGACATTCGGGCACACAAACACCCACAAGCGGGCGCACCGAAACATGCTCACGTGCCCCACACAGGGACAAAACCAGACAAAACTGCCATGACTTTCCCTTCCTTGCTCCCTGGCTTCCAGACTTGCTACATAATATAATCCCTCCTTGCATGTGTTCCTGATGCCAGAAGGCCCTCGGCGTAGATGGGTGCCACGCTTGTGAACCCCAGAGCCATGAGCTACAGAAAACAGAATTCAGCCTCAGGTCTTTTGTCATAGCAAGAGACATGGTCCCCAAGTCAGCAAACGAGGCAATGAAGACGGAAGTCAAGTTATTTTATTTATTTAAAATTCGTATTACATTTGAATCTGTGTGCGCATGTGTGTGCACTGTGCGTGTGTGGCAGAGGACAGCCCGTGGGAGTCAGCTTTACCCTTCTGTCATGGGTCTAGAGATCAAACTTGGGCTTGGTGGCAAGCACCCTTTCCTGAGGCATCTCACTTATTGTGAGATGGGGGTCTCTCGCTGAGCCCAGAGCTTGCCAATTTAGCTAGATGGGCTTGGGTCAAGGCCCAAGGTTGACATCAGGAGTCCTCCTTGGCTGCGTTTCACTCTTGTTGGTTGAAGGATATCTCAGTTGAACAAGCCTCACTGGTTTGCTCAGTGGGGGGAACAACAAAACCATGTCAAAACGGGCTAGCCCCTGTGAGTTCTGGGGACCCCTCCATCTCCATATGGAAACCAGTAGTGGGACAAGTGGACAGCGCTGGAGATCTGAACTCAGGTCCTCATGCTTGCTTGGCAAACCCTTCACTGCCTGAGCCATCACCCCAGCCACCTCTTACATTAATTTTAAGCCTCTTCCCAAACTCCAGCTACTGAATACTCTTCATCCTGATTATAGTCACCAATCCCCAAGTTCTGTTTATTTTTTCTTACCATGTTTTGCACATACTAGCTAGTGATTTCCCTACAGCATGAACCTATTGTTTTGAGCAGGCTGCTAAAGTCTACTGGAGTTTTTTTTATTGTGTAAGCTCCTAACTGGGGGTGTGGACACAGCTCAGCTTGGAAAGTCCCATGATTAACCCCAATACGGCAAAACCAGTAAGCAAACAAACACCTCTGTGATACAGGCGTCCCACGGACCTGCATGTTCAGGGTCCTGCCTGCATCGCTGCCCTTCCCTAGAGTAATTCTAAACTACCTCACACAAACATATGCCCCTTGAACACCACATTTAGCCTTCCCTCCCCCATCTGTCTCTGTCTCTGTCTCCCCACTCCCCCGTTTGCCCCTTGATAGACTATTGAGCCTGCCATGCCTTGTTAAACTGTCTTCTCCCATCAGACCACGGAGATTACGAAGTTACCAACCGCTGCCCGCAATGCCTGCACAGCAGACACACGGCTAATGTTGAATGTGGCTGAGCTCCAGATCTGACCAAAGTGGGAGACGGGGAGAGATGGAAACAAGTGGCAGACACATGGAGGGAAGGTACAGGTCAACCCTATCTGGGAAGTCTTCCGACTGTCACATCCCCACAGCCTGCGCTAGGTCAGTGTTTCTTAATCTGTGGCTCACAATGGATTAACCGACTTACCTAAGAGGTGCTAGAACAACGTCCCTCGAAACCTCTCACGCTATCCCTGGTGTATTCTAGGGTTAGTTTTTCCTGATCCCTCCAGAAAACCTAAACACGGCGACCCAGCTTCTCAGTTCGTTGCTTTGGGCTCACTGGCAGAGAGCTACTACCCCATCTTTCCAAAATGTCCTTCCCACCCCACCTATCACCTCACCATCCCTCCAAAATGCCCTTCCCACCACACATCTCCATTCCCTTGTTGTGAACCTTGGACTCAGGGGTTACTCTGAAGTTAAAATAAATTTTTAAGAGAACATAAAAATCAAGGGGCGTCAAAGCCGGTGAAGCAGGGTCTATCTCAGAACATGGATGCAGAAATAAACTTGGTGACACCAAGACTCAGTCTCCACAGTTCATGGACAAAGGTGTCCTTTAGGCTGGTGTCTATGGAGCATGGGCATCTACTGTTTCCTTCTCAATGACCTTTAGGCTTTTGTCCACAGAAAGTAATTTGCTGCTACTAACTTTTTGTACCGGATTTAGAACAGATCATTTGCCCAGAGCCCCTAGGACTTCTGTGAAGGATAATTTTGGTAAAAATGTGTAAACACAGAGTTAGGGAACATGATTAAACAAGTAAAAAAGGAAAATGCTCTGAGAACTCAATGATCAGATATAATATTAACTAAGATCAGCAAAGCAGAAACTCCTTAGAGCACCGACTTGATTATGCAGAAACAATTTACCTGCAGATGTGCATGCCCAGAAGAGAGATGGTGAGTGTCTCTCCCTGAGGAGAATTATGGGTTATTCAATCCATTTTTACTTTTACATGCTTCCTACATTTCAACTCAAAGCACATGGTAACTTTCAAAGGCAAGAGGGAAAGTTTCGCCTGTAATGTTAATGCTGGGTCAGGAGGAGGTACACCCTGTCAGCCCACTGTCCTATGCTGCAGGCCATACCACAGTCACTGTCCAGTCGTCATCTGTCCTCTTCCCATGTACTCAACACACAACTTTTTTTTTTTAAAGAGACAAACTCTAGGAAATGCTTAAAACTATTTTTTTCCCCGATTACATCTCTCAAAAATGAATGCCAGACTCTTGGGATAAACCCTTTAGTTACTGTGCTCAGATTTTCTCAAATTACCAGAGTGCCTGTCTGTCCTCACTCGGGCTCACATCCTTCACTTCCAAAAGTGGCCCTTTGGACACCAGGTCTTCACAGACGTTTTCACTTGTCATCACATTAGCAGTTTTGTCCCCTATAGAGCAGTGTTTTAACAGTTCCAATTCTTGTGAAAACTTCAAGACCTGTGAAGTTAAGTGAAAAAGCAAATGCTCTATTTTGTAGACTTTTATGCACAACTGTGAAAAAGTACATTGACTCCACCAATGCTTAACTACTGCCTCGAGCTATCTAAACTGCTGCCTATAGGAAGACTTATTGAGATTTAGTTAAACAGTAGACAAATTGAGATTTGTTTACAGTAGACATAAGAGTATGTAACTTCATGGTTTTACCAGCCAACCAACCAACCAACCAATCAACCAACAACCAACAAACCAGCCAACCAATCAACCAACCAACCACCAACCAACCAACCATCCAACCAACCAACCAACCAATCAACCAACCAACCAATCAACCAACTAACCAACAACCAACCAACTAGTCAGCCTGCCTGCCAGCCAACCAACCAGACAGGTAGACTGGTCTTTTGATGTTGGCATCTCAGATAATTATTACCTTTAAACAGGAACAAAGAAACAAAACTCCAGTGGTCTTGAAGATTTTACATGATTATCACACATATCTGTTTCAAGTTTTGACTGAGCTTAATTGATTCTTTTTTTTAAAGATTTACTTATTTATTATATGTAAGTACACTGTAGCTGTCTTCAGACACACCAGAAGAGGGCATCAGATCTCTTTACAGATGGTTGTGAGCCACCATGTGGTTGCTGGGAATTGAACTCATGACCTCTGGAAGAGCAGTCGGGTGCTCTTAAACGCTGAACCATCTCTCCAGCCCTTAATTGATTCTTAAAAGGGGTAAACTATTGCCTTGCGAAAATATTAGAATACTGTGAGCACATTACAGAAGGGAAGTTTCTTCCAGTCTGACCCTGCTTTTTGAAAATACTTGAACTTGTACAGGTAGCTTGGTGTGGTGGTTTGAATAGAAATAGACTCTATAGGCCCATAGGGAGTGGCACTATTAGGAAGTGTGGACTTGTTAGACTGTGTCACTGGGAGTGGCTTTGAGGTCTCAGAAGAGATGTAGAACTCTCAGCTCCTTCTCCAGCACCATGTCGGTCTACATGCCGAGTGCTTCCTGCCATGACGATAACGGACTAAACCTCTGAAACTGTACGCCAGCCACAATGAAATGTTTTCCTTTATAAGAGCCTGACAAATACAGAGGCAGATGCTTGAAACCAACCATTGGACTGAGCATGGGGGTCCTCAATGGAGGAGTTAGAGAAAGGACTAAAGGAGCTGAAGGGGTTTGCAACCCCATAGGAAGAACAACAATATCAACCAACCAGACATCCCAAAGCTCCTGGGAACTAAACCACCAACCATAGAGCACACATGGAGGGACCCATGGCTCCAGTTGCATATGTAGCAGAGAATGGCATTGTCTGCAATCAATAGGAGGAGAAGCCCTTGGTCCTGTGAAGGCTTGTTTCCCCAGTTAGGGGAATGCCGGGGTGTTGAGGTGGAAGTGGAAGCATCTTCATAGAAGCAGGGGGAGGGGGGCCAGTAGAATAACATTTGAAATGTAAATACATAAAATATCCAATTAAAAAAAAGGTGATGTAGTCATGGTGTCTCTTCATAGCAATAAAACTCTAAGACACTTGGTGTCAGGCTCTGTGTCTGAGTGGAAATGAGAATCTGTATAAGCATCCCAGGAAAACACAGTGCATGCACGTGTTTTGAGGTATGCAGCATTATGGGAGCTGGCAAAATACTTTTGTTCATTTGCCTTCAGGAGATTTTGTAGATTTGCCATCCTTAAAGGTTACTTGTTTTTATGTATTACAGAACCAAAGCATATCTCCTTTCAGGGGTAGAGAGGTTGGTTGGGAAATAGTTCTATGAATAGAAGATAGCTCCTGTCACAGGACTGAATTACAACAAACAACTGCTTGTCTGAATGGAGAGTCCCTATAATAACTGTGCTTGGTTCCTGGGTCCAAGGGATCAATCCAGAACTTGGTTTCAATTTACTTTGAGAGATTCCTTTGGTCTCCAAAGACTTCCTCTCAAGAGAAACCACAACAAGCAGTACAAATTACACTCTGCATTATGTGTCATTTACCATCGGGCCTTGAACTGGCCTTGGAAGACGGGAGGTTGTGGATGGCATATTTGAATGGTGGGAGAACTGTGCAGTAAAAGACACAACTGACTTAAGTTGCTTGAAGAGGGAGGAGGCAACAAAAGGAGGAACTGGAGAAAAAGGGGGACAGGCGTGTGGGAGGGTCTTCAGACAGTTTTAAAACTGGATTTGCATTATTTTTGCAAGCAGGAGTCATTCTCCAGGACATGCCCGGTATGAGAAAGGGCCAGCTTGCATTTGGTTTTAGTGATCATCATTCAGTCTAGTCATGGACAGCAAGACCACAGGCTGAGAAGCTCCATGTAACTTGGTGGTAGTTCAATCACCCAGGGCTCTGGGCTCTTTGTGTAAATTAATGGCCTACAAGATCACACCTGTTTCTTCTACAAATTTCTGTGACAAGTCTAGATGTGGCCCAAACAAAACGTCTTCGGAATCAGCACCTTTGGCAAATCGATACAGCAGAGCCCACCTTCTGATGAGCAGGTGGTGCCTTCAAGTCTAGAGTACCTCGTGCTCTGAAGAGAAGCTTGTGTTAGTCAAGACACAAAGGCACAGAAGAAAACCTTTTCATGAACAATAGCTTGATGGACAGGAATGCAGCCTCCCAGAGAAGCCATCTGCTTATCATGAAGGGAAACGATTAACTTAGAGTGGAGAGATACAACAGAGAGCACCTCAACCAAACCAAGATTAACACAGCAATGGCACCATAGCTTAAGTCTCCCAGTAAAAATGTGTCAAGAAGGAAAGATGTCATTTCAATAGGACTCCTGTCAGGAATGATGGGGACACACCAGACAAACCCAAACTGAGGGACATTCTTCCAAAGAACCAGGCTGCAATTCTTTCAAAATCCCTAAACTAAAAAAGAAACCCTTGTCCTCAATAAAGCAGTCTTGGGAGGAGACCTTAGGAAGCAGCTGGGTCACAAGGGTGGAGCTCTCATGATGACATTGGTATCCTTGTACCAACCACTTGGGCTGAGGAGATGGCTCACTAGGTAAAGCCACTGAATCAAAAGCATAGGGCCTGAGTTTGATTCTCCAGAACCCAGGTAAAGCCAGATGCCATAGGAGAATGCAATGGAGCAATGGGGGGTGGGGGTGGGTGGAGGGTGGTGTGTGTGTGTGTGTGTGTGTGTGTGTGTGTGTGTGTGTGTGAGTCCCAGGGCTCCTACAATGAGGAGGCAGGCAGAGACAGGAAGATATGAAAAGCACGCAGACCAGCTAGCCTAGCCTAGGCAGTAGTAAAAAGTAACCCTAACTCAAGCCAACTGGAAGGCCAACTGAGGTTGACCCCGACACATTCTGTGCCACAAGCATGTCCACCCTTCACACACGTGAACATTCATGTGCACAGATATATCATGTGCATACATACAAAGATTAAAGAGGAAGAGAAGGAGGAAGAAGAGGAGGAGTGAACCAAGAGAAGATGGCCATCTGCAAACCAGAAAGCGGCCTTCACCGAACATGGGATCTACTGGCACCTTGACCCTGGCCTTCCCAACCTGCAGAGCTGTGAGCAACAAATGCTTGTCATTTAAACTACCCGGCCTATGACATTCTGTTACAGCTGCCGAACTAAGACAAACTTCTTCACCAGCCTCTCAGACATAACTGCTGCAGGCAGATTCAAGACTTAAAACGCATTACGTGACCTCAGAGTGTATCTTGGGCTAGAAATGTTTTAAATTGTTATTCTCCTCTTCCTCTTCATCGCCGCCATCATTAACCCGTCCCTCGCTCCTCCTTCCCTCCTCCCCCTCCCCACTTTTGCTAAGGAGTGGGACTGACTGTTCCTCATGCTGACACTCTCCTTACTAACAAGGTCCCACAGACCAAGGCTACTTTGTAGACTGTGCCCCACACATCTCCCTGTATTATTCTAGACCGTTCCCTCCTGATATTCTACACTGTAGCCCATACTCTGGCAATTGTTGGTAGGAAGCTGATTTAAGGTCAGACATTGACAGGAGGATCCTGAAGGCCAAGTGCTGAAGGGGGAATGTTGCCCTGACTAGTAACCATAATATATATATATATATATATATATATATATATATATATATATGTGTGTGTGTGTGTGTGTGTGTGTGTGTGTGTGTGTGTGTGTGTCACTTCATTATATGCTAGTGAAAAACTCTTGATTTCTAAATCTGCTACTTAAAAAAAAAGAAAGAAAAAATAAATCTGCTACTTACAGGTTTCCTTTTATTCTATCTATATACAAGGCATGTTAAATATTGAACAATCAAATAATCAATAATTCAATCTCACCTTGGCTTCTAATTCAGAATTCTCTCTTTGTAGCAGGTTATATGCTACTAAAAATTGCTCTCTGCCCTCAGCCCTTGGAAGACTCTGGATTTCCTTATAAAGGCACAAGAGTTCTGACTTTGATTTTTGGAATTCCTGTTTAAGAGATGAAGATGGTTTTTGTGATCAATTTTTTTTTAATTTAAAAACTGCTTTAAATAAGAAATTAAAATGTAAAAAATAAAAATAAGATTTTTAAAAAGAGAGATATGAAGCTACTTTGTAGGATAAATCAAGTCTATTTTCCTGCAAAGGAATCACATTTCTAAAAAGGATTCTTGAAAATTTCCTAACAAATTGTTCATTTTAAATGTTAACCAAATGTTTAGAGTTTACCTTTTCAGCTGGAAAAGCCTGGGTGTTTACAGTCATTCCTATTCTAAGGAAAGCTTGGGTAAACCTAAGATCTTTATTAGTTCCTGCATCAAATATTTATTTGTGTGAAAAAATACAAGGCTGGCAAGGTGGCTCTGTGGTGTTTGAACTGGCCATGCAAACCTGCTGACCTAAATGTGGTCCCTGGAATCAGGGTAAAGGTGAACAGACAGAACTAGCTCCAGGGATTGTTGTCTGGCCTCAACACCTGTGCTATGGCAACAAAGTCCCTCCCCAATCACACTTACATATCCAATGAGAATACATTTACAACTGCATCTCACCGTTCATAGAACACTGTGTGCTGTGTGGTATGGCTGTAATCTACGGTGTTCCTAGCTACTTTTGAAAGTAAGGCTGGTGGTAGAGCGCTTACCTAGGAAGCGCAAGGCCCTGGGTTCGATCCCCAGCTCCGAAAAAAAGAACCAAAAAAAAAAAAAAGAAAGTAAGGCTGGACAGAATTTGCTCATGCGCGTGCTTGAGCTCCTGCAGGCAGAACACTGTCAAGCTGACTCCCGTGCCTGTCTAACTGCAGACTCTGCCCTTGACTACAGACCCTGGTGTTGTCCGACAATGTGTGTCCAGTGACTCGTGAACCAGCATTTCCTCTAATCCTGAGTATGTTTCTCCCCAGTTCATATATAGTCATACATTTTCCTCACACTTTCACACAGATTACATAGATATGCAGTGTTTGATGGGCAAACAATGAGGGGATAACTGAAGTAGCCAAGAGCCAGGAAGTCACGTGACATTTACTTTAGGGGAGGGGCTACTTGATGTGCTCTGAAAGCCTTGGAGTCAAATGGAAGGTGGGGGTGGGGCTGTGAAAAGCAAAGGGTTGGGGGGGGGGTGTCCCTAAACCCAACCTGAATAACAACAGAAGGGTGGTGTGACAGGTTGGGCCACACAGAAGGTGGCCAGGACTTTCCAGCCTCCAGCACTGTAAGGAAGTAGATGTCCACTGTTAAAGCCACCCAGCCAGTGGTACTGAATGAGGCCAGTTATACTTTCATTGTACTGTGTGGCCCATGCATGGGAGTGCAGCATGGGAGTGCGGAGCAGGACACTGGATGTCTTCCCTTGGCTCTCTGTCTGTTCCTCTTACTGAATGAATGGGAAGCTTGCTGTTTCTGCTGGGTTGGCCAGTGAGCTCTCTTGATCCACCTGTCTCAGTTCCCCAGTGCTGAAGTTTCAGGCCTCTCAGTCACACCTAACTTTTTATGTGAGACTGGGCAGTCCATCTTACGCCCTTACACTATAGGCACAGCAAGCAGCCTTACCCACTGAGCCCGCACCCCAGTGCAACAATGTGTCTCAAAATAGAAACAAATCGTCATGTCAAACCCCTAAATTGGGAAACCCGGAAGAAACCAGCTCCTGAGAGTGTGATACCTCACTATCCACTTGCAAGGACTTCTGGATAGCAGTGAAAGCTGACGTCAGTTGCTGTCTCTTCTCCCTCTCCTCTGACAAGTCATTCTCCAATACTTTAATATTTTCTTGGCCCATTTTCAATATCTGTAAAAGTCATTTCCCATGATTCACTTTGTGAAATATTGTACAATAGGCACTGTTAGCTGTAAAATTTAATAACAATAACCTTTAGCTTAACTTAATGATAGAGTTATGTGGCGTAGGGAACATTAGGAAAACCAGTTCCCCAGGGCACATTTTCCCCTCCAGGTTGGTAGATGTAACTGCCATGGTGAGTGAACCTTGTCCTGCCTGCTGCATAGCCACCGCGGCAGGCACAATGTGTGGTTGTGACAATGTGCTAATAGTGTACTAAATATATTTAAATTGTTATTGTTTAGTGGGAGTGTGTGTGTGTGTGTGTGTGTGTGTAGAGGACAGAGGACAATTTGTAGGAGTTAGTTCTTGAGCTGTGGGTCGACCCCTTCGGGGGTTGAACCACTCTTTCCCAGGGGTCCCCTGAGACCACCCTGCTTATTAGATATTTACATGACAATTCACAACAGTAGCAAAATTACAGTTATGAAGTAGCGACAAAAATAATTTTATGTTTGTGGGGTCACTACAACACGAGGGTCGCGGCGTTAGGAAGGTTGAGAACCACTGCTCTAAGCCATTTTCCCCGACCCCAGATGTAAAGCATTGATGGAATCTTCCCAGATGAAATACTTATGATAGCTGGGGTAACGGTGGTAATGGCCGCTGTTTCCTGAGGGTCTGCCCTGCATCAGACACTATGGTGTCTTTCCATGAGTTAGCTCACGTGTTTCCAAAGGACCACTATGGGGTAGGAGTGACGTCATCATATTTTCCCTCAATGGGGGAGATGACTCTCGGATGTTACATCATTTCCAAAGGTGACGGTTATTGCGGACTTTCACGTCCACATCTCCCTTACAAGTGCTATGGAGACTTGAATATGCTTGGCCCAGGGGGTGGCACTATAGGAGGTGTGGCCCTGTTGGAGGTGTGTCATAGTGCGTGTGAGCTTTAAGACCCTCATCCTAGTTGCCTGGAAGTCAGTATTCTCCTAGCAGCCTTCAGAAGAAGGATCCTCCTGCACCATGCCCGCCTAGATGCTGCCATGTTCCCACCCTGATGACAATGGACCGAACCTCTGAACCTGTAAGCCAGCCCCAATTAAATTCTTATAAGAATCACTTTGGTCATCTGTGTCTTTTCACAGCAGTAAAACCCTAACTAAGACAAGTGCTTACTTTAAATATCTAGTCTGTGCAGCCACATCCATGCACACTTTATGTTGTATAATAAAACCTACTAGGAAATCCATCTAAAATCACTATGTGCCTTAGTGAGCATAGAGTAATCCCCTTGAACTGCTCCGCCGAGAGAAATGGCTACCAAGGGTGAGCGCACGTGGTAGGGCAGAGCCTTGCTGCCTGTGCTTTATCACCAGTGGTGGAAGAGCTGGCCACGTCAGCCTCAGTCTCCACAGATGAGAGTCAGGGACAGTGGTGCCTGGCCACAGATAGACACTGCTAAGAGGCAACACTCCACATTGTTCTAAACCCTTCTAAGTGATAAACGTAGTCATCCCACAAGCCTCACCGACTGCTCCAGCGAGGCTTTCTGTGAACTTCTCATTACTGAGCTGGGGAAGGGCCATCCCCAGAAGTGTGATTTCCCCTCTGTGTGTTTTCAGTATGTTGAGCATTCTCATGCGGTTTGCCTCACGTGTCTTAGGGAACATAGCTGAAGAATTATCTTTTCAAGTCGGATGTGGGAGACGGAAGCAGGAGGATTACTTTTCCAAGGGTAGCCTGGCTGGATGAAAACCTGTTTCAGAGCAAAGTGTCATCTTCTTTTCATTTCTTACCTCATTAAAATCTTGCACTTTAATTGTCTCTGGGTCTTTCATTCTGGTGTCTCTTCAGTCTTCCTAGGTTAGTGATATAACTCAGGCTCTAAGGAAATCTCAATCCACGGAAGTCACCAGTTAAAAAACACAAAAGTGCTACTAA
This sequence comes from Rattus norvegicus, assembly GCF_021556685.1. NCBI lineage: Eukaryota > Metazoa > Chordata > Mammalia > Rodentia > Muridae > Rattus > Rattus norvegicus. The sequence goes on from NC_141538.1 coordinate 139,006,141, forward strand.
ATATCTTTAAAGTAAGCTAGGCTCGTTTAAATCAACTTTAAAAATGATTACTGTGTGTGTGTGTGTGTGTGTATGCACAAGCTACACGTGGGAACACTTGCAATGGTACGCATGTGGAGGACAGAGGACAACTTTTGTGCAGTCTGTTTTCTCCTTCTCCTTTTACGTGGTCTCAGAGATGGAACTTGGGTTTTCCAAGCTTCTACGGCAAGCACCTCTACTCACTGAGACATCTCGCTACCCCCAAATACGTTAATTTCCTTTCTTTTGAAAGATATATGTGTTCTTGCTTTGTGTGTATGCCTGTTTGCCTTTATGTAGCACCACATGGATGCCGTGCCCCGGTGGCCAGAAGAGGGCACAAGAGCGCCTGGAACCTGAGTTACAGACCACTGTGAACTGCAATGTGAGTGCTGGGAATCGAACCTGGCTCTACCTGGCTTCTACAAGAGGAGTAAGGGCTGCTAAGCCGTCTCTCCAGCCCCAAGCTACATTTCTTAGTTATCTTTCTTTTCTGAGACAAACCTCAAGAAATGTCTCCCAACAAGTTTTACCTTCTTTCTCAGGTTAGACCAACTGTCCTCTCTCCTAGTTCACTTTAATTATGGGCTGACTTATTATGGGTTTCAGCATTTGCAATTTGACAGTGAGCCAAAGGGAACAAGCATCAGGGAAAAAAGAAGCTACAGGATCCTGTTGCGTTAACAGAGTTACTATTTATAGTCCTCGCATCCAAGGTCCAGAACACAGGAATAGCGATCTCAAACTGATGAGGTAGAAAGGAGGCGGGAGGCAAGGACTCGAGGGTCAGTTAGCATTCCTCCTGGCAGCAGCTGGACAAAGTGTTGAGAGTTGTGTCAACTTACAGCATGGTCCAGGGATAGGATAGGGTCTATATTTTCCTCAAAGCATCTTCTCTCTTGCCACTATCAACATCTGTCCTAGTGAACACAAGACACTCCCACACATCCAACACTCGAGGAGTTCCTGAGCCACACTTGCATGGCACCTGACGCTTTTAATACAAAGCAGGAGAGACAGATACCTCAACTCTTAAAACTAAGGACACCCTACATTCCCCTTGTGTCTTCTTACTAGGAGAGCATCATCCTGCACGAGAGCACTGCCAAAAGACACGTGGATGGGGGATGAGGCCTCAACCCTAGAGAAAGAACCAAAGGCAACTAGGAATGCTGGGAGCAAGAAACAGTCTCCTCCTTCCCCCAAAAAGAAACAGTCTTTCCCTCTTCCCCCCAAAAAGAAACAGTCTCTCAATTAAGAGCCACCATTGGTTATCAAATACCAAGTGGCAGCTTCGAAGATACACACATGCCAGGACCATTATTCAGACTGAGCAGGAAGTAGTTGTCTGTCTGTCTATTCATCTGTCTGTCTATTATCTATCTATCTATCTATCTATCTATCTATCTATCTATCTATCTATCTGTGTATGTGTATATTTATGTAAGAACAATTTAAAAAGAGGCCACAAATATGAAAGAAAGCATGATGGAGATGTACCCAGGTGGCTTTGGAAGCAGAAAATGATATAATTAAAAAAAGTATGGCTGGACATGGTAGCACAGCCCAGCCACTCTGGAGGCAGAGGCAGGTAGATCTCTGAGATGGAGACCAGCCTGGTCTCTAAAGTGAGTTCCAGGACAGCCAGGGCTACACAGAAAAACTGTCTTAAAAAAACAAAGCGAAACAAGAATTTTCAAAACTACATACAAAAAAAAAAGTCATATATTTTAGCTTTCATTCGAGGCAGAGTCTTTGTATCTTTGGCTGTCTGAGCTCACCAGGCAGACAGAGCTGGCTTTGAACGCAGAGATCTGCTTGCCTCTGATCCCCAAATACCAGGATTAAAGATGTGTGATCACAAATGGCTGCTTTAGATTTTTAAAAAATGTTTAAGGTAGCTTTTTCAAATAGCATATTTGAAAACTACAAAAATAGTTTGGAATGTATACAGCAAACTGTTTCAGCTTATTTATATTTGAAAGATAATGTATTTGACGGCATTTGAATAAGGTCTATAAAAATGTGTTTAAATTCACCATCACTTAAGGCACACTGGAGTTGGGCATCTGGGCAGTTTACACACTTCAGAGTCTGAAGGTAGGAATGGGTGTGCGTGCTGTGGGGAAGGTCGGGGCTGCAGAGCTCCCCGGTGGCTGAAGGGAGCTCACCTCACCTGTCAGTCAGCAGTGATTGATCGATCAAAGAGGAAAGCCAATGGACTTGTTGCAGGTTGCCTCCTTCACAAGGGCCAGCTGCCAAGGACTTTGAGAAACAGTTAAACAGCTCAGAACATGGCACTGTCAGGGTTCTGTCTGGAAGGCAGGGCTCACGGAACGCTCTGAACTCAACTCTGCGTCCTGGGCACAGCCTGACAGTCAGTTTTTTTTTTTTTTTTTTGGTTCTTTTTTTCGGAGCTGGAGACTGAACCAAGGGCCTTGTGCTTCCTAGGCAAGTGCTCTACCACTGAGCTAAATCCCCAACCCCCTGACAGTCAGTTTTGCTGATGTCACCTCTCCCAGTCACAGATGGCTGAGGGCATCATAGAGGACGAAACAGCCCACTCACCTGTGGGGAGCAGTTTCTGTACACATCACTGGGCATGCTGGGACCTCCTTAGGCCTCTCTATCACTTCCCTATATAATCCATAAGTCTCCACCAGAGTTGGAACTGTGGTCGAAAGTGAACTCGGGCCAGATAAGTCTGCACCAACGCCTGGCTGACTGTATTTTGCTCAAATCCCCTAAAGCTCTCTGTGTGGTGGGAATTCTTTGAGGAAGTCTGCCCCAACGATCACCAGAGCTGCTGCTGTGAGAGCCCTGCCCAGGTCATGGGGCTTGATAAACACTTAAAACACCGTGGCTGCCGTTATCCCTGACAGACAGCTCACTTTTCTCCTTTTCCAAAAGAAAATATTACATGTTTCTATTTAATGTCTGGGCGTATAGTTTGTGCATGCCACTACCTGTGGAGGTCAGAGGGGAACTTGTGGAAATCTGCTCTCTCCTTCCACCCAGTGGGTCTGGGGATTGCACCAGAGCTTTAGCTTGGTGGCAAGTGTTTCCACCTACAGAGCCATCTTGCTCTTTTTTCATTTTTTTTAAAAGCCTTTTCTCTGAGAACAGGCAGGGAGAGCAGCCTACTTATCGATGAGCCAGATGGCACTGAGACACTAGTACGTGTCTAGGTGTCTAATTAAAAAAAAAAAAAAAGCTTTCTGGATTATTTTTCCTTTAAGAACCAAAGAATGTTTTTGTTTTCAAGGGAGTTTTTCAGGAAAAGGTCACTCCAGGGCACCCTGAAGTGAAGCTGCTGGGATTGGTGTGAGGAGGGGCAGGAGCTTTGCCTGTGTGTGGTACTAAGGACTGTGGCAGCAGAGTGTGGGAGATTCAGGGCTCCGTTGTCAGGCTTTTACTGCTGTGAATTTGTAGCCTTGGTTTCCTGAGCCAGGTGAACAATTCCTGACTTTTAGGATTTCATGATAGTGCATTCCTGCTTTCTAGAGATCGGGGCAGAAGGGTGGAAAATCTGGGTCCAGTTTAGGCTCCAGAGAGACACCTTGTCACAAACAAACAGTGACATAACTGGACAAGACAAGAAAATGTCTAGCTTCCATCTGTATAGACGGAGAGAGAGAGAGAGAGAGAGAGAGAGAGAGAGAGAGAGGAGAGAGAGAGATTTTCTCTTCTTTTTCGTTCTATTCATTCCCTCGATTAGTTGAGGCCTTAAGGCCCACCATTCGGGGTGCTTACTTCTATCCCCAGATTCAAATGTTAACCTACTTCACAAAGGTTCTCAGTCACACCTAGGAATATGTGAAGTCCATTCAGGTCAACATAAAATGGACCTGTCAATATCCCTTTACTTCCTTTGTCAGAAAATATAATAAGCAGTGGTCAGGAAAGGACAACTGCTCACCTGCAGGCTGGGCACCCTTGACAGGCACAGGGGGCACTGGGCACCCTTGACAGGCACAGAGGGCACTGGGCACCCTTGACAGGCATGGGGGACACTGAGCACCCTTAAAAGGCATGAGGGACACTGGGTCCAGGTTGAGAAACAAGCCCTTGAGAAACAGCTTCGCTGTCCTGCTGACCACAGCGCACAGCTGACCCTGTTCCTCTGCTGGGAGTGAACCTGGGTTAATAGTTACTGACAGCTCATCACCTGGCTGCCAGCCTCAGTTCAGGCAGTTCCAGCCTTTTCTTTGTGAAAGAACTTTGAAGGGAAAAAAGTCCATTTTCAGTTATCCCCTTCTTCAGGAATTACCTTTAAAGTCCATAACTCACATTAGCCACCGCTCCCTGATAATGTTTCCTAGTTTAATGGGACTTATGTGTTGAACACATATAATCCTAGCACTCAGGAAACAGAGGCAGGAGGCTAACTCGAGGCTAACCTGGTCTACCTAGTAAACTCCAGGCAGCCTGGGCTAGAGGGACCCTACCTCCCTCCTCTCTACACAGCATATACTATTCTTTATATAATTAGTAATATCTATGACATTATAGGCTACATATGTCAACTCTCTAGAAAGAATACTCAGTTACAACGATCTTCATAAACATGTTCCAGCATGTGGGTGAAATGTATTGTGTACCTTTGTCAGTACAGATCTATTGCAAGTTCTGATGAGGAAGAAAGGAGTCTGGTTTCACCATGGTCCAAAGGATGATTGACCCACACATCTACTCAAACCAAACTCGTGAAGCTCAATGCTGAGTGTTAGGGAGACTGGGATGGCTCCTGAGAATCTTTAACAGTAAGACAGATTCTGGGAGAGAAGGTCACATGACACTGGTCACAGAGAGAGGCAGATTAGGCAGGCATCACCAAGCGTCTTCTTCCAGATCAAGAATTCCACAGGTCAGAGGGACAAACAGGGGAAAACACTGAGAGCCACAGTTCAGGGTACACTAGAACAAGAAGGTCTTCCTGCCCCTGGGACAGAGATTTTCTCAGCTACAACAGAATCTGAGGCTTGTCCTGCCCTGGCTTCTCCTTAAGGGATGCTACACCCAGTGTTGGACCCGAAGGCTCTACCTGCCTGTACCTGCTCCTCATAGATCCTTCCCCTGCGCTCCCTCAGTAACTCTTGGGATTCCCCCCCGTTCATCTTCAGAACCCCTTCTTGGATCAGCTTGCTTCCTATGGAGGTTGTCATCCTGGTCACCACCAAAGACAAGAGGAAATTACCACATCAGAAGCTGAATCACTTTGGGGCTGCAGAGATGTCTCATGGTTAAGAGCACTGGCTACTGTTCCAGAGGATGTGAGTCCAGTTCCCAGCACCCACGTGGTGGCTCACAACCATCAGTAACTTCAGTTCCAGGGATCCAATGTCCTTTTCTGACTTCTGTGGACACCAGGCACTCATGTGGTACACAGATATACATGTAAATAACGCACACATACACAAGAACAATACATCTAAAAGAAATGACATTCAAGCATTTCAACCACCAGCACACAGCAGAAGCCTTGAGGAAAATATCTTTGTTTTGGGAGACAACTCAGAGTGACCACACTTCTTCCGTGGCCTGATGAATTTATTCTACACCTTCACCGTCACATGAAAGAACAGAGAAAACAGGGCAGAAAGATTAGATAAAAAAATTATACCCTTTCCAGGCATGATAAGAAAGGGCAAGTCTGGATAAAATTATTTTTTCTGCATCGTCAGAAGGAAGTGTGGTAGAAGAAGGGACTTTGCAAGAGGGGTATATTTTGCTTTGGTTTATGTTGTATATGAAAAAATTTACTTTAAAACACACACACACACAGATACACAGACACACACATACACACACAGTCACACACATACACACACATACACACAGACACACACACAGACACACACAGACACACACAGACACACACAGACACACACACACAGACACACACACAGACACAGACACACACAGACACACACAGACACACACAGACACACACACACAGACACACAGACACACACACAGACACACACATACACACACATACACACAGACACACACACACAGATACACACACATACACACAGATACACACAGACACACACACACAGACACACAGACACACACACACAGACACACAGACACACACAGACACACACACATACACACAGACACACAGACACACAGACACATACATACACACACACATACACACACAGACACACAGACACACACACACACATACACACACATACACACAGATACACACAGACACACACACACAGACACACAGACACACAGACACACAGACACACACAGACACACACACACATACACACAGACACACAGACACACAGACACATACACACACACACATACACACACAGACACACAGACACACACACACACATACACACACAGACACACACACATACACACACAGACACACAGACACATATATACACACAAATACACACACATACACACACAGACACACAGACACACACACAGACACACACATACACACACAGACACACATACACACACAGATACACACAGACACACACAGACACACAGACACACAGACACACACACACACACAGACACACACACATACACACAGACACACAGACACACAGACACATACATACACACACACACACATACACACACAGACACACAGACACACACACACACATACACACACAGACACACACACATACACACACAGACACACAGACACATATATACACACACATACACACACATACACACACAGACACACAGACACACACATACACACACAGACACACACACACACACACACACACACACACATGCACACAGTTCAGGCTGGAGAGTGGCTCAGTGGTTAAGAGCACCCACTGTTCCTTCAGAGGACCTGAGTTTCATTTCCAGCACTCATATCATGTGACTCACAATTGCCTGTAACTCCAGCTTCAGGGGATCCAACCCCTCTGGGTTCTGTGGGTACCTGTATTTGTGTGAGCACACTACACACAGACAAATACACATAACTAAAAACAAGCCCTTAAAAACCCCACAGCGTTTCACATGTAAAATATCTTTTTTTTTTTTTTTTTGGTTCTTTTTTTTGGAGCTGGGGACCGAACCCAGGGCCTTGCGCTTCCTAGGCAAGCGCTCTACCACTGAGCTAAATCCCCAACCCAAAATACCTTATTTTTAATAAGAATATTAACCTGTCAGATATTTACAGTCTTCTCTCTTCTTGTTGATCTGTTCGTGTAGCCACTCACTCATTTGCTCAACAAACAACTGCCAAGTGCATTGGTCTTGCCTAGTATAGAGAAGTTGCCATTCTCAGTTACTGAAACGGAAACCAAGGAGCAGAAAGCTATACGTTCATACAGCTATACGTGTAAGTGATAGCTGGGATTTGAACTCAGGCCACCTGAGGATGCTCTTGGTGTTTGGTTAGTATTGTTTCTGTCCTAGTAGAATAGCATAGAGGAAGAGCACAGCCAAACAAGCAGACACGCTGACAAGGGTCAGCTCTGTGGTGGAGCTGTGCCCTGAAGGTGGACAGAGTCAGGGGCTGCTGTTTGCTGGACCCAGGCCTTTACTGTGAACATGTGTTAGCTGGGTGTGGTGTAGCCTCAGTGCTAGGGAGAAGAAGCAAGAGGAACTGAAGGGAGGGAGTGGGTGTGGATCTGATCAACATACACTATCTGCAAGTGCGACATCCTCAAGCAATAAAAGCAAGAATGAGAAAGCACACAAGAGAAACCGGCTTGGCAAAGGCAGTGCATTTTCTTAAACACAATGAGTTCAAATGGAGGGTTTTTTTGTTTGTTTGTTTGTTTTTTAGTATAGAATAGAGTTTATTTGGGGGCATGGGAAGGGGAGTTGAGAAGGGAGCAGAGGTAGAGAAAGGGAACAGAGGTGAGAGAGAGAGAGCGAGAGCGAGAGCGAGAGCGAGAGCGAGAGAGAGAGAGAGAGAGAGAGAGAGAGAGAGAAGAGGTCAGCTGGGAACACATGGAAAGAAGGAAGGGGAGAAGGGGAGAGAGGGAGAAATAGAATCAGAGAGAAAAGAGGCAGAGAGCAATGGAGGGGATTTTTAATGATTTGTTTCTTCTTACTGTAAATGCATTGGTGGTTTGCCTGCATGCATGTCTGTGTGAAGGTGTTAGATTCCCTGAAACTGGTGTTATAGGCAGTTGTGAGCAGCCATGTGGGTGCTGGGAATTGAACCCAGGTCCTATGGAAGAGCACCCAGTGCTCTTAAACACTGAGCCATCTCTTTAGCTCCAGGAGGGAATTTTTTTTTCTTTTTCTTTTTTTCGGAGCTGGGGACTGAACCCAGGGCCTTGCGCTTGCTAGGCAAGCGCTCTACCACTGAGCTAAATCCCCAACCCCGGGAATTTTTTAAAAATGGAATTGTCAGAGGAGAAAAAGTCTGTCGAAATGAGTAATGTGTTAGATGAGATCGAAAATACCTTGGACAATATAGAAAAAACTAATCTTTAAGACTGAACAGTAGAAATGATCATACTGGAGAAACAAACTGGGTAACAAATAAATAGACCCTTGGATATTACACCAAAGGACCAAGCAAGATGCAGGCAGAACCATGGAAGTAGGGAACAATTGTTTTTTAAGCAGAGACAATAGCTGAAACTCTCCCATACGTCGTGAAAACTGTCAGTACAGAGGAATCAAAAACCTCAGTCTTGGGTTGGAGAGATGGCTCAGCAGTTAAGAGCCCTGACTGCTCTTACAGGGGTCCTGAGTTCCAACTCCCAGCAACCACATGGTGGCTTACAACCATCTGTAAAGAAATCCGATGCCCTCTTCTGGTGTCTGACAGTAGCTACAGTGTACTCATATAAATAAAATAAATATTAAAAAAAAAAAGCCTCAGCCTTCCAAGGAAAAGCTCTGTGGTCAGTCGTTCTCCTTGATGCCTTTCTATTGCTATGCTTAAACATGGAGCAAAAACAACAAGGGGAGGAAAGGATCCATTTGGCTCACAGGTTACAGTCCATTACTCAAGGACAACGAAGACTCAAACATGAACCTGGAAGCAGAAAACTGCTTACTGCCTAGCTGTGACCGACCGACCGACCGGCTGTGCCCAGCTGGCTCAGTTTTCTTTCTCAGACATGCAGGACCACCTGCCTCGTGGAACCGCCCACAGTGGGCTGGGCCTTCCCACATCAATCAATAATGGAGAAAATCCTCCCACAGACTTGCCCACAGGCCTCTTTAGCTGAGGGCTCTCGTTTCTCAGGTTGACAAAAAATGAACCAGCACAGGTTTTATCTGTCCAAATGTTTAGAGTTGTTATACTGTTTATGACATTCATATTTTACGAACATACGGTGTCCTTTTGTTTCTTGTTTCCTTTTAGAATACGTTTTAAAGTTAAGTATGTGTAAGACATGTGCATTTCAAGATACAAACCATGGCTGAGAAGACTAAAGTGTATCAGGAAACACCACCTCCATAGCTTTGAGGATTCGATATTGTTAAAATGGAAAGTTTCCCTAAACTGATGTGAACACTGTGGCCACTCCATCAAAGCCCTCACAGGTGTTTGTGAGGCAACGGTGCAGACCTGGAATAACCCAAACGTAGAAAACCTCCACAAAGTCGGACCTATGGTGCTTTCTAACCTAAAACTTATAATAAAACCACAGCATGTAACTGTTCTAAAAATAGACACATAGATGAGTGGGTCAAAGATTCAGCAAAAGACTCAAACTGATTTTTTTTTTAATTTTAAATTTTATGTTCATAGGTATTTTGCCTGCATGCAAGTTTGTGCACCATGTGCCAGCAGTGCCTGAAGGGGCCAGAAGAGGGCGTCAGATGCCCCTGGAGATGGAGTTACAGACACTTGTGAGCAGCCAGGAGGATGTTAGGAATTGAACCCAGGTTTTCTGGAAGAGCAGCCAGTGTACTTAACTGCTGAGCCATCTCTCCAGCCCCATACAATTGATTTTTGACAAAAATGTCAGTGTAATTTAAGAAAGAAATAGTTTTGTTTTCAACAACTGCTTTTGGGAAAACTAAATGCAATTTAGGAAATGAACAAGACTTAACCCTTACATCACCGTATAAACAAAACATTATCTTTACCAGATCATAAACCTAAGTGGGTAAACTAGAACTATGAGCCACTGAATAGAAAGGATAAAAATCAATATGTGGTCTCAGAGTAGACAAAAATAAAGTGGCCAACTTGGATTCCCTCACAAAATCCATGTACTCATGATAAGCCCTGGAAAGAGAACAATGAGTTGGAGAGTCGGCTGCACCATCATGAGGACCTGAGTTCGGATCCCAGTGCTCTCATAATGAGCTAGCAGTTCCACACATCCCTGTAATCCCAGCTCTGAGGGGACAGGTACAGGAGCATCATGGAAGCTTGGGGTTTCCAGCCTAGCCAAGAAAACAGGAGCTCAGCGCTCAGGGAGAGACCCTGCCTCAAAGGAATAGGAGAGAGCAATAGAGAAGACATGTGGCCTCCTTCTGGCCTCCATGTTTGCATAGGCACAGATATTTGGCAGACAAGTGTGTGCATATACTCACACAAACACATACATGAGCTGAGAGCTCAGTAGCTGAGAGTACTTGCCCAAGGCTACACAGAGAAACCTTGTCTTGAAAAAACCCAAAACCCAAAAGCCAAAAGCCAAAAAGAAAAAAAAAAACCTTCAAAAAGTAACTTAGGGAGGAAAGGGTTTATTTTGCCTATATTTCCAGTTAACACTGAGAGAAGTCACAGTAAGAACTCAAGGTAGGAACCTGGAGGCAGGAGCTGATCAGAGGCCATGGAGGACTGCTGCTTACTCGGCTTGCTTCCCTATAGCACCCAGGCTCACAAGCCCAGGAGTGGCACTGCCCACAGTGTTAGGTTCCAGACCTGGTTCAGGTAGCTGAGGTTCATATTTTATATACCAAAGCAGACCTGGCCTTCAGGTTCTCCCAGCATCCCTCAGTTGCTACCTATTACCAGGTATGGCTGGCATGTTCTGCTCTCTGTGGCTGGCATATTCTGCTCCCTACCCAGAACTTTCCAGCCCAGGGTCTGAACCTCCCCTCCTCCAGAAGCTCCTCCCTACATAATCCAGACATTTTGATCCCCTCCCCTCTCTATTCTTCCCCATGGTGATGTCCCTGGTTCATTCCCTGGGACCAGTAAACTTGCCTGGGAGCTGCTTCCCAATGAACCTGCCTTTCTATGCTTTAGATTGGCTTGAATTGACTCATTTTACCAGCAGAGAATAACAGTAAACTGGCCATCCCACATCAATCAAAGAAATGTAGCACAGGCTTGCCCACAGGCCAATCTGGTGAGGGCATTTGCCCAACTGAAGTTCTATCTTCTGTTGCAAGATATTTGTTCACATCATGAACCTTGAGATTGTGTTAATTACTGGGAAAACCTTCTTTTAGTTGTGTGGTTCAGCCTTAGCACACACCTTTAATCCAAAGTCAACCATCGGTCAAGAGGCAGAGCAAGGAACCAGTTGATAGGAAGTGAACATAGATTATGAAGAAAAAAACCGTAGAGAGTGAGGGAGTCAGAATGACTAATAGAAACACAGGAAGTAGAAGGGAGGGTGCTGCGTTTGAAGGAGGGTTTTTGAAGGAGGGGCATTTGTGGTGGGATGTCTGCTAAAGAGGAAGGTTGGCTGGGTGCTTTCTTGCCTCTCTGAGCTAGCAGGCTTTCACCCCTGCATCTGGCTCCCGAGTCTTCGTTAGTAAAATTGAACGATTGAGATTTTGTTAAAAAAAAAACAAACAATCTTCCAAAATGACTCCAGGTTGGTATGCAACAAGACAGCACAGATAGCAAAGCTCTAGTCTCGTCGACATGATAATTCCTGTGGTCTTAGTAAGAATTATCCCAAGGTGTGCTTGCTACTTTTTAAAACAAAGTTTCTTGAGCACTTAACACTGTCTCTGATACTAGAAATACATTTATGAGACAAATGTAACCTGAAGCAGCAGAGACACTGCACAAGGAAGAATGCATTAGAAGTCAATAAACTGCCAAGAAGAAACGGTTTAAAAAGAATGACTGTGAACGTAATGTAACGTTTTTCTTTGGTGACTGTGTTAATTCTATGCTGTATGGAAATCCTGCATTTAGGGGCTGGGGAGATGGCTCAGCAGCTAAGAGCACTGGCTGCTCTGCCAGAGGACCTCTGAGTTCAGTTCCCAGCGCCCACATGGTAGATTATAATGATCTGTCTGTCTGTCTGTCTGTCTGTCTGTCTGTCTATCTATCTATCTATCTATCTACCTATCTATCTACCTATCTATCTATCCTTTTTTATTATAATGATCTTTATCCAGTGGATCTGACACCCTCTTCTGACCGCCTGGGGCACTATACCCACGTGATGCATAGATATATATGCAGGCAAAACATCACCCATAAAACACAGAAAAATAAACAAATCCTACATTTATACAGCAGCAGCAATGTTGCGATTCAGGGTAAGTCCCTAAAGTGAACCTCAACACTGGCAGGTGTGCCCAGGTTAAAGCTCATCATCTCTGTACCCTGACATTCGACAACTGTCAGAACCAGTTCTCAAGGACCAACTGGGGATGCTGGGTAGCCATGGGGCTCACACTGACGGTTGCTATTGGATACACAAGTAAATTCCAGGACTAAAGCACACTGACCATTTCTCCAAGCACCTTTTTCTCAGAGTCAAGTGATCGAACCCGGTTTCTTAATGCCAGAATTTCCTCGTCCAGCCTCTGGTTGTGTTCCTTTGCTTTCTGTAGGTCAGTTGTACCTAAGCAGAGGAGAAGGCAGTTATTCCTCTGGGCCAGTTTTTTTTTTTTTTTTTTTTTTGGTTCTTTTTTTCAGAGCTGGGGACCGAACCCAGGGCCTTGCGCTTCCTAGGCAAGCGCTCTACCACTGAGCTAAATCCCCAGCCCCCTCTGGGCCAGTTTTATTTGGGGAGGCACGGGCTCCAAACGCTCATGAGTGCCATTCTGTTCTGCATATGTGGCTTGCTGCACAGGACAGCCACCAAACGGGTGTTCTGTAACAGAACAGAGGCTTTGTAGTTCTCACACACCTAATGCACTTTTGGAGTATCAAGTTTACAATAATACATGCTCTTCAAGAAATGTGAAATATTTATTTTGTGTGCCTATGTGTGTGTGTTTGTGTGTGTGTGTGTGTATTGTGTGCAAGAGTGTAGTGTGTGAGTATGTGTGTAAGTATGGGTGGTGAGAATGTGATCTCTGTGTGTGTGTGTGTGTGTGTGTGTGTATGTCAGAGGAGGACAACTTGCTGGTATAAGTTTTCCCCTTCAACCCTATGTATCCTGAGAACTGAACTCAGGTCATCAGGCTTGGTAGTGTTAACCCACTGAGCCATCTTGATGTCCCAAGAGCTGAAATTTCAAAACAGCTATGCCTGACTTTTAAAAATTAAATGACAGAAAGTTTTCTTTAGCCCTGTCTTTTAGGTACTCTAGACATTTCTAGACTCTGCCACTTAGGAGTCTTCAGGAAATTCACTAAGCAATCGCTAACCAGTCCATCTTTGGGGAGTGCATTCAATTTGACCCCCCATCGAGCCATTTTGTATTTCTATATTCATTGGGAGATATTTGAGAATACCTGATTTTGGTGTACAGTAATGCTAGTCACTTAAAATTTAGAAAGTATTCTCTCTTCCTTAACTTTTTGGAAAACAAGTATTATTATTCCTAACCTGTTCTTAGAATTCACTTGTAAAGCTACCTGACTCTGAAACTTTCTCTTTTTTAAAAAAAATATTTATTTATTATCTATAAGTACACTGTAGCTGTCTTCAGACACTCCAGAAGAAGGAATCAGATCCCATTACAGATGGTTGTGAGCCACCATGTGGTTGCTGGGAATTGAACTTAGGACCTCTGGAAGAGCAGTCAGTGCTCTTAACTGCTGAGCCATCTCTCCAGCCTGACTCTGGAACTTTTTTTTTTCTATTCTTTTTTTCGGAGCTGGGGATCGAACCCAGGGCCTTGCGCTTGCTAGGCAAGCACTCTACCACTGAGCCAAATCCCCAACCCCGACTCTGGAACTTTCTTAATAGGAGATTTCTAACGACAGAATCAACATCAATTTTCCTGCATCTGCCTCCTGAGTGTTTGCTTGTTTTTGTTTTTGTTTTGTTTTGTTTTGTGTGTGTGTGTGTGTGTGTGTGTGTGTGTGTGTGTATGTGTGCGTGCACGCACGCACGCAAGCAAGTGTGTGTATTCATAAAAGTGCAGGAATGCATGTGCCACAGCACAAGTGCAAAGGAGGGGACAGCTCTTTAGAAGTCACTTGTCCCCTCCCGCCTTATTCTGTGGCCGGGTCTCTACTTGTTTCTGCACCATACTGTGCACTGTTCCACAAGCCGCCTGATAACTTCCCTGCCTCTGCTTCCGGCCTCAAAGCAGAAGTGTTCAATTACAGATGTGAACCACTGCACCTGTTTTTGAATTTTTTTTTTTTAAAGATTTATTCATTTATTATATATAAGTACACTGTAGCTGTCTTCAGATACACCAGAAGAGGGCATCAGATCTCTTTACAGATGGTTGTGAGCCACCATGTGGTTGCTGGGAATTGAACTCAGGACCTCTGGAAGAGCAGTCGGTGCTCTTAACCACTGAGCCATCTCTCCAGCCCCTGTTTTTGAATTTTTACTTGGGTTCTGTGGCAAGCACTTTACCTGCTGAGCCATCTCCCTGGTCTTTCCTTTTCTTCCTTTTTGAGACAGGCTGGCCTTGAACTCACAAAGTCCTATCTGACTCTGCCTCTTCAGTGCTGGGATCAAAGGCGTATGCCAACACCCTTAACTGGGTCTTAACTCTTATTTTAATAGTTTAATCCTTCTGTTGGTTCACATTTCATTCACTTTTCTTATTTTGAATTTTTAGTCCTGGTGACAGGTTTTGGAATTGGACACCTAAGGATTCACACGTCAGCTGTGGTATTCTCTGAAGTTAATGGTAACTTGGTTACCCTTCCCATGACTCAGCGTCCTTATCTATGAAATGGGCCTGACAATCTCCCCTACCTGATTTATCGGGTGGATTCTCGTGATCGGGTGGATCACGAGAAGTTCCTGGCAGAGCAGCAGCTCTGTGTGTGGCAAGTGACAGCTGTGGCAGTGACGGCTGTGGCAGTGACGGCTGTGGCAGTGACAGCTGTGGCAGTGATGGCTGTGGCAGTGGCTGTAGGAGTAGCACTTGGGATTTTCATTATTGGAGCCGTTTTAAAGACTTTATTATTTCATTTATGTGGGTGCCTGTGTACATGTATGCAAAAGTCCACAGGCCAGAAGAGGGTGTCAGATCCCCTGGAGCTGAGTTACAGGTGGTTGTGAGTGGCCCAATGTGAGGGCGACAACCAAGCTCAGGTCCACTGCACGGACCTAAGTGCTAACCATACATACGTCTCTAGCTCCTAACTCGTATTTTAAACTATCCGTGCTACGCTAATGGGGGATTGATTATTATTTATTAATACTGTATCTGCTACTGACTCACCACTTTCTTTCAATTTTGTCAGATTATCTTTCAGTTTTTCAATTTCCAGTCGGGCATTCTCAAGAGCATCACCTAAAGGAAAAAGAAAGGAAATACATGCACAAAAAGCAAATGAAGGACTGGAGAGATGGCTCAGTGGTTAAGAACACTGGAGAGGACTCAGTGTTCCTCATGAGGACTCAGGTCCAGTTTCCACAACCCATTTGGCAGCGAACTGTCTGTAAGTCCAGTCCGAGGGGATCTGACACCCTCTTCTGGCCTCCTTGGGCTCTGAACACTTGGGATGCACAGGCAAATATTCATATATATAAAAATAAACACTCCCTCCGAAAAAAGCAGATGAGCTGGGCATTGTGATAGATCCCTTTAATCCCAGCCTCAGGCAGATCTCTATTAGTTCGAGGCCAGCCTACACCAAAGGACCATGTCCCAAAACAACAACAGAGAAAAAAGAAGCAAATGACCCATATAACGATCAAATTTCATGCCCTTTTCTTCTCTTTGAATGGTCTTTATGGAAATACAACGCATCTGGAAGCTTTCCTGAATTCCTTTCAAGTGTTCCTGTCATATCCCACCTTTACTCCCAGGTCTCAGACCTCAGACTTGCCTTTTCCTAACCATTCTCTATAAGATTCCATGCTGAAGAACTCGGACCACCAATGATACAAGGACAGCTGAATGCTGAAAGCTTGCATAGCACAGCCATGCCTCACTTAACAATGGTGGGAGTGGGTGTTTGGAGAAACTGTTGCTGGGTAATTTCATCAATGTATAAACATCACAGGGCATACTCCCATAGCAAGATGGCTACAATGTTATTAGGTGATTTAATTTTATGGGACCATTGTACATATGTTTCATTTTTAACTTTTTTTAAAATTTATTTATTTTATGTGTATGAGTACATTGTAGCTATCTTCAGACACACCAGAAGAGGACATCAGATGGTTGTGAACCACCATGTGTTTGCTGGGAGTTGAACTCAGGACCTCTGGAAGAGCAGCCACATATAATGTTTCTTGCTGACCGAACTGTCACTGTGTAGCAAGTGGACTATATTGAGAATTTTGCCAATTCTGCTAGAAATGAAAAAAACAAAATCTCAGGAAAGGGTTGGGGTTGTTTGTTTGTTTTGTTTTTTATCCCTCCCCTCCCCCTCCAAGGGACAGAGTTTCTCTGTGTAGCCCTGGCTGTCCTGGAATTCTCTTTGTAGACTAGGCTGGCCAAGGAACTAGTGTTGGTCACTATCCTAGTTGCTAGGACACAATAGCTGACACACACGTCTTGAGGAGGAAATGTTGCCTGTGGCTCAGTTCTAGGGAATAGACTATCATGACAGCAGGAGAACAAAGTCACATCCCACCCAAAGCCAGAGAGCAGAGAGACGAAAACTTGGACTGGACTCATTCTTTGCCTTTCTTCCATCCAGGATCCCAACCTCTGGAACAGTGCTGTCCACATTTAAGGTGTCTCTTCCCACCTCAAGGGACTCAGTCTAGAAACTAGATCCCCGGCATGCTCAGAGGTGCATCTCCTTGGTGATTCTAGATCCTGCTAGTTGCGAATTAATATTAACCATCAGAGTACAAAGGATTCCAAGAGAACGTCAGACATGGGGCATTGGAGTTGATGGGGGTATGGAGGGAGGGTTAGGCTTTCTAGTTCAGGTTTCCCCCTTGCTTCTGGTGGTTCCCCACTGTGATTGGCTGGCAGGTTTCCTAAACTGTTAGAATGAAAGCTCTGCTACCAACAAGAGGCAAATACGGAGCTTTGTAAGACACGGTGAGTGCTTCGCACAACTGTGCACACTTCATTACTGTGCCAGAACACTCAGTTCTTCAGGGCAATCCCACTATAACCCGCTGGATTCATAAGAAACTATATTCTAATTATAGCAATATTATTTCTGCTGCTGCCTCCGGGAACATCTGTTCCTATTGTCAGATATATTACCACAAATCTAACGCAGGCATCCGCTTCCCAATTTATGGGTGAGATAAGCAAGTTGGCCAACAGCAGCAGCCTGCTCAGTGCCGTGGGGAAATAAATAACCAGTAGGGATGAGAACCCAGGGCCATTTGTTTTCTCTGGGCCAGAGATGTGAGATGGCTTCTGTGTCACCAAAACAAGTTTTCCATCCAGGCAGTGATGGTGAACGCCTTTCATTTCAGCACTGGGGAGGCAGAGACAGGTTTGAGGCCAGCCTGGTCTACATAGTGAGCTCCAGGACAGCCAGGGCTACACAGAGAAATCCTTTATGGAAGAAGGGGAAGCAGGGGCAAGAACGTCTGGGCAGCATAAGTAGTGGAGAGAAGGCAGGAAGAACAAGAGGAGGCAGGAGGGACAGTGGGCCTTCTGGGGAGGACAGGGATCCAGAGCTGCTTGGGTCTGTGGAGCAAAGGATTGGAGGTCGGGGTGTGCACGGCAGACAGACAGGCACACAGCAAGCTAGAAAAGCCGTGTTTGCTCTACCAACTTTAAGCTTCCAAATGTTTAAAACTTTGGAAGAGGTACTGCAGATATTCAGAAAAAGTTGGCTTTCATTTTAAAAACTGGGCTGGATTACATCTATAATCCCAGCACCCAGGAGGTAGAGGCAGGAGGATTCTATGAGTTCGAAGCTAGCCTGGCCTACATAGTGAGCCTGATGCTAGCCCAAGCTATATAGTGAGACCCTGTCTCAAAAACAAAATCTACCTTTAGAACAACAACAGCCAAATATATCATTTTCTCAATTTAAAAATTGCCAGAGACAACCAAATTCATTAAACTTGATTGAGCAGACTCTCCTGCTATGTTTGTGAAGAATTTGAAAACTCTGGCTTTTCACTAGCCTCCACAAACAATCCTAGGATTGAAGGTAGGTCTTATCTTTTGAGAGAAGGCTTTGCTACAAAGCCCAGAATGGGATTCACTTTGTCAGCACATCCTTGAATTTGCAATCCTCCTGCCTCAGCCTCTCAAAGGCAGGTTTTACAAGCATACACCACTGGCCAGGCTTGCTTACATTATATTTTATTTATTTTTATTTTATATGCATCAGTGTTTTGCCTGCATGAATGTCTGTGTAAAGGTGTCTGATACCCTGGAATTGGATATACTAACAGTTGTGAGCTGTCAAGTGGATGCTGGGAATTGAACCCAGATCCTCTGGAGGAACAGCCAGTGCATTTAACCACCAAGCCATCTCTCTAGCCCTTCTTGGTTACATTTTAAGGTAATTCCAATAGATTGACAGCTGTTCTCTCTCTCTCTCTCTCTCTCTCTCTCTCTCTCTCTCTCTCCCCTCCCTCCCTCCCCTCCCCTCCTCTCCCCTCCCCCCATCTGCATTGATATTTTGTCAAGTCCCTGAAAGTGGAATTATAGACAGGTGTCCCATGGGTGTTGGGATTTGCACTCAGGTTCTCTGGAAGAGTAGCCAGTGCTCTTTTTTTTTTTTTTAAGATTTATTTATTTTATATATACACTGTCACTGTCTTCAGACACACCAGGCATCAGATCCCATTACAGATGATTGTGAGCCACTATGTGGTTGCTGGGAATTGAACTCAGGACCTCTGGAAGAGCAATTAGTGCTCTTAACCGCTGAGCCATCTCTCCAGCCCCCATAGCCAGTGCTCTTAACCACTGAGCCCCTCTCCAGCACCTACAGTTGTATTTTCTAAGTCCACTTCTTTAGTTATTACTTTAGATATGAGTCTTTGTTTTTGTTGTTATCGTTTTTTGTTTTGTTTCTATTATATAGCCGTGACTGTCCTGGAACTTGTTACATACATCAAACTGGCCTCAAATTCAGAGATCCACTTGGCTCTACCTCCTGAATGCTGGGATTAAATGCATGCACTGAAAGGTAAAGTTTTAAAGTTGCCCCCTTAGACACAAAGTTTGGAGCAGAAGAAAAAAAAACAGGTTAGGCCCCAGAATTGTATGTTCCAGGAAGCCTCTCCTAGGGCTATAGAATGGATAATTCAACAGCTTTCTCCCAGAAACTAGCTGACCATAAATCTTAGAGAACAATCTTGAGAAGCAGGAAGCAGCTTCTCCTAGGAACTAGGGGGCCATAGAGTTAAACAATCTTGAGAAACAGAGAGTTTCTCCTTGTGATTTTTTCACTGGTTTTTCACACTTTCCAATGACACCATCCCTGCCCCCTCTGTGGTTTCTCCCTTTAAATACCTCTTCTCCCAGCCTCTCAGGGTTGAACTCCACTGCCCCTGCGTGGGAAATGAGTCTTGACCCCAGTGCACTGGTTCCTATTAATAAACCTCATGTGATTACAGCAAAGATGGTCTTGTGTGAGTTCTTGGGGGGTCGTGTCATCCCGAGACTTGAGTGAGGGTCTCCCCGCTCCGGGGGTCTTTCAGCACCACCATGTCCAGCTCTAGACATGGGTTTTGGGGGTGGGAGTAATAACAATTTATTTGATCTTATGCAAAGATCAGTAGCGACAAAAAAATAAAGAGGTAGTTGAGTTGCACAGAATAAAACCTGTGCATCAAAGGACACCATCAAGAAAGCAAAGACCTGTGAGCTTTCCTGGTGTCACACAGAGACAGGCCTGTGAGCAGTGCAAGAGTAACTCCGAAGGCAAACTTCCACTTTTGTACAATCTACACAGTGCTCCAAAGGGGTGAGCCAGCACCCTTGGGCAGGAGGCCCTCTGAGTGTCCATCCTGAGGCAGGGCAGTGGGTATGTTTCACTTCATGATCTCACTAGCTGATGGGATAGGATAAATTGATAGTAGCACAGGGTGGACAGTCAATGCTCAGGAATGCCTGGCATCCTTGTGAAACCAATAGGCGGGGGAGGTTGGTGAGATGGTAGTTTTTGACAGGCTAGCCACCTTTGCTAGAGAAAACTGCTCACAATTTGGGGGAAGAAGTGTTTACAAATCACCTGTCTCATAAGAGATTAAAATCCAGAATGTTTACATTAGGAAGCCTACAGTTAGAAAAGCAGCAATCGGGCTGGAAAGATGGCTCAGTGGTTAAGAGCACTGACTGCTCTTCCAGAGGTCCTGAGTTCAATTCCCAGCAACCACACGATGGCTCACAACCATCTGTAATGGGATCCGATGCCTTCTTCTGGTGTGTCTGAAGACAGCCACAGTGTACTTGCATACATACAAAATTGATAAATCTTAGGGGTTGGGGATTTAGCTCAGTGGTAGAGTGCTTGCCTAGGAAGCACAAGGCCCTGGGTTCGATCCCCAGCTCCAAAAAAAAAAAAAAAAAAAAAAAAAAAAAAGAAAAGAAAAAAAGAAAAAAAAAAAGAAAAGCAGCAATCTCCTTCTTTAAAAGGGGGAACAAGAATTTCCTTGGCAGGGAATAGAGAGGCAAAGATTAAAACAGAGACAGAAGGAACACCCATTCAGAGTCTGCCCCACATGTGGCCCATACATATACAGCCACCCAATTAGACAAGATGGATGAAGCAAAGAAGTGCAGGCTGACAGGAACCGGATGTAGATCTCTCCTGAGAGACACAGCCAGAATACAGCAAATACAGAGGCGAATGCCAGCAGCAAACCACTGAACTGAGAACAGGACCCCCGTTGAAGGAATCAGAGAAAGAACTGGAAGAGCTTGAAGGGGCTCTTCAACAATGCCAACAATGAACAACAATGCCAAGCAACTAGAGTTTCCAGGTTCTAAGCCACTACCTAAAGACTATACATGGACTGACCCTGGACTCTGACCTCATAGGTAGCAATGAATATCCTAGTAAGATCACCAGTGGAAGGGGAAGCCCTTGGTCCTACTAAGACTGAACCCCCAGTAAACGTGATTGTTGGGGGGAGGGCGGCAATGGGGGGAGGGTGGGGAGGGGAACACCCATAGAGAAGGGGAGGGGGGATTAGGGGGATGTTTGCCCGGAAACCGGAAAGGGAATAACATTCGAAATGTAAATAAGAAATACTCAAGTTAATAAAAAAAAAAGAAAAGAAAAGAAAGAAAGAAAAGCAGCAATGGCCCTGAAACCTTTAATCCCAGAACTCAGGGTTGGGGATTTAGTTCAGTGGTAGAGAGCTTGCCTAGCAAGCCCAAGGCCCTGGGTTTGGTCCTCAGCTCCGGGGGGAAAAAAAGATAAAAATTCCAAAACTCAAGGGGCAGAATCAGGCAGAGCCCTAAAGGCCCAAGCCAAGTTGATAAACAGTGTTCCCATTTGGCAAGACCAAAAGCAAACCTAATTATTTCTAGGCAACAAAATGGCATGTGTTCAGAATAAAGGCTTCTTAAAGATCAACGAACCAAAGAGGCAACGAAATAGAAATGTGTGTGAGAGACTTGGGCAGGGATAGCACCAAACTGCACACGTGGGGTACCGCCATAGCAGACACAGAGCTCAAATTCTCACACTGAGGCCAGTTAGCACCGCCATATATGCTCACCGTGACAGGCAACGTGAGTAAGACTCTGTAGCAAGCATTGCCAATGAGTGTGGAGCAACCAGAACCTCCTACATCGCTGAGGAGATCCTCACTCTACCCACGGGCCACAAAATCAATCTGATCCACCGTCAACTTCCCCCACGGCGGTGAGCCTTCGGGGCATCACCCAGTCATGGTAGCCATCTCAGTTCCCACATGGCAGCTCAACTGTCTGTTTTTTTGTATGCACACTCTGTAACGCTTATGCAAGAAAATTGCTCAATGACCCATTTCCCAGAATGTGTCCCCATGGTTAATGGCACATGGCTGCATTTTGGAAGACCAACGGACACCGTGCCCTGGGTTCTGGATGCAGAGATTTTACGCTTACCAGGATTAAAAATATGTAAATACTCACACGGTAAGTGCGAGAGTTTGAATAGCAGCAGACTTGATGCTGGCCCCAAGTGGAAACAGCACAAATGTATATCAGCAGTGGCACAACTCACTGTGGCAGCGGTGGGATACGACCAAGGCAGTAGACTGCTACACAAAATGGTGTGTGGGTAAGCAGGGGAACAAACTTCAAGAATGGAGACTACAGGGCTGGAGACATGGCTCAGCGGTTAAGAGCACTGACTGCTCTTCCAGAGGTCCTGAGTTCAAATCCCAGCAACCACATGGTGGCTTACAACCATCTGTAATGAGATCTGTTGCCCTCTGCTGGTGTGTCTGAAGACAGCGACAGTGTACTTATATATAATAAATAAATATTCAAAAAAGAAAAAAAAAAGAATGGAGACTGCAGGCAAGACGGCCCAGAGGACAGACCAGCCTCCAAGCAGGACAGCTTGAGTCCAACAGCGGTGACCCACAGTGTGGAAGGAAAGATTCCAGCTCCTTTAAGCTGTCCTTTGGCTTCCATGTGTGTGCCTTAGCATGTCGCCCACAATCCAAAGCATACGCAAAATAAATTTTAATGTGATTTTAAAGTGTTTATTCATTTATTTATTTATTTATTTATTTATTTATTTATTTTTTAACTTTTGTGAGACAGGGTCTCTACATAGCCCTGGATGTCCTAGAACTCACTATGTAGACCAGGCTGACCTCAAACTCAAAGATTCACCTGCCTCTGACTCCAGATTCATAGAAAGGTCACCTGCCTCTGTTCTGGGACTTAAGGTCTGCACCACCATGTTCAGACAGTTAAAAAAATTTTTTTAATTTCATTTTAACGATGAAGGGTTATTAAGATGGCTCAGGCTCAGTGGGTTAAGAGCTCTGGCTGCTCTTCCAGAAGATCCAAGTTCAATTTCTAGCACCCACATAGCAGCTCATTGCTGTTGTATGTAACTCTGGTTTCAAGAGATCAGCTATTCTCTTCTGGCCTCCAGTAGCGCCAAGCACAGATGTCATACACAGACACATGTGCAAGCAAACCACCCATACACATAAAACAAAAATCAATAAAATAAACTTTTAAATGAATGATATTGCATGTGGTCAAAACTCAGAAACAGCAGTGGTGCTTAGCTTTGGTGAGGAAGATGGATGTGCTTAGCTTTGGTGAGGAAGATTGGTGAAGGAGGAACAAATGTGTGGTCTGGGTGCCAGACTCCTAGTGGGGAGTGGCACACAGTCCTGGGATGTACATGTGGGGCTGGCCAGGCAAACCTGTGTTTCCTGCAGACATGGGGACACAGTAGCAGCAAGACTTTTACATGTTCGTCCTTGAGTCATTTCCCCCTGGCATATCCTCTCAGATCACGCAGGAAAACCACAGCCAGAACGGTCGGTCGTCGGAAGCCATGGCTCACCTAACTTTCTCTGCTCTCTCTCCTCCTCTCGTGGCTCCTGGGCTCCCCTGTGGATCTCCTCCAGCAAGGCCTCCAGTTTCTGTGCTCTGCATGCCACTTCCCTCAGGAGGCGGTCCTGAGGCACTGCATCTTTATTCTGGTCGTCACCCTGATGCTGACATGAAACCACAGTTAGTGATACACCCACCAACAAGTAGACGGAGGACATGTGGCCCTGTCCAGGTCCCAGAACAGAGAAGGGGAGCAAACAGCATTTCCACACATGTACATGTCTTTGATTAAGTTGAATCAAACAGAATTGTGGGTTCTTGAGGGTTATTTGCTTGTAAAAAAAACAAAAACAATTTCACGTGGTGCCACCCAACACACTAAGATTAGGTTTGTGTGATCACAATGCAAACACACTTGAGTGTCATCTGACAAAAGAAGGACAGTGCATCTGGTGTATCCTGTCACCCCCAATGGGCATTGTGCACCAAATAGTTTGCAGGATGCTTTGCTTGGTTCTTTAACCCTGAAGTATGTGTACTCTTTGTAAGAAGTGTTGCTTTTAAAATTGTAATCATGTATAAGTGTGTAGGTAGTGTGCACAGCCATGCAGGTGCTTAGAAGAGGCCAGAGGAGTCCACTGGAGTTGGAGTTAAAGGGGGTTGTGAGCCACCCAGTGTGGGTGCTGGGAACTGAACCCTGAACCTCTGCAAGAATAGTACATGATCTTAACCACAGAGCTAGCTCGCTACATGGCCCCCCAAACCCCCCGAAGTATGTGTACTCCTTTTGTTTTGCTTTGTTCCGGGACAGGTCTCACTTTGTAGCCCTGTCAGGTCTGGAACTTACAGAGAGCCCACAGCCCCTTCTTCCTGAAGGCCACAGTGTCTGGCCCAGCAGGACTCTTTTCAATATGGGGGGATGAAACCCAGGACCTTTTGTCCTTTTGTGTGTTCAGGGTAAGCACTTGTCCACTGAGCTACATCCCCAGGCTTCAAGGTTTTTGTTTTGTTTTGTTTTGTTTTGTTTTGTTTTGTTTTGTTTTTAAGAAGCTGTAACACACAATGTTGAAATTTGACCTATTATGTGATTTTTCCCCTTTCCCAAATTATTATGTTTGTACTATTTTAATGCATAATTTGATCCATTTTACAGTACGAATCCACACTTTTTTAAAGTTTTGTTTTATGTGTAGAGGTGTTTTGCTACATATATGTATATTCATCACATGCATGCAGCCCTCAAAGGTCAGAAGAGGGTGGTGAAATTCCTGGAACTGGAGTTACAGGTAGTTGTGAGCCACCATGGGGGAGCTGGGAACAGAATACAGGTTATTTAGAAGAACAGTTAGTATTCTTAACTACTGAACCATCTCTCCAGATAGAACAAACCTATCTGAATATATTCAGACAGAAATTAGATAAAAACTTACTTATAATTAGTTAAATGTATTAGGTAAAGGGACCTAATTTTTACTTGACTAAGGTATATTTTTTAGGCTGCTACCCAGGTTCCTAGTAGTTCTGACGTTCTCTTCGCAAAGGCTGACAGGTTTTCTCAAATTTCACCTTAACAAAATCAAGAAACAGAAGCAGGATCCTGCCTTCTGTGCAAGCACAATCAGATCCTCAGCACCGCATTAAAATCAGGCCTGGCAGTGGG
Organism: Rattus norvegicus; assembly: GCF_021556685.1. NCBI lineage: Eukaryota > Metazoa > Chordata > Mammalia > Rodentia > Muridae > Rattus > Rattus norvegicus. The sequence continues at coordinate 139,031,500 of NC_141538.1, forward strand.
ACACAGGCAGACCCGTACAGCACACTGACCAGTTGCCTGACCAAGTCAGTGAGCTCCAGGTTCAGTGAGAGACCTGCCTCAAAAGGTGGGGAGTAAGGAAGACACAAACACTGATCTCTGGCCTCCACATTCACACAAATATGTCCACATGTGTGCAATACACACACACACACACACACACACACACACACACACACACATGGTGCCTAATTTTTAAAATAGTTGTGCAATAGTTGGGACACAAGAATTTCAGTTTATTCTGCTTCTCACCAACACAGACTTGCATACCATATGGTTTAAGTGTGAAATGCTCCCCACCCTCCACTAAGCTCATGTATCTGAACGCCTGCTCCCCAGCTGCTGTCATGAATGGCTTTAGAACCTTTGGGATATGGCCAATGGTGGACAGTCTGGGAAGACACAGCTGTTCAGATCTAGTTCTTTGCTTCCTGGACCACCTAGATGTGGCAGATGCTCCCCTCTTCTCTCCTCTACTGCAGATGGCACTGCTGTAACTATGCCTTCCTGCAGGGATGGATGAAGTCAGGAGCCAAATAAACAGCCTCTCCTCCTTTAAGTGGCTTCTGTTGGGTATGTGATCACAGCAATGAGCAAAGTAACTAATGCATGTACATTATCTTATTTCATCCCCACAGCCACTCCATGCAGCAGCTGAGTTCACATCTGATTCACAGGTGATACAATTGGGGCTCATGAAAGTCAGCTTGTTCATGCCGAGTTCAGGAATGGTCATGTAAGGAACGGTATGACATGGTTTCCTGCCCCTGGAACAGAGCCATCAAGGCATGGGCCCTCCTAAATGTTAATGGTTGATGTGGATGTAAGGCTTTGTTTGTATAACAGTGTACACATTTTCATGTTCATTCTTGGAGGAATGTCCCCTCTGCCAAGGTTAATGACTCCACGATAATCAGAAACAACATGAGCCCAGGATGTGAGGGCATGTCTATGTTTCAACAAATTATAGACTGCTGAGGCTTTCAGGACAGCCCTTAAGGCTGTAGGAAAGAACGCTGAAAACATGAGTTCAAAAATATATAATTCCTCAACTATGCAAACTATAAAAATGCAATATGAATTGTAGAAGGAGCATCACAGATCTTTTTTTTTTTTTTCTATTTTTCGGAGCTGGGGACCGAACCCAGGGCCTTGCGCTTGCTAGGCAAGTGCTCTACCACTGAGCTAAATCCCCAGCATCACAGATCTTAAGGAACAGAGGCAGCTGCACTATGATTCAATTTGTCAGAATGATATAAGAAAAAAGATTAAGAGATTTAGGCAGTGGCAATCATAAGGCAAGATCCCACCCAGTTAAGATTTTTTTGTGTATGCTTTACAAAGGCAGGTGGATTCCTCAGTTCAGGGTTAGCCTGGGACAGAGCTAATTTAGGTCCAGGCATGGTCAAAATGGTAATTTCAGGGTGGGGTCCCACCCAGCTAGCTTATCATTTCTGCTTGTGCTTGCTGTTTTTTCCTAAGAATCAGGGGGCTGGGCTGAGATGCTGATTCACGGGGTAATTAAAAGGGAATCTGGGGTGATGAGTAAATTGACAGGTAAAATAAAAGAATTGATATGGGGCTGGAGAGATGGCTCAGCGGTTAAGAGACCCGACTGCTCTTCCAGAGGTCCTGAGTTCAATTCCCAGCAACTACATGGTGGCTCACAACCATCTGTAAAGAGATCTGATGCCCTCTTCTGGTGTATCTGAAGACAGCTACAGTGTACTTATATATAATAAATGAATAAAGGTTAAAAAAAAAAAGGATAGAAATTAAAAAAAAAAAAGAATTGATATGTAAATAAAAGACCAGGCTTTTGGTCTGCAAGCTATCCAGAGAATTTCTGGAATAACAAGAGAGAGCTGTCTTGAGCTGAGCAGAACATAGAGAGAGCGGTCTAGAAAGCTGTCTGGAGCAGAACAGTGGTGCCAGCTTGTAACCCATAACTTGACATGAGTCTTGTTTCATCGCTCTCAAACACACCTTCTCTCAGAACCCCTCTCCAAGCGGAGACTGGTCCTTGGCATGTTTAAATGCTGGCAGAGTAAGGCCAACCAAATACGAAGCCTTATTCTGAAATATATAAGTGGGCTTCCTGATATTTTAGTGAATGGCGACTGGCTACACAATGAAGTCTCAGGGGGCCTGCTTGTCACTCAGTTACCTAGTGAGTACCTCAGGTTCTAGAATACCTGGGGAAATTCTTTCTGCAGGCTACTGCTTGGATGTCTTCCATACTCCAGAGTGCAGTCCACAGGTTCCAAGGCCTCTGTTAGTGTCCTCCTTTCACCCAGTGAGCATGCAGTCTGTTTCCTGGGGCTGCTCAGAGCTAGCCTGGACAAGCCTTCTTGACACATTTGGCTGGCTTCCCTTATTTGGGCTTCTGTTGGGAAGAAATAACAGAAAAGTATAAAAAGTATTGTAGGCAAATAACCATTGTTTTATAAAACACCAAGAAAGTTCTTGTTTAGAGTTTAGTAATTAATAGAAAATAACATTGAGGTCTTCCTAGTGTCCATGAATTTGTGGTGCTGTTTGCATGCTCAGGTTCTACGGGATCTGGATGTTGTCGCCACCTCTTCCACAAGAATGGCAGAGTTCGGATGTCCTCCTTTCTCAAGTAAAATGAGTTAATTCCAAAAAAAAAAAACCAAACAAACAAACAAAAAAAAACAAAACCAAAAACAAAACAAAACCCAAAAAACAAAAAACTACTGCCCTCTTTTCCCCATCCCTCCGGGGTGTTTTGAAAACTTTCAGAAACAATAACATAAGAGTGGTAGACACGGCAGCACTTGCCCAATTCCAGCAATTGATAAGTAGAGGCAGGAGAATCATGAGGCAGATAGGAAGGCGGAAGAGAGGGAAAGGAGGGAGAGGAAGGAAGGAGGGAAAGAAGGGAGCCAGGATGAATGGACAGGGGAAGGGTTTGCAGGCCTCCCTGTCCACTGTCACACAGACACAGCAGTAACAGTGGGAAGTGGCACCCAGTGCAGGCTACCTCCTTGCTACCACAACCTCTAAAGAGCAAGGGTGCCTTTTAAGGTTTACAGACACTCCAGTCTGAGTTAGCGCACAGTTGTGCTGTTTTCTGAGCACCTACTGTGTGCAGATGAACTTCAGATGTGGTTCTATCCATCCCCGACTCAAGTGAAGCAGAGCAGTGACATTAAGACATGAAGACTGCGGCACAGGAAGCCAAGGGACTTGCCCCATCCCCCAAGTCCTGACATAAGCGCTTCTCAGTGATGACCCGGGACTCCAGCTTCTCAGTTCTCAGCAAACTCCAAAGACCTGGTCCTCCATCCTCTTCAGCCTTCTGCAGTAATCCCCTGGCTCTGTCATCATTCCAGTAAGAACAGCCTCTGGCCCTCTGTTCCCTGTGCTCTGCTCTCATTTCAACCACAGACATTGTAACCCATGAGCTTTAGACACCTTCCAAAGCCCCTTCTCTCTGCCAGTTCTCATTCACAGACTCAGGGTCTCACTATGTAGCCCAGGTTGGCCCTAAACTCCCAGTCTCCTGCCTCAGGCTCCCACGTTCTGGTCTAGCGGCGTGAGCCCACACGGTGGTTCTCATTTACCTTTCACAGCTTAGAGCCAGGCTGTCCTTCTAATCCGTGCCCTGGGGACACACACCTCCTGCCCTTCTTTGCTTCCTCGTTAGCTGCTGAGCAAAGTCCTGGTTCATTTCCTCAGGACTCTCCATCTCCTGGGCCTCCCTCCAAAGCCAACCAGGGCTGGAGAGCACTGGGCAGCGCTGCTTGGTGTCCATGTCTGCTCATCCCCGGTGAAGCCTCACTGCTGCCCAGCTGTCACCCATGCCTCCATTCTCTATAGAACTCGACTACTGTCTCACACCCTCTCCTCCCAAGCCTCCATCACCTCCCCTTTCTCTGTCACCCGGCTTCTTGCTCCCCAGAGAACCTCCATACTGCCTTACCAAACCCACCAACTCCTGCATTCTTTCCCCTGGAGAAAACTAATGAGCTGTCCTTATTCCAAAGGCAACACCACCATCACTGTCCCCACGGACACTAGATCCCATCCTTCATTTTGCTGTTGTTTTTGGAGACAGGGTCTCACGATGTAGCTCAAAGAAGTCTTGGTTCTTCCTACAAAACATTTATAAACAAAAGGAATCTGCTGGAAGCTACAGTCTCCTACTGAGGAATTATTTTATTCACAGGATGTCCCTTGTAGCTTACCTCAGGATCCTGCAGTTTGCTTTAAAAGTTTTCTCTTTGGGGGAGAATAGCACTGAGTATTGAACCTAGGGCCTTGCTTGACTATTGAACCCCAACTCTATCACCTAAGACCGTCTGACCTAAGCCTTCTATTACAATTAATTTTTCTGGGGCTGGAGAGATGGCTCAGCAGTTAAGAGCACTGATTGCTCTTCAGAGGTCCTGAGTTCAAATCCCGGCAACCACATGGTGGCTCACAACCATCTGTAATGAGATCTGATGCTCTCTTCTGGTGTGTCTGAAGACAGCAACAGTGTATTCATAAAATAAATAAATCTTAAAAAAATTAATTCTTCTTACTTATTGAAAGTAATAATCCTTGTGGTGGTTTGACTAGGAATGGCCCCCACAGACTCATGTGTTTGAATGCTTGGCCATAGGGAGAGGCACTATTAGGCCTTGTTGGAGGAAGCCTATCACACGGGCCAGGCTTTAAGGTCTCCTGTGCTCAAGCTACATCCAGCGACACAGCCTCCTTCTGCTGCCTGAGGATCCAGATGTAGAGCTCTCAGCTCCTTCTCCAGCACCATGTCTGCCTGCAGGCTGCCTTGCTTCTCACCATAATAATGGATTAACCTCTGAAACCGTAAGCCAGCTTCCATCAAACGTTTTTCTTTATAAGAGTTGCTATGGCCATGGTGTCTCTTCACAGCAATAGAAGACACTCCTCAAACAAATTTTTTAAAAAAGCAATCATACTATGTATCAGCTTGAACCATGATAGTGGCTAAATATCTGCTGCTTTGGAGGCTGGAGAAATGGCTTAGAGACTAGGAGCACTGGCGGCTCAAGGTTCAGTTCCCACCACTGACTTGGCAGCTCACGATAAGGTGGTTCGAATAAGAGTGGCCCCCATAAGCTCACAGGTTTGAATGTTTAGTCATTAGGAAGTGGCATAAGCTATGTGAGAAGGCTGAGGAAGTGTGGCCTTGTTGGAGTAGTTGTGGCTTTGTTGGAGGAAGTGTGTCACTGGGGATGGACTTTGAGGTTTCAAAAGCCCAAGTCAGGCCTGGTGGCTTCTCTTTTGCTGCTGTCTTCAGATGCAGATGTAGAACTCTCTGCAACTTCTCCAGCAACATGTCTTCCTGTGTGCTGTCAATGCCCTCTTCCGGGATGCTAATGGACTAAGACTGAGAGTAAGTCCTGAGACTGTTAGTAAGCCTGCAAGTAAAGGCTTTCTTCCATAAGAGTTTCTGTTGTCATGGTGTCTCTTTACAGCAATAGAACAGTGGCTAAGACACCCAACTATCTGGAACTAATTCTAGTTCCAAGGCATCCAGCACCCTCTTGAGGCATCCAGCACCCTCTTGTGGCCTCCATGGGTACTAGCAAACAGTGAGCGCGCGCGCGCGCGCGCGCGCGCGCACACACACACACACGGGAAAACACACAATAGAAAATAATTTTCTAAAGATCTGCTGATTTGTGAACCAGTATGTGTGCTAGAATCTCTAACTAGGACGAGGAGTCACAACTGTGAGGAATTGATTACAACTGTAAGTCTGAGCCACCTTCACACTGATATACATTCTCATAGGTGGTACTGTACCAGTCTATATAATATATTGCTTTACTTTTTAAAAATCATAGTTTTATTATTTTTGCCCTTTATTTTCCATGTTTTACACATTAACTTTGAGTGCTACATTCAGAATTGTAATTGTCATCTGATTCTCATACTGATGGAGAAAGGCTGGGGTCTGGATCCTTAGCCAGGATCCTCCTCCTCACAGCCTAGAATTGAGCGTCTTCTGCTCCCCAGGCTTTTCATCTGTTGTCACATTCTCCTTCCCATCAGATCTGTAAGCATCATACAGTTACGTGTACTTTTAGTTCTGGGGTATCAGAGAACCCAAGATATTGGGCATATACCAGTATACTATGCTGGACATGGACTAGTGCTTATGTTATAATGATGAGACAAAATCCAGACTGCAGGGTCTGGTGAGATGGCTCTGTGGGTAAAAAGCATTTGCTGTACAATGATGACCTGTATTCAATCCTAGACTCCATGGTGGAAGGAGAGAAGCTACTCCTAAAACTATTCCCAAACCTCCACACACTCCACAGTGTGAATGTGCATGCGCACACACACACACACACACACACACACACACACACACACACACACACACACCACAAATAAAAAAGTTACAATAAAGCAGAGTGCTAAGGTACCATTACAACTGTGTGAAAACCAGGCAGCCAAGACCAGAAGTAAATCCAGCAGTCTTAAAGCATTAGCTACAAACCACTGAGTGCTGAGCCTGCGAGTGACCAGAAGTGAGTTCAGCATGGTTGCCACGCTGTCGTAATGGAGTGAAAGAACACAGGCTGGAGGGCAGTAAGAGGTGAAGGATGCTGAAAATATCTCCGGGAAGTGGGGAGTGAGTCTGCTGAGGAGAAGGAGGAAGAGGAGGAGGAAGAGAAGGAAAAGGTGGAAGAGGAGAAGGAAGAGGAGGAGGAGGAAGAGGGAGAAGAGGAGGAGGAAGAGGAGGAGGAAAGTGTGAACTCCAGGCCAGTATCCAAATGCCAAGTCCCCTTTGCTCTCCCACTAGACACACTTCGAAAAGCCAGGGATCTCCAATCTCTGCTCAATTTAGCCATCATTTGCATGGCCACCTCATACACCTATCATAACCTGAACCCCGGGGACAACCTTGCCTCAAGGCCAAACTGCCAAGTCCCATTTCTGATTACCATCTTCTATCTTGCCTGGTCTTGTAAAATTGTGGTGAACTATATGTAAGTGTAAACTTACCATCTTAGCCATCTTCACATATGTGAAGTGATGGGTATTAAATGTATTCACAACATGTGTCATCCATCACCACCATCCATGTACAGAATGCTCCGTTTTCATTTTCAGAACATGAAAACTATCCCCAACAGAAGATCTGTACCTGGAGCACAGGAGTTGACTACCTTCCCCAGCCCACAGCAAGTGCCTTTCTTTGTCCTCTAGTTTTTGAGGACGCAAAGTGTCCACTATTAAGTGTAACCACAGGCGAGCTTCCCTGTATTGGCCCATTTCACTCAGCTTCTATCCCCACCTCAGCCAATGCCGGTTCCCTGCCTCTACTGTGTCCACTGTCCTGCACACAGTTAATCTACCACTCAGCTGCTGAGGGATAGCCTCTGTCTCTGCACTACTGTGGAAGGTGCTACCACAGATGTTGGTGTGTGAGCATCGTTATCTGTCCCTGCTTTCTGCTCTTCAGGCCTTGTTGCCAAGGAATAGAATGTCTAGATAAATAATTCTATAACAATCATCTACTATAATGGTGTCATTTTATTTTCCCAATGTAATACAGAAAGGCTCCGATTTAAGGTTGGGCTTAAATGTTAGCCCAACCTGACCGATATTTTTATTAAACCTCACCAAAATTCTCAATCATCTTGTCCCTTGTCCCACCTTCCTGAAAATACCAGTCCTGGGAAAGTTTCACTAATCTTTATCTATGTCGCTGGGTGCTGGAAGGGAAACGCCAAAAAAGCACACAGAGTAAAGCCGCCACAGATTCATGGTCTCCATCTTCTAGGTCGGTCTATGCGTTGCCGGTACTGGAACTCCTGGCTCTTGCTCCTGACGAACAATCTCGTTCTCCACACTAAAAAAGCTGAGCCCATCTTCTTTCCTTCCCACCCCCACATGTGAGCCTTCATCTTTAGATATCCTTATCTCGCCTTCCTCAGGGGGAAAGATGTTCACTCTCCTGGTTTCTCTTCTGTTGTGACAAAAACACTCAGACCAAAAGCAACTTCAAGGAGGAAAGGGTTTACCTGGCCTCATTTCCAGGTCACAGTCCGACACTGAGAGAAGTCAGCATCAGAATTTAAGCAGGGAAGAGGGACACTGCTTACTGGCTCCTTTTCTAGATGCCTTATGCAGTTCACCTGCCTAGGGACTGTGATGCCCGAAATGGGCTGAGCCCCCCTGCATCAATTCATGATCAAAACAGTAACTCACGCAGTCATACTCACAGACCCAGGCAATTGCTCCATAGGGGCTCTCCTCTCAGATGACTCTAGGCTAACCAGGACAATCATCCTCTTGACCGAGGTCAGTCCCATTACCTGTCATCTAGGTCCTATTCTCTAGTCCTGCATTTTTTTTCCACATGCACATAATCTTCCTCTCTACTAGTATTTGGCCAATCTCAGACAGCCCTGATATCAAAAATGAGGATACAGGCCTAAGAGTATAACTCAGTGATAAGACAAGAAAATACCCACTTCTGGTGGTTTAGTCTAGTCCTTCCCAGCTGTCGTCCTCTTGGACAACATGCCCCTCACACACACTGTTCTGTTTTTGTCAATGTTCTGGCAATGAATGAGAATCTGTAAATGTCACATCCAACTGGACGGTTTCCCGTTCTTACAGGTGCCTGCTGTTCTCACCTGTCCACTCTTCCACAGAAGCCTTCTTTGTTCTGTGACATCGTGCCTGCCTGCACTCTCGTCTAGCCCATCTTATTCAGCATTCCTCCAGGCTCCTCTTTCTCGTTCTTGTTTTTTTAACCAGTATTTAAATGTTATTCCCATGAAGCCACTTTGACTCTCTGCCCTCCTCTATGGTGGTAACAGCTTGGCACCTCGGATACACCTTGGTTCAATAGATGACTGCATCACTGGGTAGCTGTTACAGCAGTTGGAACAAACTCAGGAGCGTGGCTGAGACTCCAGGTGTCCTTTAATTATAACTTGGACTTTTCCTTCTTCCTCAGAAATAAGACATTACCTGTAACAATCGAAAAGCTGCCTTCAGCACCGCTAGGCAATGTTCATGTGACCGAGATCTCACCAGTAGGAGACAAATGGAGTTCTGCACTGCTTCCAGGCATTCCTCTTCCTTGCCTCTTCCTATTTCTATGGGCTGAAACCCGAGTAGCCAATCTGATGCCATCAAATGGAAACCACGCGACAAAAATAAACCGAAAGGAGAAACCTGGACCTTTTACAGTTCCAAAACGCAGCCTACAAAGTTTTTAATTTTTAAATGTGTGTGCATGCGTGCATGTGTGTGTTGCAGGTACATGGATTTCACACACATGTGAGGTGATCAGAGGACTCTGTCAGTTCTCTCCTTCCACCCTGCTGAGGCTGTCTCTCTCATTTTCACAGCTCTGCACACCCTAGGCTGGTCAGCCTGCAAGCTCCTGGGCCACGCCTACCTCTCCCTCCATCTCACCACACTGCTGCCGGGATTATAGACGCATGCCACTGCATCCAGTGTTTTGTGGGTTCTGCAGATCGCACCTGCCGAGCCATCTAACAGCCGTCTTCTCTTTTGGACCAATCGTTTTCCCCTGAGAAGTCACACATGTAAATTCTATTATGGAGATATATTCCCCACTACTAAAACCATTATGATTTGAGCTTGCTGTCACTCTCAGCTAATTCCTTACTACCTTGAGAATGTTACTGAAAGGACATGATGTAAGGACAGCACGCATACCTGTAACCCCCGAACTTAGAAGGGAGGAGGAGGAGGAAGAGGAGGGGGAAGAGGAGGAAGAGGAGGAGGAGAAGGAGGAAGAGGAGGAGGAGAAGGAGGAAGAGGAGGAGGATCAGGAACTCAAGCTCAGCTGACTCTAAGTTCCTCATCCTTCTGCTTCTAAGAGCTCAGGAACAGTCTGGTCATACACTCTTAATTTTTCTTTTAAAAAAAATGCTTTTTTAAAATAGGGTCTCACTAGCATGGAGCTCCTTGTGCAGACCAGGGTGGTCTCAAATTCTCAGAGCTCTGCCTGTCTCCACCTCCTTATTTTTTTTTAAAGATGGCAGGATTTTTTATTTTTTTTATTTTTTTTAAAGATTTATTCATTTATTATATATAAGTACACTGTGGCTATCTTCAGATACATCAGAAGAGGGCATCGGATCTCTTTATAGATGGTTGTGAGCCACCATGTGGTTGCTGGGAATTGAACTCAGGACCTCTGGAAGGGCAGTCGGGTGCTCTTAACCGCTGAGCCATCTCTCCAGCCCGGATTTTTTATTTTTTATTTATTATGTATACATCATACAGCTTTCTGCCTGCATGTATGCCTGCAGGCCAGAAGAAGGCATCAGATTTCATTACAGGTGGTTGTGAGCCACCATGTGGTTGCTGGGAATTGAACTCAGGGCCTCTGGAAGAGCAGTCAGTGCTCTTAACCACTGAGCCATCTCTCCAGCCCCTCCACCTCCTTTTTTGAGATGACAGGTGTTCACCACCATGCCTGGCTTCTGATGCACTTCTGTCTGCATTTCTCTGTGGGTATGCCCCTCCTTTTGACAGGATCATCTGTCTGCTGCTATCCCGCAAGGCTGACGACAACTCTTTAAGCCCTAAGCCTGCACACCATTTCAGAATAGACCAATGCTTTGTTTCTCTTGGTTCAAACTTTCGAGACCTTTAGTTCATTAATCGTGTCTCGATGACTTGGGCCCTCCTCCACGTGGATCGTTCACACTTGGTGAGCCGAGATCAGCGCGCTCCCAATTGTCAGCCGAACAACTTGGCTTGGTTCATCCACCACTTCCCCAGCTACCTTCTGGATGTCACAGTTATAGTCACCAACAAATAATAAAGTGACACATCCTGGCCTGGGTATCATCCCCGACTCTTCCCCAGTCACCTGACCACCACACAGTCCCCCAGATCTGTAGCTGCTTGCTTTTTCCCGATCATCTCCCCTATGCTTGCTGGCTTAGTGTAGGCACTCATGATGCACTTTGAAGAGCGAAGAGCACAGTTGGCCACCACCGGAGCGGCTGGGCCCGGCTGGCCCTACGCAGCCTGTGCTCTGCGAAGCCCCAGAAGGCTCATTCCGGACGCAGATCACTTGCTTAAGGTTTGCATTGCTTTCGGGCAGAGTTTAAACCCCTTTACTTGGCGCCCGAAATTCCCCACAGCCTGGTTCCTGCCCTCCTCTCTCAGTTCATCTTCTGATCACCATTAGCCTCGGGCTCTCAAGTCATATGACCAATGCCCCCGTTATGCAGCTGGTGATTAATTCCTTGACTCTGTGCACCCAGGTCCTTCTGCCAGGGATGGTGTTAGAGCATCCCTGAACAAATTTTCTCCCCAGTGGACTCAGACTTGGTGGTTGGGAAATCCTAAAAATCGAATTCAACGGATCGCAAAGCAATAAAAAACATTTTTGAGTTATAAAGTCTCTGATATTTAAAGTGTACCTAAAACTGCCCCCATTTAACAAAGTGCATGAGTATAGTCTTCCCTCTGAAACAGATACTGAAGAAATGGTCATTTAGCATCTTAGCAAGTGCAAACACATGTATTTTAGGCCTCCCAAATGTCTCACATCTAGAGGGTAAGCTGGGAAGCTGAAGGTCAAAGTAAAAATGAGTTGTAGGTGGAAAGAGGCCAAACAATAGTTCTGCCCTCCACCTACAACAGGGGGATCATTTTCTGGCTCTGAGGAAAGGACTGGTTTTGAATCATGAAGGGACACTAAGGAACAAACAAATACGAGGCCATAAAACTAGAACAACCACTCATGTGACTTTTCACCCTAATCGGCCTTCCGTCTATAGAAATATAATTCAAACACACATAACCTTAGACACAAGAATACAATTCACAGGTGGCTTCAATTCCTAAATAAGATATACTTTAAAAAAGGTTAAAAGTGATGTAGCAACATGAGAATGGCCCGACATAAATGAAGAGAAGAAAAATGTACAGCATCTATATGTAAAACAAACAGAATCTATATGTAAAATGCACACCATGAACATGTCAAATGCACACATGTGAACAAGGACTGGCACAGAGCATACACGGTCGATGTTGGTTATGTTAAGACGGTTTCTTAGTTCTGCCGCTTGTTTGCACTTCAGGTTAAGCGAGATGCTCTGTATGTCGTAGGCTGTATCACGGGAGCCCTGGAGCTGCTGACTAGGAGCTGGCAGCACAACCCATGACTCCATGTGAGTCCATGCCTTGCAAAGTCTCATAAATCAAAATCTCCTCACCCCCCACCCTGCTTTAGGACTGTTTAAGAGGAATAGAAAAAGACTATAATTTAAACCTGTCATAATTTTTTTAAAGATGTGTTTGTTTTATTTATATGAGTATACCACTATAGCTGTCTACAGACACACCAGAAGAGGGCATCGGATCCCATTACAGATGGTTGTGAGATTGGTTGCTGGGAATTGAACTCAGGACTTCTGGAAGAGCAGTCTGTGCTCTTAATCGCTGAGCCATCTCCCCAGCCCCATAATTTTTGTCCAATACTTATCAGAGGAGGAAGCACGTTGTAAAAGAAAACCTAGGGGCTGGGGATTTAGCTCAGTGGTAGAGCGCTTACCTAGCAAGTGCAAGGCCCTGGGTTCAGTCCCCAGCTCCGAAAAAAAGAACCAAAAAAAAAAAAAAAACAAAAAAAAACAAAAACAAAAACAAACAAAAAAAAAACCTAACTACCTCTCTGGTTCTTTCTTTCTTTCTTTCCTCCCTTCCTCCCTTCTTTCCTTCCTTCTCCTTCTCCTTCTCCCCTTCTTCTTTTTCTTTTTTTTTTTTTTGGTTCTTTTTTTCGGAGCTGGGGACCGAACCCAGGGCCTTGCACTTCCTAGGTAAGCGCTCTACCACTGAGCTAAATCCCCAGCCCCCTTCTTTTTCTTCTTTTTGTTTTGTTTTCTGAGACAGGGTTTCTCTATGTAACAGAGTCCTGGCTGTCCTGGACTTGATTTGTAGACCAGGCTGGCCTCGAACTCACAGAGGAATCCCTGCCTCTGCCTTCCGAATACTGGGATTAAAGGCATATGCCCTGCCCAGCTTCTGTGTGTGTTTTCAAGAGATTCTGCTTTATTTTATTTGATATGAAGAATTAGAAAAGCAGCAGAATTTTGTCCTTTCTAATCTAGTACAGAAAACTGAATTTTTACCATTTGGAAATCAGAACTGACCCTCAGCATGAGACATTTGAAATACTGCTTTAATTGCTTTTCTTGGTCTGAGAGATCAAAATATTATAACCCCCAAAATACCTGTTCAAATTGTAACCTTACTGCTCCCCAAGCATAGGTTTACACTTAAACCCGAATACTGAGAAAGCAGTAGTAAGGACCAACACGGTACGCATATAATGAGACCCAAGTATGACTTAAATGATACTTTCCAGGCTAAAGTAAAATGTCATTGGATCTAAATTATTCCATTTTAGGCTTTAGTACTTCTGTATTTTTTTTTTTTTTAAGGTTCAATGGGCCTGCTCCTTTGCCAAAAATACGTTAAGTTGTTCTTGACACGGGGGTGGAGGGGGGGCAGGGCGGTGCGGGGAGGGGAACCGTTTCAAGTATCCCCACTCTGGCAAATCCCACAATCCCCCGGATGTGAATGTACTTTGGCCTAAAAGTAAATTCGGCTGTATGATCATTTTTTAACGACATTTTTACAAGTATGAACATATTGCTCAAATTTGTATTTAACATAGTACGTAACAAGGAACAGAATTTAAACTTTCACATATGGTGTGTATACAGCTGTCAAGAAGTCCAAAACATTTAAATTTCTTTCTATTTTCAAAATACAATAGGTTTGCAACAGCCTATGTATTTGCAACGTTTACTTCACCGGTCTCAAATTCAGCCAAGGCAGAGAATTTGCAACAGTGCAGAGAAACGGAAACTCCTTACAGGGAGGGACTGCAAGGCTGAAAGATGAGAAATGTACAGCCATGCAAAGCCTCGCTGTAGAGAAGCGGAAGGAGATGGCCTATGGGTGACAGAATGGTGAAGACATTCAACAACGCACAGCGTGGATAGGGAAGGGTGAGATGGTTGTGGGGTAAACAGGATAAAGGAGCCGGTGCTCGGATGGTGAGAGAAGTGGATGGAGTTGAAGGCTGAAAGGCAGAAGGCAACTGACTTGATGACCTCAGACGCTGGTGTCCCCACCGGCCTGCAGAGCTTCATCCGGATGCAAGGTTGCGCTGGACGAAGCTAGCACGACAGTCCTTTCCCTCGGCCCACGCGCAGGACACAACGGTGTCTCCCGGGCCTTTGTGGCTGTCGGGACCTTCGAGGACAGTCACGAGCACGCCGAAGCCCACCAGCCCACATGAAGGAGCTCACCGGGGATCCGAAGAGATCTGGAATGTGCACCACGGGAAGAGCAGGTCCGCCCTGCGGTTGAGGTGGGATTTCCCTGAGAGCCTGCAGAAGGTGCAGGGGTCGCTCAGCTCCAGCGGCCCAGCCGCTGTCATGGCAACCGCGCTCAGCAGGGGACGCGCAGGCGCAACCCGGCGGGAGCCTTGGAGACTGTGCACGCTTTTGGTGCCCTGGGCCGTTCTTCCTGTGATGACTGTTGTTACAGCGCACGTCATTGGCCTCAATGATCTAGAGACTACCTCATTGGCTCCGGAGGTGGCAGTAACTATGACAACAAAGTACCGTGTCTATATAATACCCAAACTGCGAGTAAACACAGGGTTCTATTTCTCGAGTTGCTTCCCTCCAAGCTCTACCTGTCTCCTTATAATTTGTTTTTCTGTAAGTGACTTCAAAAATTGGATGTGAGAGTTCACAATAGGAGGGTGAGATAGAATTGAGTTTGGAGGCAGTTAGTGTTATACAGTAAATTCCAGTCCGTGCCCCCTAGGCTATAGAATGAAACTTTGCCTTTAAAAAAAGAAAGAAAGGGGGTTGGGGATTTAGCTCAGTGGTAGAGCGCTTGCCTAGGAAGCGCAAGGCCCTGGGTTCGGTCCCCAGCTCCGAAAAAAAAGAACCAAAAAAAAAAAAAAAAAAAAAAAAGAAAGAAAGAAAAAGGCGGATACTGTCCATGTCAGCAGCTCTCAATTTAGGGCCAGAATTCGTCGTAACAACTGGAATAACTATGGTAAATTTTCACACTTTTGGACCCCGCTAATCACTGTGACATGAATTACCATGTCATTTGGAGCACACAGTTGAGATGAACTTTAGGTCTAGTTGGCAAAACTTCCAAGACAACAACAGGCTTCGCCCTGGTACAGTGCTGTAAAAGATTGACTTTCCTCTGCACGAAGAGCCTTGGCTGTGACTCATCTGTACAGGGGGATCTGTGCTGCTAGAACGAGGAGATCTTCACGATTATGTTCATGAGGGATCCACTTCTGATTGTTTTATTTTTTTATAGACTAAGTCTTGTGATGCTCAGTCTGGTCCTTTTTTTTTTTTTTTAAAGATTCTTATTTATTTTATGTGAGTACACTGTTGCTGTCTGTCTGCAGACACACCAGAAGAGGGGATCAGATTCCATTATAGATGGTTGTGAGCCACCATGTGGTTGCTGGGATTTGAACTCAGGACCTCTGGAAGAGCAGTCAGTGCTCTTAACCGCTGAGCCATCTCTCCAGATCAGATTGTTTTAATAAAGCTTGACTAGAATTACTGTGAAGGCTGGAACCCTTAAGAAAGCCTTACTTGGAGTTGGGGATTTAGCTCAGTGGTAGAGCGCTTGCCTAGCAAACACAAGGCCCTGGGTTTGGTCCCCAGCTCCGAAAAAAAGGAAAAAAAAAAAAAAAAAAAGCCTTACTTAGCATTGACTTAGCATTGACAAATCTGTTTGGCTTCTTATATAATGCAAAATAAATATTTTTAAAATGATTTCTGTACCTGTAGGTTTACCTTGATAAGTTAATGTGCACCACTGCATGCTAGAGCCCAAGGAGGCCAAAAGAGGACACCAAATCTCCTGGAACTAGAATTAGTCATTGGGAGTTCTGTGGGTGCTGGGAATGCATCTTTGTTTCTCTTCAAGAGCAGCAAATACTAGTAACTGTGTCTTCTGCTTTCAGCCCCCAAAGAATTTTTTTTTTTTTTTTTTGAGCTGGGAACCGAACCCAGGGCCTTGCGCTTGCTAGGCAAGCGCTCTACCACTGAGCTAAATCCCCAACCCCTCAAAGAATTTTTAATAATACATTTTAACACAGGCTCAGCTTAAATCTTCAGATGTTCTTTTTGCAAGATCCCAGGTGCTTGTCAAAGCTGGGATTTTGGAGGCTCTCTTTTTGGAAGCTTTTGCTTTGCTGGTATCCAAAACACCACTTACATTTTTTGGTCTTACTCTAGCTGCGAGCCCCTCCTCCTGGATCATCTGGGGTCCCTCCTCAGAATAGCATCTCCTATTTTCTATTAGTTCTTCCTTGGCCTTAAAAGTGCTTCCCCCCTCTGATCTAAAATGTTCATTTCCATCACAACTCACTCCCACCAACTAGTTTCAGCAGCACCACCTCCATAGGAAAGGTTCCTTGGTCCTCCAATCTAGATCAAATGCCTTGTTTGCCCTCGCAAGCATTCCTACCTGCTAAAACACACACAGATACACAGACCCCTGGAACTTCTACCTGGGTAAATACTGTTTTTAAAATTTCAGAACAAACTATAAACGGAGAGGAAAAAGTTAGTGAGTGTATAAACAAGGTAGTGATTCTCAGGACTTTAATAAAACAATCTGGAGTGGATCCCTCATGAACATAATTGGGAAGATCACCTTGTTCTAACAGCACAGATCCCCCTGTACAGAGGAGTCACAGCCAAGGCTCTTCGTGCAGAGGAAAGTCAATCTTTTACAGCACTGTACCAGTGGCGAAGCCTGTTGTTGTCTTGGAAGTTTTGCCAACTAGACCAAAGTTCATCTCAACTGTGTGCTCCAAGAGACCGTTTTCACTCCTGGGCGCCACACTTCCAGATTTCATTGTTTCTACTTATCCTGCCACTTCTGTTTATGTCATAATTGAAAGTCTCTGTATGCCTTACCAGGCTACCCTTCCAACTCCATGACAAGTCACACTGTGAGTTGTACTGTAAGCCAGTTTTTTCCATTGCTCTGGATCATACCCAAGGCCTGCACATGCTAGCCAAGTGCTCAACCACTGAAATTTATCACCGGACCCTAATCAAAGCTTGTGTAGAAACCTACTTCTACATAATTAATAATAGCACCCCCGGCACACACACCCAACCAACCGTGTTCAGGACTATCTTATGGCTTCCTTACTGGAGAGTTTTCTGCACTAGGTATACACTCTTACTCCAAAACAGGTTAGTGAGAACTTCTAAGTTTCTCAGGGACTCAGTGATCAATGTGTTGGCCTGATCCACCGAGAAAAATGGTAACTGCACCAGTGTAGTGAGTATAAAGGGCCAGATGTGAGACCAATACTCTATCTTCGCATTACTTTACTCTACACTGTAGATGCGCGTAAACTGAGATCAAGTCAAGGGCTTCACTCATGGAACTCGGTGAATCCCAGCTGGCTATCCAAACCCACACGTTATCACACTGTACAGCTCCCTCAGGGCAGAAGCAATCACTTAGCTCCTGCCAGGGCCCAAGTGGAAGGCTGGTTATTTACCTGAAGAACAGTTCTAAAATATGTGAAAAGTGTTGTTTAACTGTGGAATAAATCTAGGACAAGAGGCAAAGAGCGGATGTAGAGAGGTCTGTGATCTACAGACTATCTTTAGGGTAGTATCTGCCCCATTCCTGTTTTAGTAAACATACTTCTTTTTATAAGACCCAGGTCTGATTCCTAGCACCCACATGGAGGCTCACAACCTCTCAAACTCCAGTTCCAGAGGATCTGACTCCCTCTTCCAGCCTCCAAAGGTACTGCATAGCCATGGTGTATAAACATACATGCAAGCAGAAACACTCAAACACATAAAGTAACTCAGTCTTAAGAGGAAAAACAGTAACAAAAAAAACCCAGAAACCCACCCTTCCCAAGTGTCCCTTTATGGGCACACACTTTATTGCACATACATTTTTGTACATCCAGGTCCCAAACGAGACAACGCTCACTCATCTTTCAGACCCTCACAGCGCACAAAGGCCCTGGCAAAGGGTAGGCACTCGATAAGTACTTCTTCAGAGCATGACCATTCATGCGCCTACGATCTTTCTACTGTACAGCAGGCTGACAGACAGCAGCTCCAGTCCCGTCTGCTCTGCAGAACACGCAATCACACAGTCTTTGTGAATCTTGTTCACTTTCCAGATCAAGGTGTCCAGTGTTTCACAGGCCTTTGCCCGCACACTGTTTTTTGCCACTTCTTCACTGTGTTTATCCTTAACAAAGGATTAACTTTAGTTCACATCAGTGGTGAGAACCCGGCTTTTAACCCTAGGGGAGCATCCCTTCAGTTTCTGTCACATATAAACGCTGTGTGTCGAGACCGAAGGTCGTCTACGATCTTCTCTTCTATCACCATGCCTCTTGCTACCTCGTCCTCAGACAGCAGTAACTTTGTCTCTGAGTCTTTGGTTACAATAATCACAAAGGACTTTATTGACTCCAGGATATTGGCCACCACTACTTGATGCTGGTAAACTTCCAGAGCATTCCGAGCCCGACTAATGATAATGTCCGGGTCTGTCTCCAGCTTGAACGAAACTATAAATGCTTTGGGAGCCCAGTCCTTAACCAGAGGAGAGAGCATCTTCGGCACCATCTTCATTGTTATCTGTACCAGAAAAAGCAAAGTTCAGTAAGTCAACACTAGCTGTCCCCCCAGGGGTCTAAAGTCAAGGGCTGACTTTTGCCTAAGGTAAGTGGGCTTTCTTACAGTTTGCAAAGTTCTTGCAGCCCAAGGCTAAATGCCAAAGACTGGGTTCTGTAGGTTTGTTTAGGTTCATATCGAAGCCTGGACATCCATTTTGCTGCAAAGTATGTTTTCTGAACCTGTACTGCTCTGCCATTTTCATTAAATTCTCAAACATTCCCCTTCATTTGACTAGTTTTAAAGACAGTGTCCCAGTGTCCCTGGCTGACCTAGAGTTTGGTATATGGACCAGGTTGGCTTCAAATTCAGATCTGCCTGCCAGTCTCCAGAGTCCTGGGTTAGAGGTGTGAGCTGCCACTGTGCCCGGCACTTCCTTGAACTCATTTCAATATTTTTCAGTCTTTGAGAATCTTATACATTGTATTTTATCTCTTTTTTATGTATTTATATTCATCTCTTTTTTTTTTTTTCTTTTTTTCGGAGCTGGGGACCGAACCCAGGGCCTTGCGCTTGCTAGGCAAGCGCTCTACCACTGAGCTAAATCCCCAACTATTTTTTTTTTTAAAGCAAATCTGAAGATAACTATAATCTGTTCATGAAAATATTCCTTTGGCAGGAGTCCAGTAATACTGGGTTTTAAACCTCTCCGTCTAAAATAAGTCACACGCCGGTGGGTGTGGCTGCTGATTTCTACTTACGTTTCTTTTTATTTATTAACTAAAAGTATTAATACAATCACTAGAGTACTGAGGACAAGACTGAATTGGTCTTCATTTGCTTAAAGTTCCTGCCGTTTCCTAACTTTATACAACCAAAGGGGGGACACTACGACATTCTGGATATTTTTCAAGGCAAAAAAAAAAAAGGGATAAACTGGAGATCTTTAAAAGTATTTTTAAAGAGTATGAGTTCTGTCTGCAAGTGTGACAAGACGCACACACAAGCTCCTACTTGACCTCTCTTCTTGGCATTTACCCCCTGTGTGCGTCAGGAATCCCTTGCAGACTGAAAGCAGTGCCAGCAACTACCGGTGTACTTCTCTTCCTCAGTAACACTTGGTTCACGTAAGGTGCTCTGGAATGCGTGACTTAACAATCCCAAAGGTGCACCTCGTACAGTACAGTTTCATTGATAAACACTGCTCACATCAGCCAACAAATGTCTATGATTCCCTCAGGTTCCCAGACACCAAATCACCTTCAATCCTTAGCAGCGACACTATCCTTCCATTCCTCTCCCTGAAATTACAATCATCCCCATTTATCCTTCTACTTCCTAGCTCCAGAATGTTAGGATTTTCTTTAAAAAAACAAAAACAAAAAACCCTTTTACTTCTGCTGGAGGGTCGCAATTAATGGATGGTGCGTCTGCATCCAAACAACTATTGTCTTTTTCTTCTACCTGTGTGTCTCCGGCCTCCTCAGGATAAAGTCCAAGGGTCTTAAGGAATGCAAAGGTTTTGAATACAAGCAGGCAAGCTGCCTCTTCAGCCTTACCAAAGCACTTTGGTTCCCAGAACATTACCCAATTGCAAACTCCACCTTCCCCACTTGATCATGCCCTCTGCCCATCTTTTGATGAGTCATCTCCGTCACCCCGGACTCCCCCATCTCACTACCCCGGGATCTGACTGCACTTTACATACCTCCACTACAGCGTTTATCATTCTGATCTGTGATTATGGCTGGTGTGCAGGCCCTCGCTAGATTGTGAGGTCCTTGAGGGAGAGCAGGGTCTTATTCATCTCTGTATTCCCAGTGCCTAGCTCACACAGAATGATGAAAGGCCATCCAGATCAAGAGGAAAGTAACCCAAGATTGGTTTTAGGGGGTCAGATCTGTGGAAGAGAAGAGCCCATCACCTGCAGTGGGCCACCAGATGAGTGGATCTTGTGTTCAGGCATTTCAGAGACAGGAATATAGAAATCTGACACTGCCGCGGCCAGGTAAAACATCGCAGAAGAGCCTGTGAAGAAAAACGGAGTATAAGAAATCGGGGAAGGGCATGGGATCTTTTCTTTTTAACTCGGGTTCCTCTGCTGTGGGGTAGGCAGCAAGCATGAGGGAAAAGAGGCTAGGGAGAATGGCTCTACAGCCAAGAAACCTTTGAATTTCTTAGAGCATTCACCTAATGGATTGAGAGCCAGGGCCGCAGCCTGCAGCAGATGCAGGTAATCCGCCAAAGTGGTAAACTCTACAGCCAGGAAGGTGCCGGCAGCAGCTGCCTCTTGGTAGCTCTGCAACGCTGCAGCAAAGCCTGGGAGTGCATTCTCTTCGGCCTCCAGACTCAGCTTGCCCGATTGAGCTGGGCCAGAAGGCCGAAGGGCTGACAGCCAGGCCTGGGGCGGGAAGCGGTGGGCGTAGGGGAAGGCCGAGCGTGCTCGGTACAAGAACAAGACCCCATAGCCGGCAGCCAGGAAGACCTCCGCCGACGCTGCCCCGCGTCGCCCGCTGCTGAAGTTGTCCAGAAAGCGCACGGCTCGCGCTTCCAGAGGAACCTTAGTGCCTCCAGACGTGACCAGCACCACCCGCCGGCCCTGCTCGCCCAGCCTGGCCGCAAAGCGAGCCATAACCTCGGCCCAGCGCGCAGCACCCTCGGGACGCGGCAACTCAGCCACCAGGTCCATTTCCGCCATCTGCACCGTAGTCACCCCACGCTGGAAACACACAGCGCCCCGGCACGCCGGGCCGCTGGCGCCACGCCCCCTTCCGGATACCTGAGCTGCGCGCAGCCGCAAATAGTGACTGTGTCCCTATTCCCTTTCCTATGTCCGCCACTAAGTCTTGACCTCGCCAAGGCTTGAAATGCTTGGCTGTTCTGTCAGAGCCAGTCGAAGAGGATCGAGAAGAAGAACCTTTCTCGAAAATCCAGAAAAATTATACTTCATGTGGGTTTCCTAGTCTGGAAAACGAAATGGTTATTTTTTACCTATACCGGCCACCATATAGCTCTCCCGAATCTCGGGCTACATTGCAATCAAGTTCTGGCCATTTAACCTTTGAGATGCGGAGTTTGTGCTCTCCCCTCCCCACTTGCCGCTGTTAGTCCCGCCCCTCCCCTTGCCCTTGAAATCCTGACTTCCGGGCTGGCCCGTGGTTGTCACGTGACACCTCTGACTTGCGAGTGCTAGCCAGGCAACCGTCCTAGAGACTGACGCCGCTGGCCACACCATGAACGTGATCTACCCGCTGGCGGTGCCCAAGGGGCGCCGGCTCTGCTGTGAGGTGTGCGAAGCCCCGGCTGAGCGGATGTGCACGGCCTGTACAGTCACTTATTACTGGTAGGCCCTGGAACATGGGGCCTGGTGCCTCTGCGCCCTCCCTGTCTCCCAACCATGGGTCCGGCCTTGTGTGTCTGTTGTATGTGGCCTTTTCTGCCAACGACCCCACAAGTTCTGAGTGGGCTTGAAGACGCGTGTCTAAGACTTCTGCGTCTTCTCCCAATCTGCTGGTTTTTCACCTGATGTTTTGCAGGCCTCCTACTGCTGCCATGTTGCAAACTGTTCCAGGTGCTGTAGATCTGTCCCCTCAAAGCTCAGGCAGAGCTCGGAAGACAGAGAAATACACATATGATCATTTCAGGGAGAAATGGAAAGTTAAAGGAAATGGGAGGAGAAATTGGGCAGACAACGTCTCTGAGGGTTGACGGTTGGTCTGAAGATAAGGAGCTAAAGAACCAGTGTTCTTGGGGTTGGGGATTTAGCTCAGTGGTAGAGCGCTTGCCTAGCAAGCGCAAGGCCCTGGGTTCAGTCCTCAGCTTCAAAAAAAAAAAAAAAAAGCCAGTGTTCCTGCCCTAGAAAGGGCACAGGTAGGGCTCTTAAGTAGGAAAGACCTGTGTCCTTCAGGACGGGAAAGAAGACGAATTGGCCAGTGCACACAGCTAAGGGAGTTTGAGTGTAGGGGAGGTAGTAATTCAAAACGAGAGGGTTTTATGTGTATTCATATTAACATATAAGACAGGGTTTCATGTAGTTGGTCTCAAACTCACTATGTAAGCTAAGGATTGAACTTTTGAACATCGTACCAACACCCCTCAAGGGCTAGGGTGACAAGTGTGTGTTGCCATACCTGATTGGTATAGTACTAGAGATAGAACCCCAGGCACCGTGCATACCAGACAAACTAAATCACATCCCCCTCCCTAGACTCTGTTTTGGGCCTCGCAAAACCAGGATGTTGGCCTTCCAAACTTAACTCATAGCCAACTGACTTGTATTTTTAAAAGCTTTTATTATTCACTGTACATGCTAAATACTGTCACTCCTAAGGCCTGAGACTTCTGAGGAGGGTAACATGGTGACTGGGGTAGTATCTAAAAAGGACGAAATAATGTTTGTGTTGAGTATTGAGAGGCCAGTATGGCCCTGCTATGTGAAGACAGAGAGAAGAAGGGTTGGTCTTTCTAGCCATACAGAACTGGTTTGGACAAGGGAGGAAAGACCTTGGCTGAAGGCTAAGTGGGAAAGAAAGCCATGGGGGGCAGCCAGTGAGTTCCACATTTCCCACAGGGGTGCCGTGAGTAACTCACAACCTGCATTTATACTAAGTAATGTATATGCAGAAGATGCATTTCTTCCTATGAGTTGAGTGAAAAACAGTTTACAAGTCTGATTGGTTAGGAGGAAGAGTTTAAACCGAGAAAGATGCAGGTTTGGGCTAGGCAGTGAGACAAGGGGTAGGGATTTGGAATGTATTCCTTGCAAGCCCGTATGGGTGGCCTTCAGTTGGTGTGATGCCTGCGTTAGTGAGGTTGGCAGGCAGCAGCAGTGTGGTGCACAGGAGAGTAGACCCTGACTCACCAGAGCAGAGGCCATTGGTCATGCAGTGACCCTTCCTTTCTCAGAGTGTCCCAGGTACCCTTCCTCCATGTTGTGCGTGATACATCTGTCCTCAGTCTTGGCAAGTGGCCATGGGCTAGAGTCCATCATTCCACGGCTCAGTAAAGCAGCCTGACGTTTTTTGTGAAAGTCCTACTATTTGCTTCTGAATATTTATTTATGTTATAAACTATGAATTGAATTGTGACTATGTTCCTGGGTGACAGGTCATTAAAAAACAGGACATTTATTTGTGTTGGCGTGTGTGTGTGCGCGTGTGTGTGCACAAGTCAAAAGACAACTTTCAGGAGTGAGTTCTCTGTAGCTGCAGGCTTTACCGCCACCTTTTTTGCTCCCAGAAATAATGACTCTGAGAATGAATTATATATGAAGAAATGCCTACGTCAATAACTTTGGCTCTGTTCCCCAACTAGCTCATATCTCAAAATCCTATTCATTCTGTTCTCTGAGTGCCACATGACAAGTTACCTCTCCTTCAGTTTTATGCTTCTGTCTCTATCAGCATTCCTGGGTGAATCTCCTTCCAGCTCCTGACTATCCCAAAAATCCTCTATCTGTATCAGAATCTTTACCTCCCTACTCCCTGCCTCAGCTCATAGCCCAATAGCCTTTTTTTTTTTTCTTCTTTTTTTCGGAGCTGGGGACCAAACCCAGGGCCTTGCGCTTGCTAGGCAAGAGCTCTACCACTGAGCTAAATCCCCAACCCCGCCCAGTAGCCTTTTGCAGAAGCTTTCACACATTGGACAAAAGATTCCCTCCTCAGTTCTCTGCTTCAGCATGTGGGTTCGAGCCCAGGTCATAAGGCTTAGTGGGAACTAAACATTTTTAAGAAGGATAATTTTATAAACGTATACATAGAAGCATTAGGAGTAGATGAGAGGACCCTTGGTTTACAGTAGATCACAGCATATAGAGAATAGTAATTTGCAGTATTTTCCCTTTAATTGAATGTGATACAAGCTTAACAGCCCTCACTGGCCAGCAGGAAGAAACTGTCAGGCGGTATTTGATGATAAGAAGTGATAGGAAACTGGGTGTGGTGATTCACGCCTATAATTCCCGCACATTGGAGCGAAAGGCAGGAAGGCGGATCACAGTAAATCCAGGGACAGCATGAGCTAAGAGTTCAAGGCAAGCCTGGGCTACAGTGTGAATTGTCTCAGTAAGAAAGGGAAGGAGGGAGGAAGTGAAAGGAAGAAGGAAGGGAAAAGAACGAGAAGCTTCAGTGGATGGTAGAATGTGTGCCTTGCATAGGGCATCCAGATGGAGGTCAATAGACCCTGAATAAACCATGTCTGTCTCATAAATGGCTGAATCGTGATCCCAGCTCTTCCTTTATATCCCAGACTGTGGCGAATGTTAGGGTGAGACAGCTCAACATGCATGGCACCCAGAGATGTATGAAGAAAGTTGTTTATTTAGAAAGGCAAACTTTATCAGTTACCGTCAGTGGAACAAAGGTCAGGAAGTTGGATACATTACCTTTTCCATTGTTGGCAGGGACTCAGCCTGTCTGTCCCTCTGCTGTGGAACGTGACTGTTTCTGAATCCCAGTGAACTGTTTCTGTTGATCTGTTTTCAGTAATTCTCTAATTCACCCCCACCATTAAAATAAAACAAAACAACAAGGCCCTTAAAACACATTCTACCACTTCTATGGTAATAGTATGGTTTGTAAAGAAAATACTCTACCGTGTTTCTGTTATTTGAAGAGGAGGAAGGAGAGAGAGTGGTGGCTGCAGCCATGTAGTTCCCATGGCTGCTTTTGTGCTGCATCCGGGTGCTTGAGTTACTGCACCTGAGACCTTGGAGCTCCTGAAACATAGTAGCTCTTGTCTGGAAGAGACACACTGGCAACCTTTCCCCTAGATTATAGTTACCTGTTTTGTAATATGCATACTGTGTATTAGAGCCCATAAATGTCTTGTGCTTATGTGGAAATGGGTCATTAGCAGTAGAAGTGCAAAAGCCAGTAAGTGTATTTATAACCAGAGCCTCAGAATGCACAGAGCTGCAGCTGACAGAGGCAAGGGGCAAATAGTCAGCGGGGCAACAGTAGTTGGAAGCATTGTTCGTCCCCTTTCAGTAGTGAGTGGAACAACTAGGCAGGAGATGCCTAAGGAAATGTAAGACTTGGGCAATACTGTAAATTAACTAGGCCCAGCCAAATCTGTAGAACAGAGTGTGCATCCAGTGCACATAAAACGTTCTCGATGTGTTAGGTCATAAATATGGAAGGAATAAAATCACAGAAGGTAGGTTTGGTTATGGTACAATGAAATCAATAACCAGCAACAGAAGGAAAATCGGTAAGTTTACAATCAGGCCAAAATAACACACTCTTTAAAATCCAGTGGGTTGAAGGGAGACTGAAAAATGCTTTGAAATAAATGAGATGGAAACAACAACACACTGAAACCATACTTCTAGGGTATCATTGAATTCATAGTTCCCATGGATTTACAGCTGTTAATGTACACACTAGAAAAGACCTCACATCAGTAACCTAGTATTCCATACTAACCTACAAAGAACAAAAAATATATTCTTTAACCCGTTCACGAATGGCTCTTCATTAGATGTAGACACGCTAGGAGAAGGAGCAGAGGTGAAGGGAATGGAGAAGAGGAAAAATTGTAGAAAGGATAAACAGACATCAGTTCCTCGAAAAAAAAAAAAACTGACAAACCTTTAGCTAGAATGTTTGGAAAAAGAAGATTCAAATTACTAAAGTCAGAAATGAAGTCGGTCCATTATTGCCAGCCTCGCAGAAATAAGGGAAATTATAACAACATTCTGGATGCCTGTATATCAAGAAATTAGATAACCCAGGTGAAAATCAGACACACCCCTGAAAAGCAACCAAACTGACATAGGAAACGTCTGACTAGATCTAAAACAAGTGATGGAAGACCAAAACCAGACAACACAGGCTGCTGTATTCTTTCTCCTTTAAAGGAAAATGAACACAGATTCTCTAATTTGTTAAAAAGAGGAATAAATAATTCCTAACTCACTCTATAAGAC
Organism: Rattus norvegicus; assembly: GCF_021556685.1. Taxonomy (NCBI): domain Eukaryota; kingdom Metazoa; phylum Chordata; class Mammalia; order Rodentia; family Muridae; genus Rattus; species Rattus norvegicus. Next base: position 139,058,128 of record NC_141538.1, read on the forward strand.
ACACAATGTCCCAGTAATAAAGGTAAATAAAGCGTCACAAAATTACAGAATAATATCCCAAACGAATACAGACATAAAAGTTGTCAAAGTTTCAGCAAACCAAACCTGGCAGCACATACAAAGGATTAGACATCACGGGCAATTGGGATTTATTTTAGGATTTCAGTTTAGGTTGAGTGTGTGTGTGTGTGTGTGTGTGTGTGTAAAAACACCATACTAACAGAATAGAATACACACACATGATGTCTCATTAGATGCAGAAAAACCATTGGCTAAAATCCAGCATCATAATAAACACAGTAAACGGGTGGGGGGGGGGATTCCTGCTACTTACTAAAAGAAAATGAGTTTTAAAAAATGCAGAGCTGGGTTGGGGATTTAGCTCAGTGGTAGAGTGCTTGCCTAGCAAGCGCAAGGCCCTGGGTTCGGTCCCCAGCTCCGAAAAAAAAAAGAAAAAGAAAAAAAAAATGCAGAGCTGGTGGAAGCACAGTTGAGTCAGCCCCAAGAGCAGGAGAGTGGGCCCTGCACCTTGCCTAGGCAGCTCAAGGAGCTGGCTCTGGAGTGCAGGTGCAGTTGAGGCCAACCCCAAGGGTTTGGGAGCAGGAGAGCTGACCTGCCGCCTTCCTATGGCAGCTTTGGCTGGCATGGCTGAAGCAGTGCTGGAGAGCTCACCCTGGTGGTTTGGATAAGGTTGGCCAGGTCAGCTATCACCTAGGCCCAGATCCAGGCCTCTGAATTGGCCCACCCCAAAATCTCTATCATCTACAAATGGCTGGGATGCATGAAGCGGCCAGTCCTGCTGTTCCGAAACTGCAGGGTCTCCATGACACAGGGCAGCAACAGGATAACTGGGAGGAGTGTCGATGAGGATCCAATATTGATGGTGTTGTAGAAGCCTAAGGTCTCAGAAGCAGACCAGTGACTCATTGCCATGAGCATTTCCAAGTGAAGATGTGTGGACAGAGGGATGTAATGTGGGACACACTGACACACTGCAGCTTTCACAAGGAGACGTTTTCTATCCTTTGTTTTTGTTGTTTGTGTGTTGTGTTTTGCAGAGAAGGTTGCAAGGGCAAAGAGTAGATATGAGGGGACAGGGAGATGATCTGGGGTGCATGATGGGAAACTCACAAAGAATCAATACAAAGTTTTCTAAAAACCCAGAACAACAGGAAATTAACATCATGCTCACTTGTGAAGACTGCGAACTTCTCCATGGATGAGGCCCGTGAGTCCAAACGCTGCTTTCACTACCCTTCAATATTGTGGGAGGGGTCTAGTCAGAGCGCAGCTAGGCAAGGCAATGACGAAAGGCAGCCAAGCTTGGAAAAGGACACAACCTCATTTACAGACGCCATGACCTCATCATGGTGGCCGACTGTATATGTCAGCCTGACTGAAGTAAGGGATGCCGGATACTTGAAACACCTTATTTTTGGGTGTGTTTGCGGGAGAGAGGAGCATGTGGCCTAGTAGACTGAGTCAAGGGGATGCTCACTAAGGAGAGTGGGTACCTATCCTGCATTCCACTGATGGTCTGAACCTAGCAGCACGGCACAGGGGTAATCTGCTCCGTGTGTGCTGGGGCATCCGTCTTCTCCTGCCCTTGGCGATAAGCCTCCTGGTTCTGAGACCTTTGGGCTCTCGGCCTGAAGCAAGTAGATCCTCTTCTGCTTCCCTGACCTCTAGTCTCAGCCTTTGGATTCAGTTGAATCACTGCTCTGGCTTTTCTGGTTCTCCAACTCAGGAAGCATTATAAGTCTTTTTTTTTTTTTTTTTTTTTTTTGGTTCTTTTTTTCGGAGCTGGGGACCGAACCCAGGGCCTTGCGCTTCCTAGGCAAGCGCTCTACCACTGAGCTAAATCCCCAACCCCGCATTATAAGTCTTAAAGATTTATTTTTTCAATTGTGTGTGTGTTGGGGATGGGGCACACGAGAACGGGTGTCCACAGAGCACAGAGGAATCAGATTTCTCTGCACTTGGAGTTACAGGGGATTGTGAGCCACCCAGCATGGGTTCTGGGAATCCATCTCGTGTCCTCTGGAAGAGCGTCAACTGTTCTTAACTGTTGGGCCATCTCTCTAGCACCCGTTGTGCAACTCGTATGCTCAAGTATCACATGGACCAATTCTATAATAAATACTGGTTTGCCCTGGAGGATCCTAACAGGCTTATAACACAGAAACCATAAAGAACTTAGAAAATCACAACTAAGCAACGAACACAGCAGGACTACAGGATATGCAGAAGTAGTTGTATTCCTATAAACTAGCAATGAACAATTTCAAAGTGAAATTAAGGATGTTACCTTATTCAAAACAGGATAAAATATTAGAGAAAAACTTAGTCAAGGAAGTGTGTGACTTATACATTGAAATATCATAAAAGATGATATTTGGTCAGTCCAAAAAGAAAACCGACGTGATCCCTTTAAATAAGTCTTACTCTACCGAGAAGGTCCTGAGGTGGAAGGGAAAGCATTAGACAGGAATAATATGCTATTAGACATGTAAATATGATGTGGCCTTAAACCAGCCTTCTTCTTTGGGCCAAATCCTTAAACAGTCCAGAGGTCTGTCTCTGACCAGTAACCCAGACAGAAGAAAGGCCCGACCTTTATAACCTTCTAGGGGTGGTGGGAGGAGTCATGTGCTATAAATTGAGTTGTAGAGCAGACTGCCTAACAAAACAATGCTGAAAGAAATCAAAGACATTGACATACTTATTACTAAGATAGGTGCAATCCCCAAATGTCTATAGATGCAATGCAGTTCATCTGAAAGTCCAGCTTAGACAGGCTGACCCTGAAATTCACACAGAGATCTCAAAACTTACTACTGTGCTACACGCAGTTTTTAAAGATTTATTTTCTTTTATGCTATGGGTATTTTTCTTCCATGCATGTCTGGTGTCATGAATCCACTGGAACTGGAATTACAGACAGTTTGAGCTGCCACGCGGGTGCTGGGAATCGAACCCAGTGCTCCTAACTGATGAGCCACCTCTCCAGCCCCTACAGTGCTTCCGTGTTAAGGACAGTACAGGAGAGAGAGGCTATGAAACCCTCGTAAACGTTCACTGAGAACAGACGGTCCTTTAACAAATGGCACTGAGTCAAATAGATATTCACGTAGAATAGATAGACTTAGATCCTTTCCTTCCCCCTCATTCAAAACAAACAAACAACAACAACAACACCCTGTATCCGGAAAACATAGATGTTAGCCATGAGACTGTGGGAAGCTAGAAGGAAACGTAATCGCAAATCAGTGTAGTGCCAAATTTAACATCAGAAGAACCAAAGTAGGTGAGATAGACGTGTCAAAATTTAATTTCTTGTTTGTTTTCCAAGACAAGCCCTTGCTGTCCTGGAACTCTGTATGTAGACAAGACTGTCTTCAAACTCAGAGATCCTCCTACCTCTGGGACTAAAGGTGCAACACCATATCCAGCAAATCTTTTGAAAAAGGGGGAGAAGGGGGAGGAAGTGCTGCAAAGAACATGGGCACAGAGCTAGGAGCTGTCTGAGTGCAGTTCTGGGAGCTAACGGTGAGGGAGTAGTCAGGCCTGACCACATGAGGGCAGTCTTGGGATCTCTCTGGTGGTCTCCAGGGCTGGCGCAGGTAAAGTGGAGTCACTGTGGGACCTGATTTCAGTAGTTGACACAGTCATCCCAAGCCTGTGACCAAGCTCACATAATGGAGAAATACATCACCAAGCCACAGAAACTGAACTGGTCCCAGCAAGAAAAACAAGCCGAGTGTCTGGAAACCCAGTCGCCAGGGGTCTCCACAACAGGATAAAGGATGGAAGAAACAATGCAGCAGTCACCTGGCTGCCTCGCCCTCCTGACCCACATCTGGGAGCTGTGAAAAAGAAGTGGTCTGAGGAGTACCACTCTGCTTCTGTAGAAGTAGCCACCGTTGAGCACAACCCTACCCCATTTTCCACCAGGCTCTGTGAACCTGCGATTGGGCTGGTACTCTTCAGGACTGACCATTCCTTCCCCATCACTGTGTCCATGACCGATGGAGGTAACTTCCTTTTCACCATGAGGACTTAACCACTGAGAGATTAAAACAGCAGCAGATACCGGTGCCCAAGAGACTGTCTCATGAGCTAGAAACTTTATACCAAGGACCCAAAAGGAAGCAACACACACACACACACACACACACACACACACACACACAGAGTGCCTCCTGACCCACTGCTGCTGGGCTCTCTACCCCAGGAAACCATCTGGGCCTCTGTCCCCTTGAGAAGTCCCAGCGAGTTAAGATGACTTCCTTTGTAAGGAAAAAACAGCATGTGTGCTGACCACTAGTCACTTCCAGACTAGACCTGGCTTCCATGCTGCCTCACTTGGGGGGAGGGTTCCTCCAGGAAATTCAGCCCCAGTCTTCTCTTCACTCAGCTTGGGGTACACCTTTTGATACTACAAAGGGAAGCAGTTAGAGTATCAGAATTGATTTATTAGAAAGTCCTCACTCTAACCTGGGTTTTGTGATGTAGAGCTTCCATTCATTCAAATTGATACCTTCAATCCCAACACTTAGTAGGCAGAGGCAGACAGCTCTTTGTGAGTTCAAGGTCAGCCTGATCTACATAGTGATTTCCAGGCCAGTTAAGGGTTATATAGTGAGACCCTGTCTCAAAATAATAATAAATAAATATTGCTTAGAAGGAAGGAAAAGGAGGATGAGGAGGAGGACAAGGAGGAGGAGGAGGAGGACAAGGAGGAAGAGGAGGAGGACAAGGAAGAGGAGGAGGACAAGGAGGATGAGGATGAGGAGGAGGAAGGGGAGGAGAAACCCATAGGATGGGAGAAAATCATACATCTGACAAATGTCTTATATCCAGAATATATTACAAATTCCTAAAAGCAGCAAAACGATCCAGTTCTTTCTTTTTTTTAAAGGAACATAGGATTTAAATAAACCTTTCTCCAAAGGAAAATACAAAAATGGCCTATTAGCACAGGAAAAGATGCTTGTTATTCATTGGGGAAATATAAATCCAAACCATCATGAGAAACCCTGTCAAATCCATTTGGATGGCTGCAAACACAGACATTAACAAGAGTTAGCTGGGCAGGATGTAGACATTAAACCCTCATACCATTGCAGGCTGAGGCAGGAGAATTGCCATGAGTTGAAGGCCAACCCGAACTGCATTGTGAGTTCCTATCTGGGCTACAGAGTGACACCTTGTCAAACAACCAACAGAAATAGATGTATTTTAACAAAATCTATAAACCAAATCGTCACTGTCCTTTCCAGAACACTAAAGACGCTGGCTTTGGGCCTTTAAACACCTCACTTATTGCTACTTTCTCAACTTTAACATGATCAAACAGATTTTATTTCCAGAGTCAAGTAGTTACACTCAAAAGTGTCTCCCACATCACAGCGACTAGAAAGCATGCCCAGTGCAGTCTGTGAATGCTTGCCCCATCCCCCAGCAAGCCTGAAGCTATCACTAGTGGGACTCTTTGCGAGACTGACTAGAAAAAAGGTATGTTTATGAAGTCTTTCTTAGACCCATATCATAGGTAAATTCCTTTACTTTTCCCAAGAAAAAGTCTCAAATTCATCAGCTTCCGTCCTCAGATGTGCCCAGATGACCCTAGAACAATAGAAGGTGTTCTTTGTTGTTCTTAGCGGAGGGGCCACAGCATACATGCGTGAGCAGGTGTCTACAGAAAAGATCTCCTCATGTGTCCCCTCTCCAAACCCAACAGCTTTTACTTGTTCAGTTTAAATAATTTTTTGGTTAGCATACAAAGAAAAGGATTTTATTGTGACATTACACACACGCGCGCGTGCGCGTGCGCACACACACACACACACACACACACACACACACACACACACACACACTTTCCTTTTTCATATCACCCACTGCCCTCTTCCACCCTCCCTTCCCTTCCTGCTGGTTTCCTTCCCTACTTCATGATATACATTTCCTTCTGCTTCATGATATACATTTTCCTCACCCTCTGTTGTTATTCCTTCCCTTTAGATATCCCCCCTCTCCTTTCACACTGTCCCACTTTTATGGTGTGTGTGTGTGTGTGTGTGTGTATTACAGGTCTGAGAAATTGCAGTTTGTTTTCCTTTAACGTAATGGTTTCCCGTTCCATCTATTTTCCTTAGAAAGTCATAATTTCATTTTTCTTTACAGCTAAATGAAATTCTGCTGTGTAGACATCCTACATTTCCTTTATTTATTTGACTGTTAATGAGCATCTAGGCTGGATTCATTTCCTGCCTATTGTAAATCATGGAGCAATAAACATAGATGTACACAAATCTTTGTGGGCACGTGGACATCAGTCCTTCAGATGTATGCCCAGACATGGTATAGCTGGGCCACATCCAAGTACTCTTTCTAGATTAAGTGTTTAAACAAACCTTTTTTAGAGATTTATTTATTTTTATTCATATAAGTACACTGCAGCTGTTTTCAGACACACCAGAAGAGCATCAGATCCCAATGCAGACGGCTGTGAGCCACCATGTGGTTGCTGGGAATTGAACTCAGGACCTCTGGAAGAGCAGTCAGTGCTCTTAACTGCTGAGCCATCTCTCCAGCCCAGATTAAACGTTTAAAATACTTAGTTATTTCATCTTATTGTAAGACTGTTTCGCCCCCATGTATGTTTGTGCACAACATGTGTGCCTGGTGTCCTCAGAGCTCAGGAGAGGGGGTTGGGACCCCCTGAAACTGTACTTATGAATGGTTGCAAGTCACTGTTCGTTGAGAATCAAACCCAGGTCCTCTGTAAGAGCAAGTGCTTGTGACCATGGAGCACTTAGTCTGCATCCCCACCAGCAGTATAAAAAGGTTCGTTTTTCCTACTTATTTCCAGCATTTGTTGTCTTTTTTTCTTCAGACGGTTTTCCTATGTCTGTCCTAGACCTCACTCTGTAGACCCTGTTGGCCTTGAACTCCTAGAGATCCTCCTGCCTCTCCCTCCCGAGTGATGGAACTAAAGGTGTGTGCCACCCCTTCCTGGCCACAGTGCAGTGTTTATTCATGTACAGATGTGAGAGAAAATAGGTTTTCTTCTCAGAAAAGGCTTTAGGCTCCTGCCAGGTTTGGGTGGGGCTGACTTTTCTGGAATTTAGAGCTGGGAGGAGGCGGAGGTCAGGATGACGCTGTGTTTTTGTTGTCAGTGGTCCTGTGCATCAGAAGGCTGACTGGGGCAGCATCCATGCAAAGATATGCCAGCTGCTGATCCCTCTGCGCACCAGCATGCCCTTCTTCAACTCAGAGGAGGAGAGGCAGCATGGTCTGCAGCAGCTGCAGAGGCGGCAGGCAAGTCCTCCAGCCGGTCATGCTGAGGGTGGGGCCTTGGGCTTCATGCTCCCAGTCCCAGTGCCAGTCATTGGGTCATTTCCCACGGTTTCATGGAACACCGACTGGACTGGTTTGCTTGGGTGGCCATAAGATGGGGGCGTGGTACAAACAACAGCCATTCATTTTCTCAACACTGCTGGAGATTGAAAGTCCAAGTCAAGGTTTGTACCTTCCCCCTCCCCTCTCATTCCCTCTTCTTGTCCTTCCCCCACCCTCCCTCCCTTGTCCTCCCCCCTCCCTTGTCTTCCTCTACCCTCCCTCCCTTGTCCTCCCCCCACCCTCTCTCCCTTGTCCTTCCCACCCTCCCTCTCTTGCCCTCCCCACCCTCTCTCCCTTGTCCTCCCTGACCCTCCTTCCCTTGTCCTCCCCACCCTCTCTCCCTTGTCCTCCCTGACCCTCCTTCCCTTGTCCTCCCCACCCTCTCTCCCTTGTCCTCCCTGACCCTCCTTCCCTTGCCCTCCCCACCCTCTCTCCCTTGTCCTCCCTGACCCTCCTTCCCTTGTCCTTCCCACCCTCTCTCCCTTGTCCTCCCTGACCCTCCTTCCCTTGTCCTCCCCACCCTCTCTCCCTTGTCCTCCCTGACCCTCCTTCCCTTGTCCTCCCCACCCTTTCTCCCTTGTCCTCCCTGACCCTCCTTCCCTTGTCCTTCCCACCCTCTCTCCCTTGTCCTCCCTGACCCTCCTTCCCTTGTCCTTCCCACCCTCTCTCCCTTGTCCTCCCTGACCCTCCTTCCCTTGTCCTCCCCACCCTTTCTCCCTTGTCCTCCCTGACCCTCCTTCCCTTGTCCTTCCCACCCTCTCTCCCTTGTCCTCCCCACCCTCTCTCCCTTGTCCTCCCTGACCCTCCCTCCCTTGTCCTCCCCACCCTCCCTCCCTTGTCCTCCCCGAGCCCTGTGCATCTTCGGGTGCACAGGCATGCTTGAGTTGCAGGTGGATGCTAGAAGACAACCGACCTGAGGTGTCTTTCTTCCGGAGCTATTTACCTTGGTTTTGACTTTGGTTTTTTTGAGACAGGGTCTCTCACAGGGCTGGGTTTCACCAAGCAGGTGAGCCTAGCTGGACAGTGGACCCCAGGGCTCTACCTGTGGCTGCCTCTCAATGCTGGGAGAGCAAGTGTGCCCACCATGATAACTTTTTGACCTGTTTTCTGGATTTGAACTCATAAGACTTTGCTGACTGAGCCATCTCTGGAGACCCAGATCTGGTGTCTTCTAAGACCTCTCTTCCTGGGTGATGGACGGCTACCTTTTTGCTGAGTCTTCATTGGATCTTCCATTTGTACACATCCCTCGAATCTCTGTGCCTGTCTAGTTTCTTCTTATAAAGACAGCAGTCAGGCTGGTAGGATGGTAGTGGGAAAGAGTTTGCTAGCCTGACAACCTGAATTTGATCCCCAGAACCCACGTGGTCAAAGGAGAGAATTTACTTCTAGTTGCCCTCTGACCTCCACACATGCATTGTGGCACACATGAACACACACACACACACACACACACACACACACACACACACACACACACACACACACATTGTAACTCAGGTGCCAAACAGATTAAATTTGAGTCTATGTGAGTGGATCCATTTTAACTTAACCACTTCTTTGGAAGGCATTTTACCCAAATTACCGTCACGTCCTGTGGGATTAGGATAAAGCACATGACTTTTTAGACATGGTTCAGTCCATAGAACCCATGTGTCAAGTACTGTGATACAACTGTAGAGGGATTTTAATCCAGTAAAATGGCTGGTCTGACAAGGGATCACATGCAAAGATATGATCTGGTTGTAACGCAGACATGCTCCACACCTTTAATTCCTTTGGCTGGAATATAGACATACCCTCCATTTATACCCTTGATCCATCTGGCTGGCATACAGACCTGCCTTTAGTACATACCTCTAACCCCAAACAATGTTGTCTAATTGAGGTGCAGACAAAGTGACAAATCAGAGAAAGATTTGACAGATTGAGTTAGAGATAGGATTTGCCCAACTCTCAGGAGAACAGACAGGAAAGAGAGGCTACTTAAGAGCAGGGAGGGAGAGAGACGGTTCAGTTTAGTTCAGTTCAGAGCAGTTTAGTTTAATGCAGTTCAGAAGCCGTCTTTTCCAAGGAGAACAATCCAGTCAGAAGACAAGAGAACGCATTTTGAGTCAGTCAGCTTGGAGAGGTGTTTGAGCCAGAACAGCCAGATTTGAACCAGCCAGCCAGAGTTCAGAAAGAGCTAGAAGTAAGTGTATTCAGCAGGAAGTCTCAGAGGCAGAAACATTCCAGGCCCAGGTTAGCAGACAGAGGATGGAAGCAGAAGCCGTCAAAGCCCTGGCTTGCAGAAAATTAGGTTGTGCAGAGGCTAGAAGCTTCCAGGCTTAGGCCAAGGGAGAGAGAGAGAGATACTCTGGGCTCAACCCATGCCATATATTCATAAAGCTTGGGTGGGGCTCTCAGCTCATCACTTTCTCTGAGGAAATAAAAACCACCCCTTTGGCAAACCTCTATCTCCAAAAATATTTACATCATGATTCATAACAGTAGCAAAATTACCCTTACAAAGTAGCAATGAAAGCAATTTTATTGTTGGGGTGGTTTACCCGAACATGAACTGTATTAAAGTTTTGCAACATTAGGAAGGTTGAGAACTACTGGTAAGATATTTAAAATATAAGTGTACAGAAAGGAATATGTTAGAGTATGAAGGCATTGTCTTGTATCATCTAAAGCTTTGCTAAATTAAAGTTTTATTAAAATTAGGCCAGGGATGTACATCAGTTGGTATGGGCTTGGCTAGCAAGCATCAAGCCCGAGGTTGGAGCTTTGGTATCACATAAAACTGGGTGGTGGCACATGTTCACGCACATAGTGAGTTTGAGGCTATCCTGGACTACGTAAGACTCTGTCTTTACAGAGCCAAGAACACAACAATGAAAAGAACTACAGGATTGATGTGTGCTATTCATCTGAGAGCTCATGTCCAACACTCTTGTCTGCCAAGTTCTGAACTAAAATGAAAGACGTCTCTTCCTGGACCTTGCCCTCACTGTCCCAAATTTTATTTTTATCCACTCCACCCCTGAATCTCATGTCCACCTTGTAGAGGCAGGCTCACCAAGTCCCTTCAGCCAGACATTGGCTTTACCTTTCCACCTTGGCTTTTACCTTGTTTCAGAGTGCATATTTCTGTCTTTCCACAGGAGCACTTGATTGAATTCTGCTACACTGTTGCCCAGAAATATCTCTTTGAAGGAAGACATGAAGATGCCGTCCCTGCAGCTTTGCACTCCCTTCGCTTCCGCATGAATGTGCATGGCCTGAGCTCAGTCGAGCTTGTGCCTGCTTACCTGCTCCTGGCTGAGGCCAGCCTTGGTGAGTGGAACTGACTTTAGACCCCTGGAGCCAGTTGAAGTGCGTCATTGATTCTGAACAGGGGCAAGACACCCTCTGTGGAAGAGCGGGGTTGGGTTGAAGACTGGCACAGGGGTGTGAAAGCTATGGCCACAGCTGGCAGAAATCCACTCAAGGTGGACCTGGTGCTATTCACCTTTAATCCCAGCACTGGAGAGGCAGAGGCAGAGGCAGAGGCAGAGGCAGAGGCAGAGGCAGAGGCAGAGGCAGAGGCAGAGGCAGAGAGGCAGAGGCAGAGAGGCAGAGGCAGAGAGGCAGAGGCAGAGAGGCAGAGGCAGAGAGGCAGAGGCAGAGAGGCAGAGGCAGAGAGGCAGAGGCAGAGGCAGAGGCAGAGGCAGAGGCAGAGAGGCAGAGGCAGAGAGGCAGAGGCAGAGAGGCAGAGGCAGAGAGGCAGAGGCAGAGGCAGAGGCAGAGGCAGAGGCAGAGGCAGAGAGGCAGAGGCGAGGCAGAGAGGCAGAGGCGAGGCAGAGAGGCAGAGAGGCAGAGAGGCAAAAAGGCAGGAGAGGCAGAGGAGGGAGACCACCCTTGTCTACATAGGGAGTTCCAGGACAGCTAGGGCTACATAGAGAAACTCTGTCACAAAGCAACAAAAAGAAATCCACTCAAGCTGACCTGGACAAAGGGAAGAAATCAATTATGTTGTTTGAGTGTCCTAGGCAGGTTATAGGAAATTGACTGGGCCCTCAGTCTTTCTCCTGTGCCCTTCTTTTCCTTCTCCTTTCTTTTTTCTTTTTTCTTTCTTTTCGGAGCTGGGGACCAAACCCAGGGCCTTGTGCTTGCTAGGCAAGCGTTCTACCACTGAGCTAAATCCCCAACCCCTTCCTTCTCCTTTTTAAAGGACCCCTTGCAAAATCCAGGATGACCTCTAACTCACTAGGGAGATTCAGGGGTGACTTTGAACTTCTGATCTTCCTGATCTCCCCACCCTTTCTTCCAGTGCTGAGATTTCAGGCCAAAACTAAATTCCCGAGACATGTGCTTGGGAATCAAACCCAGCTCTTCATACATGGTGAGCCAACACTCTACCAACTCAGCTCCACCCCCAGCCCTCTCTCCTGTCTCTGCTCCTTGTATGTATCTACTTCAGTGTGCCTCTGTAGACCAAATTGTAACATCCTCTCCTCACTGCAGGAGACAGCTATTCTCAGATATCTGGTCTGGTTACATTGACTCAAGTCGAGAAGCAGAAATGGCTCAGCTTCCAATGGCCATTACAAATTCCCGGAAGACAGAATTTTTTTAACCTAGTTGGAATGTAGCATCTACCTGTTCCCTGGGGTCAGGGTCACAGCTGAGAGATGGTAACGCCCCAGCCCGAGAGTGAGAGCACGTGCTTAGCAGTGCCTTCTTGATGTATCTTGATTTACATTCTTGAGTATCTACAGCATTTCGGGCACCATATACATCCTAATAGCGGTCGTTTAGAATATCATTCTTCAGGCTGGGGCCTTAGCTCAGCAGTAAAGCACATTACCTAGCATACGTAGAGCCCCGGGTTCAAGTCCCAGCTTTGAGGTCAAGCTGTTGTTGGCATAGTATAAGTGCTCCATCCGAGCCTTACTGTCGAATGCAGAAGGGGCCCCATGTCTGGAACTCTCTAGTGTACATTTCCCATCAAACTCCCCCTTTAGAGGCACAGCGAAGCCTTCCATTCAGGTTTCTCCAAAAATATGTTTATAGCCCCCTAAGTTATGGAATCGGAGTCATCACTCAGAGACACATGTCCTCTCTTGCGCCATTTGTTAAGTCTTCTCTCTGAAACACTCTCCCAGCTTTCCCTTGGCTCCTTTGACTTATAGAGATCATTGGCCAATTTTAGAAATATATATTATGTATATGGGCGTTTCTCCTGCAGGTTTGCTTGTCTATCACACGTGTTCCTAGTACTGGAGAAAGCCAGAAGAGGGCACATGGTCCCTTGGAATTAGAGTTACAGACAGCCATGTGGGTGTTGGGACTTGAACTCTTAATTGCCAAGCCAACTCTTCACCTTGCCAATCATTATATAAAGCTCCTAGTTGGTGACAGGAATGTCACAGAAGTGGTAGCATGTTCTCAGCCCATGCTACAAACTGACACAATTTCCCATGACTGACTCTAACCCATGGGCAACACTGATCAGAACGTTTAGATGGAAAATTCAGACGTAAGGTCCAGAGTGGAGGCAGGAAGGTCGGAGTTGAAGGCCATCCTCAGTACAGGGTCTGATGCCGTGCATCTGAGCTCTGTCGAGAGATCATAGTTGGCTTTATTTGCAGCTCGGGAACCAGACAGCGTCTCCTTCCACCAAGTAGAAGATGTATTCCTAACTGCTTACCGTCACGCCGTTACTACAGTGGTGCTGTCCGACTTCTTGGTCATGAATCATGCTAATTCTAGGTTTGTTTTATGAGGTGGTACTTTGGAGTCATGTAAACATTCTTTTTTTTATTTTTAAACCAATGTAAACTCTCAATGTATTCATTCATTTATAGCCATTTATCGTGACTCCTGCTTCCCTCTTTTAGTCACCAGGTTTTTAACCCACTACAGTTATTCATGTGTTTTAACTGTCCCTGATTTGACCACGCAAGCTGGCTTTTTATCTTCTTGCTCTTTGAAGTATCTCCATGTTTTTTCTGAGTGCCTGCTTTCTGAGGCAGCATCTCCTAGAACATCCTCTGCCCTTTCTATTTTTATTTTTCCACAGAAAGTGAATCTGGACACCAAAGATGTTCACTAGACTTACTCACTGCTATGGGTCTCACCTGTGCCGGAGCTCCTGTGTGTATAGAATTAAGGGATGCATGGGTAAACACAGTCCTGTGTTGTGTGTGTCTACACATGTCACATCCATGTTAGACACAGACAATCTCAGATCACACAGAAAGAACCCACAGACAAGGTGAATGTAGCCCAGCCAGGTGATTTTGGGTGCCCAAGACCCAAACCTGGCTTGGCTTTTACTTAGCTCAGGTGCTGACTGTGTCTTTTCCCCACTGGCTGGGGTCTGACTTCACAGTCTGCTGTAATTGGCTGATTTGAGAAGGAAATGAAGGAGAGTGGGAAGGGGCAGGCCATTTAAATCAGTTAAGTTTCATGAATACAGCAGGGCTTTTGTATAAAAAATATTTAACTGGGTGAGGGGATCTAAACAGCTAAGGTTTTTACAAGGTGGGGGAGATAAAAAGATTTGAGTTCCTTGCCATAAACTAAGGTTTTATAGTGCTTTACAGACAAAAAGTATTTCTGACACATATGACACGGGTGTGAACACAGCACCATGTCTGCACCATGTCTGCACCGTGTCTGCAGTGTAGTCTCCCACTTCACATCTTCAGGCCCCTTCTCTGACAGGGAGGATGCTCTCTTCCGCAACCATTGCTGTGTTTGTATAGATAACAGGCTCCCAGAACCTGAACTAGTCCTTTCTCCAGTCTGAGTCCACCCACAAAGATGCCCTCCCGTGTCTGTGTGAGCACTGCCCCCTCCCTGGGGGCCGGCTCTCCTGCATGGATCTTGTCCTTAGACGTTTGGTTCATCTGGCTCCCTGTACCAGGCCTCACTCCACTTAGATCTGACAGCCATTCTAGATTGCAGGCAGAACACCAGGCAGGAAATACAACCCCAACTCTGCGTACCCTGACACTGACTATGGAGCTCTGAAAAAGTCATTTAAGCCAAAGCCCTGGGGCTGGAGAGGTGGCTCAGCGGTTAGGAGCACTGACTGCTCTTCCAGAGGTCCTGAGTTCGAGTCCCAGCAGCCACAGGGTGGCTCACAACCATCTGTGATGAGATCTGATGCCCTATCCTGGTGTGTCTGAAGACAGTGACAGTGTACTCACATAAAATAATGTTTTAAAAAAATTAAAAGCCAGAGTCCCATCATTGGCCACTTACCTGATAGCTGCTGTCTTCATGTCCTCCTAGGCTGTCTTCAATCTCACCTCCACTGAGCAATGTGATTCCATTGCACGTCCAAAAAGATATATTCCTACACAGTCTGAGGTCCGAATGGCTTCTCTCTCCTGCTGTTTTCTTTTTGTTCCTTTCCACTTAATTAATCCCTTGTCTCTCAGGTCTCAGCCACAGTTTCCAGTCTTTGGTCTGGAGCCTTTCCCTATCTCCAAATACTAGGTTGAGTCCTTTCTTTTTTTTTTTTTTTTTGACCTTAATTAATTTTATTTGTGTATACATGTTCACGGGCATATGTGCCCCACAGCCCTCCTGTGGAGGTCAGAGGGAGTCGGTTCTCTCCTCCTGTGTAGGTCTCAGTGATAGAACTCAGGCAGTCTGGCTTTGGGTGTGTCTTGTCTTTTTACCTACTGAGCTCTTCCTCTCTTTTTAAATCACTCACTCAGAAACTTCTTCCTCTTGCCCTGGTTTTCCTGAGTACTCAGATCACTCTGTTGCTAGTTATGGATTTAGTCTGGCTCTCTGAACCCAGCACATCGCGGGGCATTCTCCCTGGTATGCCTTTTCCTTCAGGACTGATGGTTGTCTAGGTGGCCTTGAGACCTTCTTCTCTAGCATTGCCTCCTTGAGAAGAACCAGGCAGGCATATATCAATTGTGCACAGGACTTCAGTTTCCAGCCACCTTGTTAGATGTCTTATAGCTGCCCGTAATTCCAGAGAACTTGACACCATATTTCTGACCTCTCCAAAAGCCAGTGTGCACATGCACTTACCCCACCCCCACATACACAGAATCAAAATAAGATAAATATTTTTAAAGGCCTGGTATAAACCTGGCCTGTTAGTGCACACCTTTATTTCCCAGCACTGAGGAGGCAGAGGCAGGAGGATCTTTATGAGTTCAAGGTCATTCTGGTCTAAATAGAGTTCAAGACCATTGCTACAAAGACCCCGTCTAAAGCAAAACAAAACTAAAAGCTACCTACCTAAATAAATAATTAAATAATTAAAATTCTAGTGTATCTATTCAGAAGGTTATATATTCAAAAGGTTGTATAACTCACTACTATTCAATTCTAGAACATCCCATCAGCTTTAAAAACCCATATAATTTTCATAGTTACCCCTTGTTAGACACCCTCACTTCTTCCTCTGTCTGATGCACCCCCACCACTCCTAACTCCCTTCTCTCTGTGTGCTGGTCTGGAAATTTCACATGAATGGAATCCGACAATATGTGGCTTTTGGTGCCTGGCTTCTTTCACTTAGCATGCTGTTTTCAAGCCTATGCTTATCAACCGATGGGCGTCTCAGGGATGGACTGCTACGAACATTCATGAGCAACTTTGGGCACCAATCAATATCTGTATCAATGGATAAACCAATGTACGATAACCCATATATCATATACATCATTCATATTCTTTAGCTAAAATATGAATTATAACTTATTTATTTATTTATTTAGGGGGTTTTGAGATAGGGTATTTCTACAGAGCCTGAGCTGTAGTGGAACTCCAAGAAATCCTCCTGCCTTTGCCTTCGGAGTGCTGGAATTAAAGGCATGCACCACCATGCTTATATCTCTTTTATAACTGACTTTTGGCAGGTCTGGGCCGGATAGTGCAGGCTGAAGAATATCTATCCCAAGCTCAATGGACAGTCCTCAAGTCAACTGACTGTAGTAACGCCACCCACTCTTTACTGCATCGGAACCTGGGCCTTCTCTACATAGCCAAGAAGAACCTCGAGGAAGCCCGGTACCATCTGGCTAATGATGTGAGTGAACGCCCTTAAGACACCTGGGTATTCCCAAGAATGGTTCTGCTCAGGGTTTCTTTAACTGAGCATCTCTCTAACACTTACTGCTTATACTGACCATCTGGGGAGCAGCAGCAAGAACTCAGCTCTAATAACCTCAGTTCAAGCCTTTCTACTTCCTGACGATGCAAATGTAGCCAGGCCCCATCTCTTCCCCTCTCCCCCTCAGCGGTCTGAGGCTAATCTGAAAAGACAGAGCTGCACAGCGCTAAGAGAAGTTTTTTTCCGGCTCTGCTAGTTCTGTGACAAATTATTTAACCTTTTCCATCGCATGTAAGACACAAATCATAAACTGGCCCCCACCACATCAGCGCATTGCAGAGATCAATAACAGAAGACTGTACGCACTGGACTTTGTGGCTATCTGTTAAAATAATATTAACATCTCTTCTTGAGTGTGGTTATTAAATTTAAATGAGTCAGATCTATAAGAAAGCACTTACGATCTATAGACCTGTACAAACGTGAGATGGGGGAGTCGGAAGAGCTGTTCTCCAGTTAGGGAGTTCCTAGTTCTGGGGCTGGGAAATAGTATCAGAGTTCCTGCACCTGATCCAGGTTAGGTTGGGTCGTATCGCACTCCCAAGCGGGGACTACTTCCTGTCTCTACACTCCCCTTTCCTCAGGCAGCCTTCCCCGTGGCTGCCTGCCTCTGTGCTTGCCTTAGACTCTAACCTGGACCAGGAGGCCATCTTGTGTACAACTCTCCGCCCTGGGAAGCTGACTGCCACGGTTGTCCAGGATGCTACCACCATGATCTGACTTTGCTAGGGATTGAAGAGTGGGAGGCACAGCAGGGGACAGGAAGGTGGAGATGCAGTGGGGGAGGGGTGGGTAGACCCACCCCAGTTCTGGCGGAAGCAGTCAGCCTTCCTCTCTGGATACAGCTCCTGTCTAGTGGCCATAGCTTCGGCTCTGGCTGCTCTCTGTTACCGTGCCTGCAGTCTCCTCTGGTTTTCTGAGGTACAGGGATGGCAATATTTCCCTGCCATTGCTGTTCTTGGTGCTCTGTTGGCCCTCTTGCTTCCACATCTCTAGTCCCTCAGTAAGTGACTCTAGGTAGCCCTTATGATATCTGTTTCTATCCAAGCCCTTAACCAATATCCCCCCTCCTTTTTTTTGAAACAGAGAGGGTCTTACTTATTGCATAGTCCCGGCTGTCCTGGAATTTGATATGTTGACCAAGCTGGCCTTGAACTCGAAGAGCTCTACCTGCCTCTGCCTCCTGGATGCTGGGCTCATAGGCGAGTGCCACCGTGCCTGGCAACTTTTCTTTGTTTATGTTTGTTCCCTGTCCCCCACATCCTTCAGTTAATTAAGTAGAGGCACATTCTGTCTTGGGCTGACCACACAATTAGGAATTAGATCAAAACCATGTTACCTGAGTGTATACACACACACACACACACACACACACACACACACACACACACACACACACACACACACACCCTTGTTGTTTGTTTTCTTTTTGAACAGGGTCTCACTATGTATCCTAGCTGACCTCAAACTCATAGAGGTCCACCTGCTTCTGCCTCCCAAGTGCTGAGATGAAAGGGCATGCCACACTGTCTCTAGACAGTCTACATCTTTTTTGAGACAAGATCTTATTATCTACTTCAGGTTGATCGTGAAGTCACCCTCATCCTGCTTCGACCTCCTGAGTGTTGGGATTACAGATAGTCCACATTACACCCACATTTCTTCCCCCTTCTTTAATGCACACTTCTCTAATCACCCATTTTCATGTGTCCACTTCAGTAAGTTTTAGTGCATTTAGAGAGCTACCCAACCAGGAGCACATTTCCCTCATTTCTGTTTGCAGTCATTTCCCATTCAAATCCCAACCCCAGGCAGTCAGTCTCTGTCGCCATAGATTTTCTTCCTTCGTTCCTTCCTTCCTTCCTTCTTTCCTTCTTTTTCTTCATCTTCCTCCTCCTCTTTCTTTTGAGATAGAGTTTTTTGGTGTAACCCAGGCTGTCCTGAAACTCACTATGTAGACCAGATTGGCCTCAAACTCCCAGAGAGCTGCCTGCCTCTGCTTCCCGAGGACTGGGGATTAAAGGCGTGTGCCACCACCGCCTGCCCAGTGTGCTCTTTATAGAGGGAGAATTGTAGGTGGAGTCTAGAAGTCTGGTTGCCCTCACCCTGCATACTGTTTGTAGTCCATCCATTGCTGAGCCACAGTTCATCTCTTGTTGTCAAGCAGTCTACCCTGCACTCTTGAGACAATGGATGTGTGTGCTGTTTCTGCCCTGGGACTGCCAAGAATGATTGTGACAGATGTTCATGAGCCAGTCTGTTCACAAGGGACATGTGTGCCCTTTTTCTTGGGAAGGTACACATTCCTGGGCCACACAGTAATTCCACGTTTAGCCTTTGGAGGATCTGGCTAGCTGCTGCCCAGAGGCTCTGGCCTTCTTCATCCATCCCAGCCTTTTCTGGGTTTTTATTTCCCCCGCCGTCTTGCTGTCTTCTTTCTGAAGATAGCTGTTCTCCTGGCTGTGAAGAGGGACGAGACCATTGTGATTTTGTTTTGCTTTCCGTGAATGCCGGTCAGTGCCTAGCACTTGTCATATGCTTATTACCCATTCATGTGCCTTTCAGAGAATGTCTGCCCAGGTCCCCAGTCCATTTTCACATCTGGCTGCAACTAAGGTTTTTTCTTTCCGTACATTCTCGACACACGCCTTTTTTTTCTTTTCATGAATTAAATGGTTTTGAAGGACTCAGCTGCCTTCTCCTATCCCTGCGGTAGATTTATTTTGCCAGCTGTGCATTTGGGACAGAAGACGTCAGGACCTCAGGAGGCTACTTCCACCTGGCCAACATTTTCTATGGCCTTAAGAAAATGGAGCTGGCTGACACACTGTATACAAAGGTAAGCTGGGAAGCGTGGCGCCTTAGCACTGGCACTCATGCTGGCATCGGCATTATATAGCCAGAGTCAGGCCTTTCGGAGAAACCCACAGCAGAGAAGCTCAGAGGCTGACTGATGGTACTCACATCCCTCCCCCTCTTTGTCTAGCTAACACGGGCTAATCCTTAGCATCTGTAGAGAGACTCACAGAGAACCAGAGTTCAGGGTAGGCTCAGTCAGCCTATACCACCAGCAAGGCAGGCACAAGGAGGTCTACAATAGAGAAGGAGAAACTTTATTTCATTTTTATTTATTTTTAAATTTCATTTTGTTTTTCCAAGACAGGGTTTCTCTGTGTAGCTCTGGCTGTCCTGGACCTTGCTTTGTAGACCAGGCTGGCTTTGAACTCAGAGAGACTCTACCTGCCTCTGACTCCCAGTACTGGGATTAAGGTTTGAGCCTCCTCTGCCTGGCCAAAAGAAGAACTTTTTAAGGGACATTGATAGGACAATGGCCTCTTAAAGGGTCAAAGAACAAGAAAATGTTTTAAAATCCGTTGTGTGGAATGACTCAGCGGGTAAACTATGGTGCCACCAAGCCTGGCCCTGAGTTTGATCCAGAACCACGTGGTGGAAGGGGAGAACAACTCCTGAATGGTGACCTCTGACCTTCCCATGCATGTTGCAGCACCTGCACCCGCCAGCTCCCCAAACCCTCATAAGAGTAGATTTAAGCTTTTAAAATTGTGTTTATATATTTATTATTGTGTTAACTTGTAGTGTCCATGCACATGCACCGTGTCACGCTGATGTCCCCCCCCACCCTGTGGGGCTGGGGATGGACTTCTCATTAGCATACTTGGTGGCAGTCACCTTTACTGTTGAGGCCCCTTTCTAGCCTCCTGAGTTTCTGTCTGTCTGTCTGTCTGTCTGTCTGTCTGTCTGTCTGTCTGTCTATTTTACATTCCAGCTACAGTTTCCCCTCTGTCTTCTCCTCCCAGTCCCTCTCCCACCTCCTCTCTTCCCCAGCCACTCCTCCATTTCTCTTCAGAAAAGGGTGGGCCTCCCCTGGATATAAAGCAGTCATGGCAAATCAAGTTGCAGTAAGAGTAGGCACATCCTCTCCAATTAAGTCTAGATGAGACAGCCCAGTAGAGAGAAAGGTCAGCTCAGCAGGTCTCAAAGGCAGACGAGAGAGCCAGAGACAGCCCTGCTTCCACTGTTAGGCGTCCCCTAAGGAGACCAAGCTGCACAACTGTAACCTATGTGCAGAGAGCCTAGGTCAGTCCACTCGGGCTCCCTGGATGGCTCAGTCACTGTGAGCTACCATGGGCCCGGGTTAGTTCAATCTGTTGGGTTTTTGTTGTTGTTGTTGTTTTGTTTTGTTTTGTTTTTTTGTTTTTGTTTTTGTTTTGTTTTGTTTTTTTGAGACAAGGTCTCTCTAGTTAGTCCTGGCCAACCTAGAACTTACTATGTAGGTCAGGCTGTTCTTAAACTTACAAAGATTCCACAGGCTCTACCTGATGAGTGATAGAATTAAAACCTTGCACCACCACACCCAGCTTAAAATTCTGTGTGTGTGTGTGTGTGTGTGTGTGTGTCTGTGTGTGTGTATGTGCATGTGTGTGTGTATACACATGTGTGTGCCTGCATGTAGAGACATAGTCCAGCCTTGGGTGTTAGCTCTCAGGCACCAGCCACAGGTCTCTATGCCATGGAGCTTGCCAAGTAGGCTACACTGGCCAGCAAGCCCCAGAGGCCCCCGTCTCTGCTCCCCAACACCAGCATTCACAAGCTCGTGGTGCTCCATTTATTTCCAGTGGGTGCTGGAGTTTGAACTCAGGTCTTGTTGCTTGCCCAGCTACTGCTTTCTCAGTCAAGCTTTCTCTCCTGCCGCCCAGACTCTGTAAAAAAAATCTCCAGTATCTGAAAATGCCAGTTATCAGGTTGGAGAGATGGCTCAGTGGTTAAAAGCACTGGCTGCTCTTCCAGAGGTCATGAGTTCAATTCCCAGCAACTACATGGTGTCTCACAACCATCTATAGGGGAATCTGATGCCCTCTTCAAGCAGGCAGATGTATATGCAGCATAGCACTCATAAATTAAATACGTAAAATATAAAAATATGTATTAAAAAACTAGAAAATGCCAGTTATCTATTCAGTAATCCTCACTTAGGTAGCAACCATTTCCGTGTGGGGTAGAGGCCATCATGCTGTGACCGTGCACTTCTGTTCCTTAGAAGAAGGTGTTTTGGGGTTGGGGATTTAGCTCAGTGGTACAGCGCTTGCCTAGCAAGCGCAAGGCCCTGGGTTCGGTCCTCAGCTCCGAAAAAAAGAAAAGAAAAAAAAGAAGAAAAAAAAAAAGAAGAAGAAGAAGGTGTTTTGGCATAGCTGAACGCCAGGGAACTTCGGAGTCAGGCAGAACTGGGTGTGCAGCCAGGCTGGGCCATTTGTCAGCTCTTTCCAAAAGTTAGGAATGCTGGTGACCTCTCTATTGGGTCTATTCGCATGGAAATAGGAGTACTAAGCCCACACCTCACAGTGGAGGCTGTCTTAGGCTCATTGCTCTGAAGAGACGCCATGACGAAGGCATCTCGCATAAAGGCAAACATTTATTTGGGACCTGTTTACAGTGTCAGAGGTTCAGTCCATTATCATCATGGAGGGAAGCATGGCATCGTGCAGGCAGACATGGTGCTGAAGGTGCTGAAAATTCTAACATCTTAATCAGAGGACAACCAGGAGACTAGAGTTCCACACTGATCAGAGCTTAAGCTTAAGAGACCTCAAAGCCAACCCCACAGTGACACACCTACTCGAACCAGGCCACACCTCCTAATGGTGCCATTCCCCATGGTCCAAGCATTCCAACATGTGAGTCTATGGGGACCAAACCTATTCAAACTACCACAGTAGCCATTGACCTCAGGCCCAGGCAGAGCTGCTTCTGATGAGTCTGTTCAGCCCTTGTCTGGACAACAAGGGCTCCCTCTGCTTCCAAGCACAGTAAGAGTGAGAACTTCCAGCCTCAGGAAACCTGACCTTGTACAGCGTGTCCCCAACTGGCTGGCTAGTGGCTGACCCTGACCTGCTGGTCTCATCACCCTGCTTTCCCAACAGGTCTCGGAGATTTGGTACACATATCTGAGCAGTCACTATCAAGCCCTCTTGCATGCTCGTACCCAACAGACAGATTTACTGGGCAAACAGTTTATGAATGACACCGGCTTGGGTAAGTGGCAGGCCTAGCAAATAGAACAGTGGCTTTTCCTCCCTAACACTCCGGCCTTGCTCTCTGTACTCTCCTGGAACCCATCAGTGCCCTTTTCCCATTGCGGGCGTGAAGAGAAGATGGAGAGATAAGGCTCAAAGAGCTTGTACCAATGTCAGGAGGAATTGAGACCCCTGCCATTACACGTAATCCTCAGCAGGCCGATAAGGGCAGACTTACAGAAAAGGGGGACCCCTACTGAACCCCGGCAGTTTCTACCTAGCATTGATCTCTTCCTTTTCCCTCCAGGATACACAAGCCCAGTGAAACTCTGTGCAGGGGTTGCCTTGTTGATTCCTCCTGACAAGGTCTCCCTCCTTTTCAAGGTGTGAGGTCCTCAGTGGCAGGGCCAGACTTGAGCCATCTCTACCCCAAGGCCCAGCAAAGGGCTGCATATTGGGTAGCACTGTGTGTGGCCATTGCCCTCTGAGATACTAAAGTTTACTTCCACTCAAAAGTCACTCCTGCTGGTGCAGTGATGATACAGAGACCATTTGCAGCACAAAAGAGCAGGCCACGGGCTGGAGAGATGGCTCAGCGGTTAAGAGCACCGACTGCTCTTCCAGAGGTCCTGAGTTCAATTCCCAGCAACCACATGGTGGCTCACAACCATCTGTAAAGAGATCCGATGCCCTCTTCTGGTGTCTGAAGACAGCTACAGTGTACTTACATATAATAAATGAATAAATCTTTAAAAAAAAAAAAAAAAAAGAGAGCAGGCCACAAGTACAGATCTATCAGGAGTCCCACGATGAAGTTGTGAAGTCGGTAGGTGGCCCTGAAAGGGTGACTGAAGGCAAGGCTTTAAGCTAAGGTTTAGACAGTAAGCTCATTCAGTTTTCCCATCAGGAAAGTGGTTTCCATTGTGGTAGAATCATAGCCACGCACAGTTGCCACACCCAGTGGCCATGCTTGGCCTCAAGGGCTTGTGCTTTTCTCCTTTGTCTTTAGGCTTATTACTTACCCATGTGCTCTTCAGGGCCGGCCTACAATGACTGTACAATAAATGGTGACCTGCAGAGACAAAAGCCTCCGGGAAGAAGTCATTTATAGTCCCAGCACTTAAGAGGTAGAGCCAGGGGGATCAGAAGTCCAAGGCCAGCCTGGGCTACATAGCAAGTCTAGGTTACTTGACACCATATTTCAATAAAATATGAACAAGCAAAGAAAAAATCCCTGGGGGAGGGCTGGAGAGATGGCTCAGTGGTTAAGAGCACCCGACTGCTCTCCCAGAGGTCATGAGTTCAATTCTCAGCAACCACATGGTGGCTCACAACCATCTGTAAAGAGATCTGATGCCCTCTTCTGGTGTATCTGAAGACAGCTACAGTGTACTTAGATAGAATAAATAAATAAATCTTTAAAAAAAAAAATCCCTGGGGGAAATAAAGAGACTCAGGTGGGGAAACAGACAGGCTGTTGGTCTTTGATCTTTGGAGGAGGAATTAGAGGGCTGCAACTGGAGTTGGGGAATGAACGGGTCCCAAGGAATCTGACCTGATCAATTCCCTGGATTAGGAGCTCAGGGGATCTCAGCCTCTGAAATGAAAACCTTGGCAGCTTTGGGCACTTGTGGTCACTCCAATACTGACCTTCGAGACAGAGCTAGAGAAGGACAGGTGTGTGTGTGTGTGTGTGTGTGTGTGTGTGTGTGTGTGTGTGTGTGCACGCGCGCACATGCAGCCTGCCCCATGCAGCCAGCTCCAGCAAGCCTCCTCCTGTTTCTGTCCCTGCCCAGCACTGGGGTTACAGGCCACACAGCCATACCTGGTTTTCTGAACTCAGGCCCTTGTGGTCACATAGCAAGCTTTCTTACCCAGGAAGGCACCCAGCTGCCCCCAACTCCCACCCCCATCCCAGAAGCCTCCAAGGCTTGTGTTTCTTATCTCCTCCAATGCAGATGAAGCCCAGGAAGCAGAAGCCATTCGGATCCTAACTTCAATCCTGATCATTCAGGAATCTACTTCCACTCAAGCGCCCCAAAAAAGCATCCTTATTCTTAAGACTCTGGGCATACTTTACTATCTGATGTTGGAGTTTTCAAAGGTAAGTTTCCCCCAGAAAAGCTCCTGTCTAAGTGGAGACAGCAAAGCATCTAGACGTTTGCCTCAGCTATGTTTTGCCCACTACCCCAACTCCAGGCTTTCACTCCTTAACATTCCCAGTCTGGTTATGTGATGAACTCTGGATTTCCTCTCTGGGGTTGGGGGAGGCATTTTTTCAGAGCTGCATGAAGGAACTGAATGGGGAGGGGGTCGGTTTGGGGAGAGAGAACCTGCATGCAGGACAGTTCTGAGGATCCTTGTATAGGCTCAAGTGGCAGCTGTGTCCCAGCCCCCTGTTGCTGTGAGGACTCAGGCAGACAGAACTGCAGTGCCACTGTTAAAAAGGATGCCAGCCACTGGCCAAGCCCTCAACATTCAACATGGCTGGCATGGTCAATTGTCTTCCCTTCTTTAAAGATAAGGAGACTGAAGCACAGAAAGGTTTGACTATGTTCCCAACGTCTTGTAGACAGTAACTGGTCTATCTCGGGCTATTGATCGATTCATTCATTCAAGTATTTACTGAGTATCTACCACTTAAAAGGCTTTCTGCCCAGAATGGAGCAGACAGTAGCAAACAATCAGACAAGTTATTTTTCTGTAGAACTTAGGAATTTTGGAGGAAGGGAAGCTACTAAAATTAGATAGACATGTGAATGTGTAATACCATCTCAGTTAGTAAAAAGTGCTATAAAGAAAAAGAGCGCAGAAGGGGGAATGGGGTTTGTGTGTGAAGGGTGGGGCATGTGTGAGGGGTGGGGCATGTGTGAGGGGTGGGGGGCATGTGTGAGGGGTGGGGGGCATGTGTGAGGGGTGGGGGTGTGTGAGGGGTGGGGCATGTGTGAGGGGTGGGGGGCATGTGTGAGGGGTGGAGCATGTGTGAGGGGTGGAGCATGTATGAGGGGTGGGGCATGTATGAGGGGTGGGGCATGTATGAGGGGTGGGGTGTGTGAGGGGTGGAGCATGTGTGAGGGGTGGAGCATGTGTGAGGGGTGGAGCATGTGGAAGGGTTGGGGCATGTGTGAGGGGTGGAGCATGTATGAGGGGTGGAGCATGTATGAGGGGTGGAGCATGTATGAGAGGTGGAGCATGTGTGAGAGGTGGAGCATGTGTGAGGGGTGGAGGCGTGTGTGAGGCCTTTCTGTAACATGGGGAATTCCACAATCTCCTCACAGCTTCATTTCCTCTCTCCTTTTCTTCAACAAATGTTGTCAAGCATTGGAGCTCTGTAAAGGGTGTGAAGGAGCTCAGTATGGTCACAAGAGAGTGTGACAGCGAAGCTCAGGGCACTGTGGGAGCACAGAGGAGGGTGCTAACCCTGGAATTCTGGGAGACGTAGTGAGTAGGAAAAGTTTTCCAACAAATTTTCAAATGAAGATTGGCTAACACCCTTTCTAAGGTCATGGTCCCCCTGGGTGGGACATCACCATGTCAAAACATGCTAAGGACGTTAGGGTCACTAATGTGCTCAGACAAGACAGCCCATTCAAGTGTCCAGGTTCAACACCTCCTTTCCTTCATGTCTAAACCAGTCACTGTCTAAAATCTTTGTTTGATTCCTGTTGCTTCATCAAAACACCATAACTGAAAGCAACTTGTGGGAGAAGAGGGTTTATTTCAGCTTACACCTCCAGTCATCCTTGAGGAAGTCAGGGCAAGAACTGAGGCAGGAACCATGAAGGAACGAGGCTTATTCCCTTACACAACCCAGGCCCACCTCTTCAGAGATGGTGCTGCCACAGAAGCCTGGGCCCCACACCAATCACCAAGCAGGACAGTCTCTCATAGTCAGGGCCACAGGTCAGTTTGATCAAGGCCATTCTTCACCTGAGCTTCCCCCCTTTTCAGGGGCACTAGGACACCCACTACCACCTCTGACACTTCAGTGCTCTTTCCTGCTTTCTCAGGTTTCTGGCATGCATTAATACTTAAGACCCTGTCATAAACAGCTGAGTGTGGTGCACACACACATAATCTCACTTCTCAGGTGTGGGCCTGCTTTGCTTCTGCTCTTGGAGTATCCAGGCACCAACATGGACCTGGCTGGAAGGAAGGGAAAGAGACTTGTCTGGGTGGTTGACTTCCCGGGTCCTTGGTCCAGCCTAGTGAGTGCTCGGGGAGAAAGCCTTCTCTGTGAAGATTTTCAGTGTTACAGCTCTTCTCTACAGCTCTTCTCTACCGTGGGACGGGGACATGACATAGCTTTTCTAGACGATGTTCTGTGAAAGAGCCCCTCTTTACTTGTAGGTAACCGGCTATATAAACCTTGGGGAGTGGGTAGGGGTTTGTGGGAGATTATATACATTATAGGCTGGGGCTGAGGGGCTGGGCATGCTTTATCTGCATGAAGAGGGATTCCAGGTACTTTGGCCATCAAGGCTGATGAAGGTGGAGGAAGTGGGGAGGTCAGGGCTACAAAGGCATGCAGGCCTTGAACAACTAGGGAGTGATCCTTACTCTTGTTGGTCTCAAGATGAGATTGGACACATCCTAACCTCACTCTTGCTTCAGGCCCATGTTGTGCCCACCCTGCCACCCACCTCCCACCCACACCCACCCTCCTACCCTCTACTCTCCCACCCCCATGCTCCCTTGACCCACACTCAGGAGGTAGAGACAGTAGGACCATAAATTCAAGGTCATTCTCAACTATACAGCAAGTTTGAGGTCAGTCTGGGCTATGAGAGAACCTGTCTCAAAATAACCCCTAGTATCATCGTGTTTTTCTTATCGTGCTGTCTGTCTTTCCTGTTCTGTGTATGGTTCACAAGGACACGGGTTTCTGTCTGCGTCCCCTGGCAGATAGCAGCCATCTGATAATGAGAAAAGGGCAAAGGGGATAGAAACCAGAGACTGCCCTGAGGTAGATAGCCCACGAAGCCTCTGTCCAAGTCAGAACTCAGGGCCCCAAGGTCTCCGGGACATTCTGCTTCTGGCACCTGTGAGCCCTCTGCCTCCTGGTTCTGCTCCACGGCTTAAGACCATCCCGGCTAGTTCTCACTCTGCTAAGGAGGTCTACCTGCCTGTCACTTTCTGGTCAAGTCAGGTGAGCTTTCCCTGGCTGGGGAGAGAAGGCGATCGATCGATCTCTCCCCAGTTTCTGAGCTAAGCACAAAATCCTTTCTCATTGTTACTCTTCCCTGTGGCGGCTTCCACTCAGCACTGCAATTCTGTTTCAGGCGAAGGAATATGCCACGAAAGCCCTCAGTCTAGCTGAGGTGTATCTCAGTGAGGAGGAGCAAGGGGTTATTCAAGAGTTGCTGAGTGCCATCTTGGCTGAGGAGAAGCAGCTCACGACCTAGAGGCCACCTTGCTGGTGCTGCCGTGGGCTGTGGGCTGTGGGCTGTGGGCTGACTAGTGGTGCAGAGCTGCTCACAGGTCCTCTGGCCTGCTCCCACCCCTCCCCGGGGACCGCCTGAGGGGCTGTGATCCTGTCAGCTGGTGACCTAGAGCTTTGGGCGCAGTGTTCAATAAAACTTGTTTATCATGACCTTGCCCTTGGCTTTTCATGCCTCTGTGTGGCTCTAGGTAAATCTATCGTTATATCCTATTGGTATTTGTAATTAAACTACAGTTCAGCATGTTCCCCGCAAGCCCCCAGAAGCATTCTTCCTAGTCCTTCGCCAAGTGACAGGGTGAGGGATAGATTATAGCAGTTTCTCTGTCCTGGAATTAAGTTAGCATTAATTGAGGTGGACTATGGGGGAAAAATAATCCATTATAATCCCTAGAGCAATTACTGAGAAAGTAATTTAAAATAGTTAAGAATTAACAAAGGGATTAAAACAATATACTAGAAAAATGTCTATTTAGTGAAAGTGGAACTAAGATAAAAAAAAAAAAAAAAGACGTGAAACAGACAAGGAAGGACAAAGCATAGGTGTAAGGGAGTCCCGGGAAACACTGGCTAAGACGCCATCTGAAGCAAGCACAAGCCATCTCTGTTGTCTAGAGGAGAATTTCCCTCCTACCACCCCACGCCCACCTCCACCAAAAAAGACCTGGTAATGCAGAGGACAGACCGGGTTTCCACACATAGACATTCTGCCCACACGCACGCGCACAACCACACCACACACACACACACACACACACACACACACACACACACACACACACACACACACAGAGCGCGCGCTCTTGAGAACTTGGGACACAGCCCATCCTGGTTCACCTCCACCGTTAGGGTCTACAGTTGTCTGGCACAGTAGTGCTATCCTTTAATACCAACACCTTGGAGGTAGAGGCAGGTGGATTTCAGTGAGTTCAAGGCCAGCCTGGTCTGAAGAAAGTTCTAGGACAGCCATGGCTATATTGAGACACCATGCCTCAAAACAAACAAACAAACAAACAAACAAAAATGTACTAGGTTTAAATGTATGATCTTATCTTATGGTTCTTTTTGTCTGATAAATTCTATTTTTCTCTTCCTTTTGGATGGACGATGCTTTTTTTCCTCCCTGCATTAAAAAGGTGTCATGCTTTACTCTATTCTCTGTCAGTTTGTTGTGTTCCCGTGTTTCTGTGATTCCCCTCAAAGCCTAAGCGTTCGCCTCTGAGTCCCAGCAAAACCCAGCGTCGGGGCTGGGCTGGAGCCCAGCTGGGAGACTGCTTCCCTGGCCCTGGAAACTCTGGGGTTGATCCTCAGCACCACACAGACTGGGCATGAGAGGACACGCCTGCCATCCCAGCACTCGGGCGGATCAGGAGTTCAAGGCCATCCTCAGCCACATAGAAAGTTTGAGGCCAACCTGGACTATGTGACATTCTGTCTGAAAAAAAAAATTAAAAAATTAAAATCTGGCCTGTAGAGATGGCCAGTGGTCACGGGCACTGGCTGCTCTTCCAGAGGAGCTGGGTTCAATTCTCAGCACCTACAAAGGCCTTCTCCCAAGTGCCTGTAACTCCAGCCACAGGGCATTCAGCACCCTCTTCTGGATTCGGCAGGCGGGCGTCTTAGTTAGGGCTTCCACTGCTATGAGGAGACACCAGGACTCTGACAACTCTTATAAAGGCAAACGTATAATTGGGACTGGCTTCCAGTTTCAGAGGTTTATCCATTATCATCACGGGGGGCAGGGGGGGCGGGCGGGGAAGCCTGGCATCGTCCAGGCAGACACGGTGCTGGAGACGGAGCTGAGCGTTCCACACCTCGATTTGAAGGCAGCAGGAGACTGTGGATCACACTGGGCATAGCTTGAACATTTAAGACCTCAAAGCCTGCCCCCCAACAGTGACACACTTCCTCCAACAAGGCCATCCCCCTAATAGTGTCACTTCTCATAGGTCAAGCATTCTAACATAGTCTATGGGACCATTCCTATTCAAACCACCCCACAGGGCACGCATGTGCCCTACACTCACACAAGCATGCATGCAGAATGAATACATTGTTTCTCTGTTTTTATGAGATAAGGTCTCACTATGTAGCCCTGATTACCGTGGGACACTCTATGAAGACTAGGCTGGCCTTGGATTCACAAAGATCTCTCTCTCAAGTACTGGGTTTAAAAGCAAGTGCCAGCACACTGGGCTCCAAAATAAACCTTAAAAAAACAAAACAAAACAAAACGAAACAAAGCCTTAAACTTTTTTTTTAGAGCTGGGGACTGAACCCAGGGCCTTGCACTTGCTAGGCAAGCGCTCTACCACTGAGCTAAATCCCCAACCCCCAAAGCCTTAAACTTAATCATTCCTCCTGTAACAGAGGAAGTCTTCAAGTCTCGGAGCCACGTTGACCACCTCATAGCTTGTCTACTGATATTTACTTTAAATCAACCGTAAACCCACAGCCTTATCATTATTTTATAAAGTCCCATATTCTTCCTTTTCCTGCTTTCTGCCTAGGCTCACACTGCTGATGAATCATTCAGTATTTCCTATAATGAGGTCTCTGATGGCAAATTCTTAGGTTTCTTTTCCTTTATTAATCCGAAAGTATCTTCCGTTTGCCGTCATCTTTGGGCTCCTCAGTGCACTTTATCTTTATATGTGATATGTTAGCACCTAAAACGATCCCAATTCCTAAGAGCTTTGTCAGAGGTGGCTTATTTGACCCCACGTAAGGAACAGGACCTCTGGTGACACAGGAGCCCTTCACCGAATGCCTAAGCTTCCCACGACACCCTGGTGCCTTTCCTTTGCATTAAAATCTTCAGCAGCAAAGATTAATGTTTTCAAGGGCAGGACTGAGGTCTTAGCCCTGAAAGCCCAGAAGGCGGCCCGTGGTGGGGTGGGGCTTTCTTTCTCTGGTGCAAGCACACACTGGCTGTTACAAATTACATCATGTCTGGGAACCTATGTTTAGCAAAGGTCATTCTGAGGAGGTGACCTGCATTCTCACAATAGTAACACTTTAACTGTGCATCCTGGACCGGTGCTGTTCCAAAGGGCCTCGGATGACCACAATTCTCCCCAAATGACTCCACCACCCCTGGGTCTTTCCATGTCCCACCGCAGCTCCAGGCGCAGATGAGGCGACGCTGTGTTCACAATGACTGTGAGGAAGGACATCTGCAGGCCCAGGAGCTCACATTTGGCAAACATTTGATGAAGCAGCATGATTTGAGTGACAGATCTTGCTTCCGGTTCACCTGATACAGTGTCTGTCCTAATCTATCAGATCAATGGCAATGTGGGGGAGACCCGTATTTTATTTCCTGTTTATTCATATTCACAGTTTTAGTGGCTGAGTGGGGTTGGTGGGATGGTGCATGGCGGTAAAGGCACTTGCTTCCAAACCTGACCACCTGAGTCCTGTCCTCAGGACCCACACAGTCGAAGGACGGAACTGATTCCTCTACCACCACTCTTCTCCACAGACAGCTCCTAGGTGTGTGCACCCTGGCATGTGCATGTGCGAGCACATATACACGTACACACGTGCACACAATGGATGGGTAAATACGTGCAATTTTAAAAGTTTCAAAATCAGGGGTTGGGGATTTAGCTCAGTGGTAGAGCGTTTGTCTAGCAAGCACAAGGCCCTGGGTTCGGTCCCCAGCTCCGAAAAAAAGAAAAGAAAAAAAAAGTTTCAAAATTGCAAATATATAAATAAGCACCCAGTCATAACTTTTAAACATAAAAGTCATAGCTTTTAAATCATAAAAACAAGGTGATTAATTGAGCCACGACTAAACAGGAACAACATTGTTACTTGCTGGCAAATTTTTGTCAGGGTTGTAGATTTTCCCAAAGGTCTTGATAAATAGTGTTGGGAAAAGGGGAAGGTAACAAAAGAGCCCATAGCTTGAAAACCAAGTCTCACTACAAGAAAGAAAGTTGTAAGTGGGCAGGAGGGGAAGATAAGCCAAAAATGACCCGTGGGATTTTCTTTCTGGGTTGAGCAAGTTGCTGGCATTGTGCACCCAGGTGAAAAGCCCCACAGAGCAGGGGAGAACATGGATACCGTTGGGATATACTGACTTGGAGATGCTTATAAGACAGCGAGGAGCTGAGAGGTGAGTAAGAGGATATCAGAAAAGGAACCAGAGTTCAAGAGGGAGATTTGAGATCGTCACGTGCATGGTCAGGAGTACCTTGGAAACAAAGATCACGTAGGGATGATGTGTGGAAAAGGAAGAGAAGAAAGCCTGAGTGAGGAAGCTGAACACATGATGGAGCCAATGCAAAGGAGCCCCGGAAAGCCGACACCGGGTCTCAGAACTCCCATGATGCCTTGCTTCCATCCAGCTCCCACCTCCCCGCTGCCTGTGTTCATTCTACCACGTGGGCTTTATCGTTTTCTCTATACATGTCTATTGTCTTCTGAACCTTGAAAGTAAGTTGCAGATATGATGCCATTTTGGCCCCCAATATCTACTTTATATATGGCCCCCAATATCTACTTTATATAATAAAAAACAAGTAAGTGCATTGCCTCGGTCTCATCAAGCAATTGACATAAATCTGATACTATATAATGGAGATCATAGTTACATGGTTCCAGCCCATGTCTTTGATAACTAGAAGCAGCTGGCTGTTGTATTTCTTTGGTCATAGACTTTGGGATCGACGATTGCTTCCCAAATGTTCTCTTGCTTTGAGGATTTTAGTCAAGCTAGTCTAAGAAAGAAATATACGAGGAGGACTAAAGCTCTAAGTCACCGACAAAACCATCCTCTGCTTGGTTGAAGAGCATGAGGCATGGGAGAAGCCTCTCCGAGTTAGGAAGTGTCTGCGGTGACAGCAGCAGCCAATAAAGAAGCAATGGGTGTCTGTGTGACAGACAGGTGGGACCAGGAGCAGGAGGCTGGGAGGACCCAGAATACCACAGGACACCAGGAGTCAGAGACAATCTCAACATCCACTAGCTTGGGGAGACAATAACCAGCCCTAAGGTCTCTCCGCTGGGCGCCACTTTACCCATTTCTGCCAGAGCCACAGACAAGCAATCACTTCCCTCTCCTAATACCTCTTGGCATGACAATCCCACTGGCCTACGCTGGAGCTCTGTGGTGTTCTGGATGCTTAATCAGAATATGGACTGAGAATTAATGGTGTCCAGGCACATTGGGGATGTTGCTACAAGAGACAACAGCATACAGAAACATTTTTTGAGATTTTAATTTCAACTTTATGGCATGAGTATTGCCCAAGTGTATGTCTGGGTACCATGTACAGTGCCTGTGGAGGCCTGAAGTGGGTATAGGATCCCCTGGGATTGGAGATACAGATAGTTGTGAACCACCCCATGGCTGCTGGAAACCAAACTCAGGTTCCTTGCAAGAGCAGTGGGTACTCTTAATGATGGACCCATCTCTCCAGCCCTCCCATCTTTGAAGGAGAGATTCTCTCTTGGTAACTGGAGCTTGAAAACAGTGAGGAGAAAGTAGGAGCAGAAAGAGGGACAGTATAGCACGTCAGAGACAGAGTGGGTGAACTTAGCTCACAGACCCTACAGGGGCAGACGTGAGAGAGCCACTCCTTATGTACAGCAGACCTCTCCTGCAGCCCCTCTTCTGAGACCCCAGGCCCATCTTGTAAACTAACTTGAGGGCGTCACATTCTTTGGTCTTTGTCACTTGCTGTCCACTCATCCTAGCTACTTCATTCTCTAGTCTGTGCTGGTGATCCACAGACAGCAAGAGTCTCAAGGGAAGTCCCTTGTCTAAACAGCTCCCAGATAAGATGTCAGATTAGAAACCTAATTGGTGAGACTTGGTGGAAGAAACTCTGGGCAGTAGACACAACCTCTGTCCCAGTAAAGAAACAACTGTACCGTGAAGGAACTGAGCAAGCCAGGTGACCTCTCTGTGACTAAGCAAGAGGAGCTGCTGGGAATCCCATAGGGTTCAGTCTTAACCACTATCTCCAGGGAGGTCAGTGATTCCCCACACACGAGTGCTGCAGGCAGCTTGGCCGCTGAGGACTGCGTACACGATGGGAGATTTTGGAGCAGCTCATGGGAGGTATGCCTGAAGTCAGTAGAAACCGCCAGACTACGGGTGCCATCTTCTCGTCCCCTTCACACTCTGACACTGGCGAACACCCAAGGGAAGAGATGCGGCAAAGCCTGGGGTCTGGCTGGTCCAATGACCTCTGTACCTCCACGGGCAGAGAGTAAGGGGACTGATGAGTGACGTTGGGAGGCTGGGGTGGGCTTGGTGGAGAACTGCAGCAAGGGCTACCTCCACCTTCTCCCCAGTGGTGTTGCCAAAGCAGGAATAGCATCAAAAGGAAGGAGCAGATCCACAATGCTCAGCTAATTGTCAGCACAACTACTTGTAACTCCAGGGGATCTGATGCCCTCTTCTGGCTGCTGTGAGCACTACACACATGACATTCATTCATTCATTCATCTCTCTCTCTCTCTCTCTCTCTCTCTCTCTCTCTCTCCATATATAGTATATATGTATATATATGTATGTGTACACATGTACATATATATATGTATATATATGAAAAAATATTTTTCTTTAAAAATAAATATAATTTTAAAAAGGAAAGAAAGAAAGGCCACCTACAGCATTTGGGGGTGAAGGTGTCTTAGACTGCAGGGGCTGAAGCTGACCCTGGCTTTCACCTCGGCTTGAACTCCTGATCTGCCTGCTGCAGCTAGGATCATCTGTAGTTCAGGGACTTCAGGCCTGTCACCCTGGGCATTCTTATCACAGTTCCTTATCCCAGAAGCCTCTTGGAATGTTAGGCAAGGGCAGCTGTGATGGTCCCACTGACCCGTCAGAGTTCTTTGGGTGGACGCAGAGCCTATCAGTCCCAGAAGACTCCTGTCTGCATCAGGCCGCCATTTAAAACATCTTTTAAGTCTCCCACGTGGTTTGAATTGTAATTCACGAGCCAGTGCAGGAGAGCATGGCGAGCAGCCCAGACAAGCTCTCACCATCTGCAACAGTGTTTCCTC
Source organism: Rattus norvegicus (assembly GCF_021556685.1). Classification (NCBI taxonomy): domain Eukaryota; kingdom Metazoa; phylum Chordata; class Mammalia; order Rodentia; family Muridae; genus Rattus; species Rattus norvegicus. Next base: position 139,093,145 of record NC_141538.1, read on the forward strand.
CCATCAACCTGACAACAGGGAGCCGTTACAATTCAGACAACACTCTGGGTTTGAAAGGAAAATTATGGTCTTTCAGAATGCAGCTGGTGCGCCAGTGAATAGGATGGCGTCTCTCCGAAGCGTCCCCCCTCATTTTATGATATGAAAATAATAAAATGGAGATTCAGCATGTGACTCTTACTTAAAAGGATGTCCAAAAGCCACAGCGCACAAAGGCGAATGAAGCATTCTGGTCTGCAGTAATAATCTTAATAAGAAAGCAAAGGAGAGCAAGTCATTTTAACTGATTTCCTCCCTATTGGGAGAGTTAACTTTGTTGTAGCTGTAAAACCCCCACTTGCAAATGAGCTCTTTAGTGTTCCAGTTAACATCTGTTCTCTCTTTACAGCATACTCGCAGTTTGCCAGTTGTGCAAGGGAAACCCACAGTGGACTCTCCCTAAGGGAACTTAGCCTAGGTGTTTCCCACAGGGGAGACTCCGTCTCACAATCACCCCCACACTTCCTAGTCAAAGGAAACATTTTTTTTCCCTCCATGTGAAAAAGAGAAGGAAGCTAAACAGACTCAGGGGAAAGCAGTGTTGGCACGTAGTCTGCCTGACTTCACATGAATCACCCACACTTCTCTAGGTCACTGGCTTCCAGGGAGCTTCGCACGGCCACACACCCTACCTCCCTGGAACTGACGCCTTCCTGAGCTTGTATATGTTTTCTTTCTCCTGACACCCAGTGGCACTACTGTGCCAACCCTTGAAGGATACAAACTTCATCTGTGGTGTTTGCCCATCTCTGTGGCACAGATACCTCTGCCATAGAGGATTCCAAGGTACTCAGTGTGACATACTGAACTGTGAGGTTGGGAAGGGGTTTGGACTGCCATCCTATTATGTCATGGTTCTATCTCCCAAATACAAATAACCCAAGAATATATAAAAGAACAGGGAAGCAACTAGGAAGTTTTGAGGTGGTGGTCCTCCTCCTTCTCCTTCTCCTTCTCCTTCTCCTTCTTCCCCTTCCCCTTCTCCTTCTCCTCCTCCTCCTCCTCCTTCTTTTCTTCCTCCCCCTCCTCCTCCTCCTCCTCCTCCTCCTCCTCCTCCTCCTCCTCCTCCTCTTCTTTCTCTTTTATTTGGTTTGTTTTAGAAATAGGGACTCCCTGTGTATTCCTGCCTGGTCTGGACCTTGCTATGTAGACCAGGCTAGCCTTGAACTCACTGAGATCTGCCTGCCATCGCCTCTGGATACTAGGATTACATTTTTGAGTTCTGAGGGTTTGCTTATTAAATTCAAGGCAGGGTTTTCATATAGCCTGGCATTGAATGTAGCCCAGGATGTCTGAGAACTTCTATTCCAATTGCCTCTACTTCCTGGGTGCTGGGTTTACAGGTGTGGACTGTCTGGTTTTCTCCAGTGCTGGGATTGAACTCAGAGCTTCATGTATGCTATGTGGGCATTTTAATTACCAACTGAACCACAAATGCAGTCTCTATTTGAAATATATTTTAAATCATAGACTTACACAATTTGATCATACCTGGTGACCGTGCTTAGTAAACAGGTCATAAGACTCTTGAATAAGAAGCAATCCGTTCTTGTGGGCCAGGACTGGTCACCTCTGGCATATCACTGCTCTCTGAGAACCTCCAGGTAAGACTAAATACACGAGGCACCTGGCTAGTCTTCCCTTCCCAAAAACCAGTTCTCCAGTCATCCAGGGTCCCTCGTCCTCCCTTTACAATAAATCAGCTCTTCTACATAGGAGATTCTGGGGACCAACCTAGGGGCAGCATTTTAGTCTGCACTATTGGTTGGCTCCATCTGACCTCAGGGCTGTCTTCCCCACCAAGTCCAGATGGTGTTATTGTACTATCAGCGTCCTCTGTGTGGCCCCTCCCCCTCCCCTCCCCTCCCCCTCTGTTTGACAGGTTTAATGCAACTCCCTGGCACCTCCTCTGTCCATGTGATGCAAAGCCAGCAAATTGAAGACGGGAGAGCCAAGAAAACCAGGTGCTAAATCCTGCAAGGTCAGGCTTCCCGGCAGCTTCCAGCCTCCCAGTGCTCCAGAGAGCTTTCCCTCCAGGATCTGCCTGAGCCATGTACCTATGGCTTACACTGCTGTACTGCAGAATCTCAAGGGGGGATGGAACCTTCCAGAGACATTAAGCCTGAACGACAGTCTGCTCTTGCTGCCGTCCCCCCTGTACCCCCTCTCTTTCTCCCAGCTGCCAAGCTGCTGTGTGCCAGCTTTTGTCCCTTGGCACTCAGCCACGATGCTGGGAAGGCACTGCTTATGAAAGTCAGGCCTGAGGTAAAGTGCATCCCTTTAAGACGGTGTTTAGTGCTCCAGTTTATAGCCGACAAAAGGTTCGGTAAGGTGTGGTGGCTGTGCCTAGAGTCACACAAGTTATCTGGTTTGAACCAGATCCGACTCACTTTGGTACCATTCACTTTAGTCTGCATTGCCATCCATGTGCAGCCAAGAGCTAGACGTACAAATGGTTGGCTAGGATTCTAACCAAGTCAGTAGAGTGAGAATGAAGTGTGCCACCTTCAGAGATGGCATTCAGGTGTCCCGGGGGGAAGGGAGATGACTGTTGAAAGAAATCCCTTTGAAAGCCACCACAGTTTAAGGTGAAACAGTGACAGGAGTCAAGGTAAGAGAAAGGATGACTATATATGGGAGCGGGAACAGATCTGACTTGATCCAGGGAACTGAGACAAGTGGCACATGAAAAAGGGGTGAATGGAGATTCCTCTGTAGCCTGCGAGAACTTTCTGTGTGTTGCTAAGCCTGAACTGCTGAAGCCTCTGATGGCCCCTCCCACATCACTTACACATACATGTGCAAATAATCTCCTTTAAGTGTTGCCGGGTATAGAAATGCAGGAAGGAACAGAGCTTTATGTTTTAATGGACGCAGTGTGGGGGCAAGACAACGCCCGCCATCTTAAAGTGAGGTAGCAGGTGCTGCCAAAACACAAGGCCTTTAGAAACCACAGAAATTCCGGGGCTCAGAATAGAAGCCCGGTCACCAGACCCATCTGGTTCTCACCGGGCAGTTGCCCATTGACATTGAGACACATCAGGAAGAATCTATACCTAGTGTCTGATTATAAAGGGGACGCAAGCAAAAGATGTGGGGAACTTTTAACTGCTGACTACAACTGGAACACATGTTGAGTTTTCCTCCTCAACTGAGCCTGATAGAAATTTACAAATTCCAAATCCTTCATCTCCATGACTTCTGCAAGTGAGAGACATCAGCCAAGCTGGGGCACAGAAAGCCTTTAGTCAGCTTGGCCTGAATCATCCCCTTCATATCCCATCACCCAGTGTGGGGTGAAGCAAAATATTCATCATGGGTCCACCAAGGGCCCAGACTTCTTAGATGGCAAACCTCGCACATGCTCACCAACATGCGCATGCGTGCCGAGCCTGGACAGCGACTCGCGGGAAACCATGAGCTTGAGAACGGTGGTTCATCAGAATGGAAAGGCCACCCTCAGCACAAGCTGTGTGGAGGAAGTCACCTTCAGCAGTATGCTAGGTCCAGCCTTGCTGAAGACTGGCTCCGTGTCCTGGCTTCTGGAATGCTGGTTCTCTTTGGAAAGATGGGGAATACTCTCATCTCCTACCTGGATCTCTAGGGTGACCTTTCTAATGTTACCTTGGAATCTCAGGGGTTATGTAGGTTACCAAATGGGGCTGGGAAGCTACTTTTGCGATGGTCCCATGTGTTGGTGGTGCAGAAACTGCATCTTTAGGAAGCAATAGGAAGACTTAAGGAAGTGTGTTCAGACTGAACTGTGTGAACCTTTGGAGAGGAGGCTTCAGGGTTCTCATAGGTTTGGAATAGTGACTGGCCTTGTAGGAAGCAGTTAGAAGAGCTGGTTTTCAAGGATGTCCTTTAGGGAAGAACTTCCTGTGGTTGGAATGAGATGTCTCTCCCCACCTCCATACCCCTTGGGCATTAGAAGACTTGATCCCCAGTTGGTGGCTGTTTGGGGGAGGCCTTGCCGGAGGAAGTGTCACTTGGGATGGGCCTTGAATTTTTGTTTTGAGTATCTGCTTCCTGTTTGCAGTTCAAGATGTGATTTTTCACCTGTCCCTGCCACTATGCTGCATGCTGGTGCTCGCCGCCATGCTCCCCTGCTGTGGTAGTCCCTCAGGAACCATAAGCCCCAAATGAACTCCTCCTTCTCTGAGTTGCTTTGGTCATGATGTCTTATCACAGCAATATAAAAGTGACTATGGAGGGGTTGGGGATTTAGCTCAGTGGTTGAGTGTTTGCCTAGCAAGCGCAAGGCCCTGGGTTTGGTCCCCAGCTCCGAAAAAAAGAAAAAGAAAAAAAAAAGTGACTATGGCATTTCATAAAGCAGTTATCTATGTAAACCCGGAGTTCCTAAGCCAGGGCTTTTGTTTTTTCTTTTGTCAGTAACTCTTTTGTGTTTTATTTTCTTTGTGTATGGATGTTTTAACTGCACATATATATGTGCACCATGTGCATGTATGGTGCCTGCCGAAGCCAGAAGAGGGCGTCAGATCTCCTGGAACTGGAGTTACAGTTGTAAGATACCATGCGGATGCTGGGAAATTGATCCTGTGTCCTCTGGAAGATCAGCCACTGCTCTCTCAACTGTCAAGCTACCTCTCCAGCCACACCACCGGGTTCTCTGTCAGGATCTAAGAACATGAACCTTGATGGCGGTGACGATTAGCTGCTGCCCGTGTCCTTTTTAAAACTTCTGCCCAGACTACCACCAAGCAGAGGCCATACCTGTGAGCACAGGGGCAGTGTCCTGCTGTGCCTGATGTTGGAGTCACTCCCCACGCTAAGATTTGTAGATAGTATCGGTGACTCGGTTGGTCCTAGAACCTTCTCTTTCCCCCCAAATTAGCTTCTTCTATCTTTCCCATATTTGCAGGGTGTCCCTGCCATGACTTAACCCATTTTCTCTCCTTTCCTCTAGAGTCCCAAGTGACCCTGATTTCATCTCTGCCACAAAACTATTCCAGGCCTTTCTATCTTCTCCCTCCTCCCCAACCTGGTCTGTTTGACACAGGACTGGTCAGGTAGGGTGCTGAACCTCCAATAGTGATGCTCATGACCCACTTATGCTACATCACAAAATCTAAGGGCCCCAAGTCTCCAATCCATCCTCCATCCACCATGCACACAGTCAATCAAACAAGACACACGAAGACATTTTTCCAAGTGCAGAATCATGTATATTCTGAGTGACTGAGCTATTGACATTCAAGTTTTGACCAGTTTCAAGATGTTGTTACCAGACAGTGGAAAGACCACACACATACCCTGAATCTATATTACGGAGGAAGACTTAGTGTTGGCATACATGAGTCAAGGGTTTCAGGTTATGCAGGGTACATCCAGAAGGTTCTTTGGGTGTCTAAGTCCTTTCAGGTTGTAAGTCAGGCTGCATTCTGTGTTTCAGGGCCCCTCCTATTGTTGAGCTTGCTAAGGACAAGAATGCATAGCCTCTTCCTTTCTTAACTCTCTCAGGAGCGATGATAAACACAACGCTACATTGGGAGGTGTCTGTTACCTCCTCCCAGACAGACAGCTATGCTTAGTAACTCACTTCAGCCTCAGAGTGCACCACGAGGTAAATGAAATAGGCCATTTTCCCTGTCTACAGAATGGAAAAATGGAGACACAGAGCTCAGGTGCCTAGCTGTGCTGGGAGAGCCAGCATCAGACTCCCGCTCTGCATCTCCACGTTCTTTCCAGGCAGCTGTGGCAAGTATGGCGGGGCCACAGAGCTGAGACTCAAGGAAGCAACCATGGCCAGCTGTGATATGGAAATCCCAGAGTGGGGCTAGGATCCAGATGAGAGTCAGCTTTCTCTGCCTCTGGGCAGGGTTAGTTCTGGGCAATAACACCGTTGGCAGACGTCTCTGCCAGCTGGGAAATGGGCCTCCTTTGGCAAAGGAATCTGGAAACACTCCAAGTCGCTCTGCACAGGTAGGGCCTAGGTGGACTTAGATCAACAAGAAGAGGCTTGCGCTAAGCCAATGCCTGGCTCATATCTGACCACTTCCAGCAGGAAGAGAATATAACTATCCTTCTTTTAGAGCCACCCATGGGTGCTAAGGAGAAGATTCGAGTCTTAGTCTATAAGGGTGAACTGTCCTTTTCCAACGGTACAGACACACACTCAGATTACAGTTCAGTGGCATGTACCCAGGGGTGAGACGGTGAGGTGTGACATCTGTCACATGGCACCAACATTTTCAGGTGTGTGACTGTCAGTTGGTGAAATCTGGTGTTGCCTGATTTTAAAGGCCAATTTCTATTTAAATGTGTTGTGAAAAAACATTATCATGTGGCTTTATATACACTTTATACTTATAGTACAGGAATTACGTGCCCATGGGGTGGTGGTGCCTTCGAAGTAGATACCTTATAAAGTGTATGTTTACTCCAGTGTAGCTGACCCAACTCATATTTCTAGAACCTTCCTTGGAAAATTTGAACTTTTATATGCCTCCCCAGTATGGGCAAATCTTTGTCCTTTACGATAAGTCTATAATTTTTTAATAGCCAAAGAGCATTGTGTCTGGTAAATACAATGGGTGGTGGAACTTGGCAGGTAGCGGGAGTTGTGAGGGGTGGGTGGGGGTGGAGGGTAAAAGAAACTAAACAAGGCCTATTGATCAAGTTACAAGGCCTCTTCCCTTTGACAGCTACTGAAGTAATCCCAAAGAGGGATCCTCAATGTTCTTGGCACCGGCCGTAAAATATCTGAAGTGGGTCTTCCTCGTGAGTATAATGAGGTAACTCTGGGTGGGTTAGGTCATTGCTTGTTTTCAGTTAGACCTTTTTTTTTTTTTTTTCTTTTTTCTTTTTTTCAGAGCTGGGAACCGAACCCAGGGCCTTGTGCTCGATAGGCAAGTGCTCTACCGCTGAGCTAAATCCCCAACCCCCAGTTAGACCTTCTATTAGCAGATGCAAAACTATCTCTACCGTTTCTCCCAGGGGAAAGATGTCATCTACTGCTGCTTAAAGAGTGAGAAAGAAAAGCACATGGTATCCTGTCTACAATAACCCACTCACCCCTCCACGAATACCCAAGTCTCCCCAATTTGGAAAAATGGGTAAGGACAGGTTCCTGGAGTCTGGATAACAGGAGCATGTCCAGAAGAAGCTGGGGAAGAACGGTCATCGCCCAGGAACTTTCTGCAGTAAAATCCCACTGGTTTCCAGATGACAAGTGAGCGGAGTCCACTGAAAAGGAAAAGTCCATGGTGTTGAGTTCTAGTGCACAAGAAACAAAGAGTGTGGCCATAGCTTATCAGATGCATTTCCAGCTGAGGCCAAAGGCAGCAAAGGTGTGTAAAGCTGCTGGAGCTGACATAGGTAAAGCAGGAGTGTGGATTACGAGAGACAAAGCGATCTGTAGAGATCCCCTGTTACAAAGCAGGACACATGCCAACCGGCGAGGTCAAAGTGTGTTCCACCTCACCTTCTACAAAGCGCTTCGGTGAGAAGCTGAGTGTCGGAGGAATGTGGTAAGATGGTGACCGGGAGGGGGAGTAGACAGGAACATCCCGCCCACCTGCAAACGCCTCCATCTCCTGCATGTGAGGACGATGTTTCCAGGAGCCAAGTTCATGTTCATTGCTGCTAACGACCAGGGACAGCAACATGGACTCAGCGCCTTAAAAGTCCTACCCGTCCACTGACGTGCTTGCAATAGACGTTGGCCTCAAGTCGATCATTCGGGAAGTTGTTCTCGATGAGTGTTTTTTATATGAGTCTTTACAAAAACCACAAAGCTAGGCCATTGGTTCAAACTGTTATTAGAAAGGATGCTGAGTGCCCAGATGGGATTTTCTAGTTTCTGTGCAAATGAAATCACGTTAGTCCAGACCTAATTCACTGAACACTACTCAGGGAAGCAGTAGCATTTGGTTTAAATGCTGCCAAGAAAGCAGGAATTCACTGGACTCGTGAAGGGATCCTGTTAATGCTGTAACCAGGCTCGGGTAACATGGGCAGGCGGGGCCCCCATTGTTTTTGCTGAGGAATCCCGGGCCTCTCCCAGTTCAGGTTCACTCTCACTAGAGGTAGACCCATTGGTGATGGTATAGACACTCTCTGCAACTCCCTGAGCTGAAACACACCCATTGGGCTCGCTCTTCTCTCTGGGACTTGCCAGTCCCGGGAGGATGGCCATCTTCCCAGTCTGCCTGTTTGGCAGCAAGGACATAGCATAGTCTGCAATGATTGCCCCCACATCTAAGTTGCACGCCTGGTCAAAGGCCAGGAAGCCGACATTGGCGTTTGCCTCACACACCATGAAGGAGCCATCGTCCATAATGAGAAGGTCGATGCCACAGAAATCCATGCCCAGGATGTTGGACACCTGGATCGCCAGCTGCTTGCCTTGTTCTGTCAGTGAGCACTTGACACCCACACCACCTGGAAAGAAAGCACAGCAACTCCAAGGTGACAAATGACACTCACTGATGAGGCTAATGACCTGCAAGAGATGGGACTGGTGACAAAGGAGTGAGACAAGTACCGTTATGGACAGTGCCACTTAAAAGTTTAGAAAGTTGGGGCAGGATGGCTCGGTGGTTAGGAGCACTGAATGAGATCCCAGGGGACCCTACTTTGGTCCCCAGCACCCATTTCAGGTACTCACAACTGCCTATAACTCCCAACAGATCCAGTGTCCTTTTTTGGTCCCCAGAGGTACCCACACACCTATGGCATACAATTACACTTGAAATACTTAAAAATGAAAACAGATATTGGAAAACCACAGTGCCTGATACACGGTGTGCACTCAGTAAATGGTTGCTAGAAAAAAATGAAAACTGATAATCTACTTATCATATAGTAGATAGGAACCAGCATACTTAATAATCAATGATACTTGCTGAGCTGGGCATCAGGGTCAGGGTACCGGCCCAGAACGTACCAAGGCTCTGGGTTCAGGCCCGAGTACCAGCAAATGAAAGACGATAGTAACATCCTGCCAACTTCGGGTCTCAAGCACACCAGGTACCCACAGATTTGAGGTTCCAGACTGTGGATCTGCACATAGCTACTGTATACATGAAGACGACCACCGCGTGCTCAGCGCGACATCAGACTTGACCCAGCATTGGCTTGCATGGCCAGAGGACTCACACCCGCCTGCCTGCACAGACTCTGGGTCATGCGCTAGCCCAGGGCGAGAGCTAACTCACAGTGCCGTGGTTCTCAACTCGATGGCCACAACCCCTCTGTGAGTCGAATGAGCCTTTCACAAGGTTCCCGTATCAGATATCCTGCTCATCAGATATTTATATTGAGATCCATGATAGTTGCAAAATTACAGTTATGAAGTAGCGACAAAATAATTTTATGGTTGGGGTCACCACACTGTGAGGGTGTATTAAAGGGTCGCGGCATTAGGGTTGAGGACCACTGCTCGTAATCTGTCTTCCCAGCTCCACTGCAGATGATGTGGTTCCGATTGGGGACTCTTAGCGGAACAGGACCCGGTCAGCAAATGAGCCTTTTTATCATCAATGAACTTGGAGCACGCAGCTGCTGAGTCAGGAAATAACTGTAGGGCTTTTCTTTTTCCAAATTACCAACATAATTCATTCGCCAAGTTTGACCGGAGTTTTCTGCGATGGGGCCAAGGATGCAAATCCCTGTCACGATGTCTCCATTCCCCATGACAGAAAACAAGCTTTCTGAGTGGGCTAAAGGGACAGGGTTCTCTATCTTCAGCCAAAATATAAACTGCAGTTTTCTGGCAGTTCCGTGCATGAAAGGAAAAGGAAATCTTCAGTTAAAATGTGAGAGCAAATACTACGTTTCCTCTGGCCACAGCCTTGGTTCATGGCGGCCCTGTCACACTGCCACATAATCTTGCCACTTACAAAGAGAACACTTGAGAACTATACAATCAAGTCACAACAGCTCCCCAAAATGGCAAGATAAAAAAGTTTGAGGTTTTAAGTACATTTGTGCTTTTGGGCTAGTTTTGTTCATAGCTCTTTGGGGGACATTTGGGTCACAGGTTAGACCCACTTGTAAGGTCCTTGGTAAACCGCCTAAGGGGATACAGTTTTCAAGGCTGACTCCCCACCTCCTTCCTTACACCTTCCATGTTTTATTCAGATGGACCCTTGCCAAAACGTTGGTCACTCCCTTGTCAACCCTGATTGCTAGGCCCTAACATCTACACAAGGTTTTATAATTTAGTGTCTTGACACGAGGACCGTGTCTTCTGGCCCAGCCCTTGACTTCCTGTCCCTCTTTGGACTGCTAACAGGCATGGGAAAGGTTCCCTTCTCATGTTCTGTGAGGTCCTCTGCCCTCCCCCAAGCCCTAAGCCTTCCCTGAAGTCCTCTGCCTTGGCCCCAACCCTTTCCCCTTCTCACCTAGAAAGCAGTTGCTTTGCATTCGGCCATCTGTGGAGCAGCGCAGCATGGAGCCAATCACCTGGCCACCCACCACCACCACCCGGATGTCCTTCCCGTGAGACTCCTTCACATACTTCTGGAACAGGTAGGGCACGTCGTGGCGGACCAGGTGGCAGATGTCAGAAAGGTGATGCTTGTCTCTGGCCAGAAAAACAGCTTTTCCTTCAAGAAGAAAGACGGAGAGCAAGGGAGACCGCTGGACAGTGTGTGCGCCTGTCTTACCATCCTCCCTCCCCGCCTGTCTCCCTGCCCCAAACAGGTACCAGCTTTCTGGAACTTTCTGTGTCTCGGCCCCTCCCATTTCTCTGATGAGACTCTTGAAGAGCACTGAACCATATTTTCTTAAGATTTTAACCCCACTGTCTCTCTCCCCATACCTGATTTTCATGTTTGTGTCTTTTTTGAAACAGGGTCTCCCGCTGTAACCCACACTGTGGGTTACTAAATTTTTTTTTTTTTTTTTTGGTTCTTTTTTTCCGGAGCTGGGGACCGAACCCAGGGCCTTGCGCTTCCTAGGTAAGCACTCTACCACTGAGCTAAATCCCCAGCCCCGGGTTACTAAATTTAAAAGCCTGTGGTTACTAAAATTAAAAGCCTGGTCCTCCAATCCTAGCTTCCCAGCGCGCTGAGATTACAGAGTGTCCTGTGCCTGCTCTTTTTTTTTTTTTTTTTTTTTCAAAGTGAAACTATAATAAATCCCAGAAGTTGAGATAAGGGGCAAAAACAAGATTCTGAGACTCATAAATCTGTGAGTAAGCACTTCCTTCCCATCCCCTCAAGGTGCTACAGGGCCTGTCTGTCTGTCTTTGTCTCTGTCTAAATGCTCTAAAGTCCACACTGGCTTAGTATATATGGCAGACACTCAACTTTGTTTACAGTACATAATTACTTGAATGCAGCCGAGAGGAATCCCAAGTGTGGATGCAGAGTGTTGCAGAGGACAACTACAACACAGTAAGAGGCCCACAAGGTCCATGCTGCTGCCACAAGATGGACCTGTGGGCTCAGAGGAGACTGGACAGACACCCTCATAACTTCCATTTTGTGTATGGTATGCGCATATATGTGAATGTGGGGGACATAGAAGACAGAGATCAATGGTGGGTGCTTCCTTCTATTGCTCCTGACCTTCGTGTGTGTGTGTGTGTGTGTGTGTGTGTGTGTGTGTGTGTGTGCACGGTGTATGCACACTCACACATAAAGGTGTGGAAGCCAGAGCAAGCCGCTGGGTGTCTTCCTCTATCAACCTCTTTATCACTGCCTGGACACAGGGTCTTTGAAGCTAGCTGGCCAGTCAGCCTATGCCCAGCATCCACCTGTCTCTACCACTCCAACCCCAATGCTGGGTTGGTTAGGTGCACGTAAACCACACTCAGCTTTTGACAAGCGTTCTGAGGTCTCCTACTTAGGTCCCCACATCTGCACCGGAAGTGCTGTATCCACTGAGCCAGCTCCACCGTCTCCTCATTATTTTTTTGACACAGCTTTTCTCACTGGGACTTGGAGCTCACCAATTAGGCAAGATCAATGATCCCCCTGTCTCTCTTCTCCAGAATGAGGGTCCTAGCCATGCACCACTTAGCTTTTTATGTGGGCGCTGGGAAGCCAAACCAGGATCTGCATGCTTACTTAGTAGACACATTACCAACAGAGCCATTTTCCCAGGTTCTTCCTTCTAAGTGAATGAGATTCACTATTTGGCCATCCTCACTTGATTCCACAGAGAATGGCTCCCATCCTGTGGCCCTCTGGGAGAGCATTCCGCTGTGCTCCTGCTGTCCCCAGCACCTGCTCTCTCCTGCATCTCAGAAAACAGGTTGGAGCACTATTCCCAACAGGTTTGCCCTGCAAATCTGGCATGAGCATGCATGACTGAGCAAACATGGAAGAGAAATGCTTTCCCTAGGTTTCCTGTCACCACCACAAGAGAAGTGGAACAGCTCTGGAATCTTGAAAGAAAGAAAGAAAGAAAGAAAGAAAGAAAGAAAGAAAGAAAGAAAGATAGAAAGATAGAAAGAAAGAAAGAAAGAAAGGAAGGAAGGAAGAAAGGAAGAAAGGAAGAAAGAAAGAAAGAGAAAAGGAAAGAAAAGAAAAGAAAGGAAAAGAAAAGAGGTTGGGGGTAGAAAGATGGCTCCGTGAGTAAGAGCAGTTGTGCAGTCCTGAGAACCTGAGTTTGAATCCTGGCATCCATGTAACAGGCAGGTATCTTGTGCATATCTGTAACTCCAGTTCTAAGAGTGGTGGAGACTGGAGGACTGCTGGGTCTGCTGGCACCAGGTAAGTTGAAAAACTTGAGCTTTCTGGTTAGCCTTAAAGCTGTAAGGTGAAGTGTAACAGAAGAGGATACTGATGCCTTCCCGTGGCCTCTATGCATGCACATGCGTGTGTGTGTGTGTGTGCGCGCACACTTTCTCTCTCTCTCTCTCTCTCACACACACACACACACACACACACACACTTTCTCTCTCTCTCTCTCTCTCTCTCTCTCTCTCTCTCTCTCTCTCTCACACACACACACACACAAAGATATAAAACTGAAAATCAATTCTCTAAAACAGCACACTGAAGGCCCTGGCTTCAGTCTTCAGTACCATAAAAATGAAACAAAATGTAATATTCAACCATTCCTGAAATGATGGAATCCCTGACACCCAGTAAAATTTGAGGACAGGAAGCAAGTTATTTGAAGATGTCCAAGTGGCAGGTGACAGGAAGTGTGCAGTCAATGTCTACTGTGGAGTATCTAAATGTGTGCACACGTGCATTGTGTGTGTATGTGTGTGAGAAAGAATTATATGAGTGTGGTGTGTATTAATGGAATAGAATAGCCCAGATTTAAAAACAGAAATGAAGGGATGGAGAGGTTGTTGAGTGGGTAGAGCAGTAGTTAGTCTTGCATAGGACGCAGTTGGATTCCCAAACCCACATGGTGGCTCGCAACTGTCTGTAACTCCAGTTGTGAGGGATACAAACACACTCTCTGGCCTCCTCAGGCACTACCCACAAACGGTACAGACATTGCAGGCAAAACACTCACACATACACACACACACACACACACACACACACACACACACACACACACAAATCAATTAAAAATTTAAAAAGTTTAAAAACAGAAATGAAAAAGGTTGAGCGTGCCTCCCCGTTCTTCGGGCTCAAAGGAGCTTGTGTGCATCGAGTCCTGCAGCGTCTGTACTAACAGGTAAGCTGGAAAGCACTGGCTGTTCTCTGCGTCTACATCAGATTCTACTTCACAGCAAGGCTCAGCATGTGTCTGTTTGGGATGCTGCATTTTGCTCCAGAAGCATCGATCCCCAAGTGTTCTCTGCCACCTGAGTTACATACCACTACTACAGGGGGACTACTTTCTCTTGCCGAGACCTCTGCCGCACCCCTCCTCTGCACTGAGCAATGTGCAGGCCTTCTATCAGCGGTTCTCAACCCGTGACCCCCCCATTTGGAGGTCATATGACCCTTTCATAGGGGTTGCCTAAGATCAGCCGAAAACAGATATTTACATTACGCTTCATAACTAGCAAATTACAGTTATAAAGTAGCAACGAAGATAATTTTATGGTTGGGGGGGTCACCACAACGTGAGGAATTAACTGTATTAAAGGGTCACAGGGTAGCAAGGTTGAGAAGCACTGCCTTACAGAGTCAGGTGCTCAGGGCCTGGTGCCCACCCTGAGCATCATTTAAAACCACAACTGCTGAGCAATGTAGCCCTGGACTAGAAAAGCAAAATGCTACCGAAACAAAAAGGAGGGAGGACTGATTTTGTCTAAAGGAAACAGGAGCTCAGCTAAAAGACAGAGCTCTAGTGAACTCTGAGAGCAGACAGCTATGGGACAGAATGTACAGTCTCTCTGGTGACTAAGGACAGCCTGGAGTGAAGAAGGCTGCCTGCACAGACCAGGGCGCCATGAGGAACATGGACTGGGTCTAGCAGGTGACATGGGGACTTGGAGGGTGTTCAGCAAGGGGAACGGCTCTGCTTCTGAGAATCTACGCAAAAGGAGGAGCAGGTGCTCTGGCCGTGGAGCTGAGAATCTCAATCAGCTCAGGGGAAACGTCTGCCGCAGTCTTTAAAGAGAGATAGGCGTCTGACAGAGGGACAGAGGGGACTGAAGAACAGAGCAGGCAGAAGGCACTGTGAGTGTGTAGAACAGCCCTGTCCCACAGAATTGCAGCTACATGCACCGACGGCCCAGCGAGCCCAGCAGTACCACTGACCCCGGTGTCCCCGGGTGCTCTTCACCACCACTGGGTAGCCCAGGGGCTCTGCTTCATCGATCATTTTAGAGAAGTCTTCGTGCCCACCTGCCAAGAAAAGGCGACAGTCAATAAAGTGTTGGCAACGCATGGGGCAGAGGCTGGCCCAAGCACTTGCCCATGTAGAATGTGCTGATGAAACCAATCCAAATCCATCCTAACCCAGCAGACACGAACCACACCTGTACTGTGCAAGGCGGGAACCAGAGGACGACGATTACCAGCATCAAGCCTCTATCCACAGAAACGTCACACCAGCTGTGGTAACCCTCACGGCATCCTTACAGGTGGGCCCTTACCAATGGCCGTGGGAACAGAATTCCAGGACAGCCTGCTACTCCTACCTACCCCTCCTGTGAACTCCTTTATGGAATTCCTTCTCTTCAGTGGGAGAGAGGCCATTGAATTTATGGGAGCATAGATTACTGCCCTTGGGTTACATTAATAGTCTGTTAACCTTGAGTCTATCGAAGGTAAGGAGGGCAATGATTCTCTGCTCTAAACAGAAGAACCCTTTAAGAGGAAACAAGCCTTCAGAGCATTTTCTGTTGGCCTTGAAGGAGCAAAGTGCTGTGCTGTGGGGAGGGCCATGTAGCAAGGAACAGTATGCAGCCTCTAGGACCTGTGATGACCAACAAGGAAGTGGGGACCTGCCTGTCACTTCCTCGGCGGTCTCAGCCTGTCAAAGCAGTCCTCTTCTGGTTGCCTTTCTACTTCCTCTGTTCTAGCTTCCTCAGATGCTCACTCCTAAACAAATGGAGTCCTGCTGCTGGGCCCTCACCGTCCCTTAACCCCACCTCTGTAACCCAGCATCAAGCTGCTTGGAAGTTGCAGATTTCAATGACTTCTCTCAGCCTTCACCTCTGTAGGCCTCCTGTGATGGCTCCTCTCCTCATCACTGAGTGGAAACAGTCTTCTTATATTGAGGAGTCCCATGGGCCTTTGACGGCGCCACCTTTCCCACTGGCCTACATGACATCTCTGCTCTCTCCTCTTACTTCTCAAATCGCATCTGCCCAGTTCCTTTTATAGGCTCTTTTTCTACCCCTAAAAGAGTCCCCTCCCCCACTTCATTTTTTATGCTTTATTCTTTTGTGTTTCTATGAGATGATCTCACTTTGTAGCCCAGGCTGACCTCAAACTTACAATCCTCCTGCCTCCACCTTCCGAGTGCCAGGATGACAAGCACGCATCGCCACACACAGCTCGCTTAAGAGCTTTGCCAATACAGGGTAAGCAGTCCTTCATAGTTCCTGCTTTCACAAAACAGTCTGACACTCTGGGCCAGAAGGCTGAAGATGGATGCTCCAACATTAGAGAGAAAGTGTGGGGGACTGTCCAGGCAGCCAGCTTTCTCTGTCATTTCTATAGCTTTGGAAGCTGACTGCCTACGCTTCCTGCATACTCAGGTAATGTTTATTCCTTCTCACGTCTCCGATGGGGTTGGAGTCTGGATAGTTATGGTCTCACAATTAAGCTTAAGTTGTCTAGGATTTCAGCATAAGCAGTCCTAAGCATTCCATGGAAACCCTTTAATTGGACCCTTTAGACCTCTGTTCTTTCATCCTGCGTGTCCACATTGAGGAGCCTGTGTCTCTCCCTTCACTCACAGCATAGGAGAGGCTTCTAAATCCTCATCCCCAGCCTTTTGGAAGCTTCGGGTTCATAGCCTCCCAAGCATTTTCCCTCACAGAGACTATAAATGTTGCAAATACACCAAGTCTCCATTGAAATCACCCCCTTCCCCAGCGCTAGCCATTCACCCCGACAGCCAGTTTACTTCTTCCCCTTGACATCTTCTGATCCAAGCTGGAAACTAATCACCTTGATTCCTCCCCCATAGCCCCGTACACAATCAGTTGTTCTGCTCTCCTGTATCTCCTGGTGCCTCACGATTCCCAAATCTGCTCATGTGTCTACTGGTTTGTGATACCATTCCTCCCTCATTGAGGTCACCTACCACTACCTACCCTGTCTGTCTCTACTTTGTCTTATGCAATCATTCTCTGTGTGGTGGCCAACATGACCTGCAGGGTGACTCTGAGCAGGCACTTCCTGATCAAAAGCCTCCTGTTGGCTTGGTGATACCGCTATCTTGTTGGCACGCTGCATGCTGCACCCTCTTATCTTTCCAATCCTCAACTCTCGTGCACCCTCAGCCTCCTGTAACTACCGGCAATACCGCCAGTTAGTTCTGTTCTCTTCACCTCTGGCTCTCTTCCTTCTCTCTATTCCAGGCCTTCGTTTGCAGGCTATCCTTAGCTTAGATGATGCTACCCCTTTAAGGAAGTGGTCCTCAATGTCTGATCGCTGCACTAGAAGCTCTCCTATGAGCTCCTCCAAACATTGACCACACTGCACGGCAATTGCCTGTATATTTGCAGCCCTTTGTTTCTGATGCCCTGGGAATGCCTTGGGGGTAGGGCTGTTCTAGGGCTCTCCTGTGGTGGTTTGAATAAGAATGTTTCCCCATAGGTTCATATATTTGATGTTCCACCAGGGAGTGTAAGAAATTCTTTGATAGGATTTGAAGGGTTAGAAAGTGTGGCCTTGTTGCAGGAAGTGTGACTATGGTAGGCTTTGAGGTTTCAGAAGCTCATTTTAGGCCCAGACTCTTTCCCTGCCTGTGGATCAAGATAAAGCTCTCGGCTACTTCTCCAGGACCATGCGTGCTGCCATGGTCCCCGCCATGATGATAACGAACTAAATTACATTGCTTTCTACTATAAGAGTTGCCTTGGTCATGGTGTCTTTTCACAGCAATAAAACCCTGACTAAGACATGCTCTCACAGTGGTTGGTCCATGTTCTTCAAATGACTACAAACAGAGAGTGGCCACAGCAGTTCACACAGAAGGACTGGCCAGCATTCAATATGCTAATTCCTCCAAAGGTAAACAGATTCCCAGGGAAAAGCAACCAGAGACACAGGAAGTTTCTTGGAGAGAGAAGAGAGACACCAGTATTTTGGAAAGGAGTTATAAATATGTTTTCGGGAGACTCACCATAGGAGAAGGTATCTGGCATGGGGACCCCATGTCCAGCCAGCTCTTGGAATGTCCAAAACTTGTTGATGCAGTTTAAGATGCTTTGAGGACGGTTGACCAGGCGGCAGCCCAGCTTCTCCAGGTGCCTCAGGATGGTGATTTCACTGTCTGACTGAACAGAAGGCGTGGATACTCGGACAACCACTACGTCAGGGAAGGTGGTCAGGGGTTTCTGGCTCAGCTGCAGGCCTGCAAGCAAGGGTTAGAGTGAGCTCATCGCTTGCCAGTGCGTTGCCGACTGGAAGAAGTGCTTCCAGAGTTCATCTGGCCAGAAAAGAGCCTCAAAACTGCCGCATGGGCGCAACCGTGTACGCTGGTGTACGGCACAAGAAAGCGGTAGACAGCACCATCCTCCAGCAAACGGGAAGAACGCGATTATGATACAAGGAACAAACAGAGGGGAAGAGAATGAAGCGCACCAAGATGGGTGCAAGTTAGAAGGGTCCACGGTACAGTTGTAGCCAGGCCCTGCTTCCCCTGGGGCTGGGGCTGCTCTGGGGCCAGTGGCTCGGGAGGGCATCAGTGCTGCCTGCTTTTGGAATCTCTATATTCTTCGATGACTGAGCCTCATGAAAATCTACTGGCTGCAGCGTCATGTGTGACCACTTCCCTATTCCTGTTAGTTTCGTTTTGTTTGAAATAGGATCTTATGTCGTAGCCCAGACTAGCTCAAACTCACCATCCTTCTGCCTCAGGGGCTAAGACTCTAGGTTTCTGCTATACCACACCCAGCTAAACGGTCTCTATGAATGTATAGTTACATTTTGTACATGCAAATGCCCATGTTAGATGGAGAAACGGGACTCCAGGTCCGCTGTGCAAAGTGTTTACCTAACTCATGCAATGTCTGGGTTCGACTCCCAGCTTGGCTCAGGATTCAAAATAACTAATTCACTATGGTCTCGACTATATTATAAGGTGCAGGTTGGGGAAAAAGAAAAGAAATACACATTTTAAACATTGAGAATAGGGTTACAAGTAATCTCTCAATCTCTGTCTCTCTCTGTCTGTCTGCCTGTCTGCCTGCCTGCCTGTCTGTCTGTCTCTATCTGTCTCTGTCAGTCTTTCTCTCTCTGTCTCTACCCCTGTCTGTCTGTCTCCAGGTCTCGCTATGTAGCCCTAGCTGGGCATCACTATGTAGCCCACACCACTTTGCCTCACAGAACACTCCACTCTTACCTCCTCACCTCAGTAACAGGGTTATAGATGTGGGCTTCTATGACCAGCCTTTCTTTGTCTCTCTTTATCTAAAGTTTCCAGAATATTTTTCCTGTGTCTATTATTACAAAGCCAAAGTTTAAAATGTCTACAAAAGAAAATCAATTCAATACTTAAAAAATATTGAACTCAATATTTGTTAAATAACGCTTACTAAAAGACACTGTAACATACACAGGTGGAATGATCCAGGCTGTCCCCTACCTGGCTCTGAGCTAACCAGGGCCTCAACTTGATGTGAAGACTTCAGAGGACCCTGAGCAGCCCACACATTACTGAAGGACTTCTGTGCGGAATTCTCTGCTTTGCCTCACATGACACCAAGAGGCAGGCAGAGCTGGCCATGAAATGCTTTTTGTCTGTTTTGTGCTGACTCTGGTCTCTGGAGCAGTGCCTGAGGCCTGGGTGGCACTTGGTATTTGTTGAATTGGACAGAAGCAGCAAGAAGATAGATCTGGGCTTCACCAAGTCCGGTTACTCGGCCATACCTTTAGAATGGAGGGCACTGGAACATGGTGCAGAGGGAACGCCAAGGGCAGAGGTGGCTATGCCAGCCCTGGGGTCTGTCTGAATCCAGACACTGAGCATCTACCAGGCACCCAGCACCTGGGACGGAGTGAGGGAGGTGGGGCACGGACTATGTGAAGCAATAAAAATTGAGTTCCAAGACTTACAGGGTCTGTTTCCACCATAACCAATCTCAAAGCATCTCCCAAGGGTCTTAAAGAAAACCTTAAAGTACAGTTTACAGCCACTTTATGGGCTTAAACATATAGCACCTTATATATACATTGTACTAAAACCCAAGTATGAGTGAAATCATACGCTCTCCAATGGGGGTCCAGGTGTGGGTGCTGCTCAGTGCTAGGGTGTTTACTCGTACGAGTGCCTGGGTTCAAGGTCCCCCTAAGCTTGCATAGTGCCACACAAGTCTCCCAAACTAGGCCTGGTAGCACACACCTGCAGTCTCAGCCCTGGGGATGTTGAGACAGTAGGATAAAGAGTTCGAAGACAGCTTGGGCTACATGGCAATGACTTGGTGACTAACTATATCAATATCAACGTTCTAAGCTGAGAAAGAATCTCAAGAAAAATCTCAAAAACAAAAAACCAAGCAAACAGAAAGCAAGGCATCCACAAAAACAACCGTGTGGCTCTAACTTACAAGTCAGCCATTCCAAACAATTCACTGGCTAATTTTTAAAGGTGTGGATGTAGAGGGACAGGTAAGTCACATTTTTTTTTTTTCTCAGCGCTTATGCAGATGCTGTGAGCCCAGCAGGTAGACCTGTCTCAGGACTAGTCTGTAAAAAGCAGCCGGGATAGGTTTGTATGGCCACCAGCAACAGGGTTGCTTAAAGGTGCTTTTCCTGCAGTTTGGAAAAAAAAAAATCTCCTCTCCCTTCAGCCTTAGAACGAGTATGGGGAAAAAAAAAAAAAAAAAAAAGAACGAGTATGGGAGAAGCGGGGAAGAAAAGGAAAGGCAGCCACGCTGACTGAAATGGTGAACAGTGAACAAATCGGGAAGGCCAGCACATCATCCCGCAGTGAGAAAGAGACCAAAGATGCTTCGAAAATCAACTGAATGCCACACTCACAAGGCACTGACACTGTCACAGCACAGATATTCCAAAAAGCAAGGAAGGACTTTTATTTTTTAACTGCTCAATGAGAAAATAGCTTGGCAACAGAAAAGCAACTTAGAGAAGCAAAAAGCAGGAGAAGCATCCAGCTTTCAAATCCCAGCACAAGCCACGGACACACAGATGTCTACAGAGGAAGAACAGAATTCAGCCCATCACTGGGAAAACCAACCACAGTGCACAGAGGGAGCTCAGTCTCTACAAGCAGCACTACAGACACCTGGGAAGTCTTACCAGGACTTCATCTCTCTCCTCCAACTGAAAATCTTTGGGCCTGGCTCATCCCCACTGAAGCCTTTAATAAACGGAGAATGCAATGGGTTAAGGTGGAACCCCAGAGACCCTGCAGGCCTGAGCACAGGTCAGTGCTTGCCTAGATTGCTGTCTAGCCCTGTGCAAGAGGGACAGTTTGGGTTTGGGGCTGTATCAACTCCATGTATTCGCAGGTTTCACATCAATGGATCCAGCCAACTGCAAATAGAAAGTACTAGAAAAAATTTAATTTATGTCCATATTGAAAATGTTCAGGCTTTTTTCTTGACGTTATTCCTTTTTTTTTTTTTCGTTCTTTGTTTCGGAGCTGGGAATCGAACCCAGGGCCTTGCGCTTGCTAGGCAAGCGCTCTACCACTGAGCTAAATCCCCAACCTTGACGTTATTCCTTAAGCAATATGAATACAGTCTAGCAACTATTTCCAGGGCTGGGGGTATAGTTGAGTGGTAGATCACACACCAATTATACAAAAGGTCCTGGGTTCAAATCCCACCCACCTTTAAAAAAGAACTATAAAGAACCCACAATTATTTACATAATATTTACACTGCATTGAGTATTCTTAGTGATCTGGAGGCTGAAGGACAGGAGCATAGGTGCAGGTAACATGTTAGTCCCTGGAGAATCCTTGGCTTTGATGGAAGTGTCTAGAACAATCACCTGCAAATATGAAGGAGTGACCGTACACCTTTGTCCTCTGACATTCCTGACACTTCTGCTCTGGACCGTCCCATGCATGCTTGCTCGGTCTCTTCACGATGGCCATCATCACACGGTGACAATGTGACCTCAGGTAGAGAAAGCTGCTTCTCATTCTGGCTTCCGGAAGAGCAGTAGCCACATGGGGCCAAGAACAATTTGCACCTGGGGCCAGCTCTTTGGCAAACACGCCTGCAAAGTCTGAGGCCTTTAACCACATAGGTGATTTCCACCATTGGCATCGACTTCCAGGCAGGCACCTGCTAAGCTTAATGCAGGGATACAGCTCACTGACTACGTCACCTTTCCCAGGGTCTTTCACCTCCTCACCGTGGTCTGCTGGCCTCAAGCCAAGGGCATGGAGGACCTGTGTGAACCAGAGGATGGGCTTCGCTTGGCTGTAGTGATGGGAAGGAAAGTCAGATAACCAGGGACTTGACATGACTATCACCTTAATGCAGGGAGGTGGGGGAGGATGTGAGCAGCTTTTGGTCCCTTCACCCGTCAGACACCTGGCTGGGGCTTGAGATTCACTATGGTTATCCTCAAACCACGTTAAAAAAGATTAACCAAGAAGCGATCACTCTGAGAAGTCAGTAGGATAGTAAGGGGCAAGGATTAGATGTCAAACTGGTTCATGCAATGACCCAAGAGGATGAATCAACTTTGTGGAACCAGAACATCATTTTCTCCGTCTTCTGCTTTCATGGGTAACTATGCCCAGCTTCTTGAATTCTGCTTCTTGAATTCTTCTTGAATTTGGAGATATTTTCATGCACTTGGTGCATGCCTGTTGTATTAGCTTGCTTTTCTGTTGCTGTGATAAATAAACATATAGCCAAAAGCAACTTGGAGAGGAAAGGGTTTATTTCATCTTGTGCTTTTGGGTAAGCACCCATCACTGAGGGAATTTGGACTAGAACTCAAGACAGGGACCTGGAAGCAAGAACTGATGCAGAGGCCATGGAGGGGTGC
This sequence comes from Rattus norvegicus, assembly GCF_021556685.1. NCBI lineage: Eukaryota > Metazoa > Chordata > Mammalia > Rodentia > Muridae > Rattus > Rattus norvegicus. Next base: position 139,115,725 of record NC_141538.1, read on the forward strand.
TGCCTACTGCCTTACTCTCAGTGACTTGCTCAGTCCGCTTTCTTCTACCTCCCGGGGCGCCCAGGACCACCTGCTCAGGGGTGGCCCCACCCATAATAGGCCACGCTCCCATATCAATCAATCAATCAATCAATCAATCAATCAAAACAATACCCCATAGACTCGCCTACAGGCAATGTGATAGAGACATCTTCTCAACTGTTGTTCCCTCTTCCTGGAGGGATAACCCGAGCTTGTGTCAAGTTGATAAAAAAAAACTAGCACACCTGTAATCCCAGCACTGCAGAGGCTGGAGCAGGAGAACCATAGCTTTGGGGCCAGCCTGGGCTACATAATAAGCCCTTGTCTTAAAACAACAACAAAACAAACAAAAAGGACCCAACAGTAATAACCAGGGAAGGAAAAGTAGAATAACTTCTTCAAAGAATCAAATCTGCTTCCATAACCTGGATTAGGATGAATTCAGTTCAGCAAAAGTAAGTTTTTCATTTATGTGCAGTAGCACATAAATGTACCTTACAATGGAGATATATAGCATACCGTATATCTCCATTGCAATACATAAATCCTGGTTCCAAGGTAGAGCTTTAAAACAAACAAACAACCCAAAACAACAAAAACAAACAAACAAACAAACAAACAAAAAACACTACTCTCTGTGACCCCATAGAGACAGGGAAGTATGGCGATGAAAGGGCCATCAGTCAGACCTGCCTCGGGATGGTGCTTTTACTGAGCTCAGTGCTATGTAGTCTCCTAAGAGCGTCCACAGATTTTCTCTCACTTAGAGGCATCCTATAAAATGGATCCTAGGAAGGGATTTGACCACAAAGTCCTGGCATTTACACAAAGGGGATGAACTGGGGTTTAAAGCTCTCCTAGCGCACGCGCACACACACACACACACACACACACACACACACCTATGTGGCTTCACAAAAGGAAACTTCAACACGAACCTGGATCCCAGTACACTGGGAAACAAAAACCTTTCATGTACAAAGCAAACAGCAGAACCAGCAGGACACTTTAGGACTGGGGCAAGGCAGACTCTCGCTGGGGCACCTTTTAAGACTATGGTATTTTAGCAGGATCCCACGATTGTGGCTGTCACTGAAGCTCCAGAGCCAGCCATTCTGGCTCTCTGGAGGGTAGTTATCCCTGTCACCCTCAGCATGTCAGGGAGAAGCTGTGTCATGTCATCAAAGCACAACAGGCTTGTGTCCCTGCCACTCTTCTGAACCTCTCCATGTCTACCCCACCCCCACTCCCACCCACCCCCACTTCCTCTCCTGAGGGAGTTATGTAGATTGTGGGGTAGATCCAGTCACCACTGCGCTTTTCCTTTTGAGGTTCTCTGGGGGAAGATGTTCAAAGGAATCTCCCCTCCATCTCACAGTGACTTGTGTGGCCTCTTCCTTTCCCAGGCACTGCTTTTCTGAGGTCTCTTGATTCAGCGCATTCTTTATTGAACCTTTGGCTTGAGGGAGACACAAAGGTGAGCCAGGCAGCCTCGGCTCTCCCAGAGCTCATGGGAAGCTGAAGTCTGACTCACTGCATGCCTTACTTTGTCCTCGTTCAGAGGTATTTTATTGGGCAGCTTCTTTGGGTCAATCTCAGTTTGGGTTTACCCAGGACACTCTGAGACCACAATATAAGCTGATGTAGCCAAACGGGCAGTGATTTCAAGAAACACTCAGAGAGGAGTCTGGGAGGGGGGTGTGGGGAATTAAGACGTGATCAGTGAGTTGGCCTCCTCTGGAGGGGAATTCCCCAGCACTGAGTACAAATACACCCACCTGAGGGGAGGATGCTGGAAATTTAGGGCAAGGTTTTTATTCTCTGTTCCTTATGGGGCCGTTTGTATGTGTGTGCATGCATGTGTCTGCGTGCGTGTGTGTGTGTGTGTGTGTGTGTGTGTGTGTGTGTGTGTGCACACGCACATGTGTGGTGTGTTGTCATATGTGCTCCTGGGACATGGAAGGCGGGCCTCCAAACAGCTGAAGAACAGGCACTATTCTAATGACAGAGGGCAGTGAGACAATGTCCTTGGGTATAAGAAGAAAGCCAACATGAATGTTGTTAATGTCCTGGGTGCCCTGTGGAAGGAACGTGGGGTGGCGGAAGACAAGGAGCTTTGGGATGGTTCTCTCCGCATGGATGGCTTCAGACAGGACTCGGGGGCTCCCAGTGTGTCTGGACTCGGAAGATGTGAAGCTAATGTGTGTATTCTGTCCACCCCAAACAGAACTAGCACCAAGGAAGGGCTTAGAAAAAACTTTCCAAGAAGTTGTCCTGGAGGCAGAATGGGCCTGGCCTTCACATCAGAGTCCCGGCTGAACTGTCTGCTGTGTCTCTGGACCTGTCTCCCCTTCTGTAAAATGTAAGCATCCCAGAACTTGGCACACCTTCTCATCTCCTCTCAACACCAGTACCTCACCGACATGGCCTTTTTAAAAACCAGAAGACAAGTCTTATCAAGTCCTTCACTCAGCTACTTGAGGCCATATCATTTCCTGAGACTCCAGACTCCATGGCTGCCCACTCACACCCACCCCAGCTGAGTGAGGGCAGGCACTCAACCACTGAGCTCCTCTCCCAGCCCTTACAGTTTTCTTCTGTCCATCCGTCTGTCCCTCCTCACTTTGGCTGTATCCTCTCAGACCACACCAATGGGCTCTAAACTCCCTTGTCAACCCCTTCTGGCAAGCCTTCCTTTTCTGTGCCAGCTAATATTTTATCAACCCGACACAAGCCAGAGTCACCCGGAAAGAGGGAACCTCAACTGAAAACTGTACCCCCATCAGACTGGCTTAGGGGCAAGCCTGTGAGGCATTTTCTTAATCGATGATCGATGTGGGAGGGCCCAGTCCATCGGGGGCAGTGCTACCTTAGGCAAATGGTCAGCAGCTGTAGAAAAAGCCAGCGGATGGAGCTGGAGAGAAGAGTCAGCAGTTAAAAGCACACACCGTTCTTCCAGAGGACCAGAGTTTCATCTCCAACAACCACATCAGGCGGCTGGCAACTGCCTCTAACTCCCTCTCCAGAGTAAGTCAACTCCGCTGACCTCTGTGGGCACACACTCACATGTGCACACTCACACAAACACACAATTACAAACAATAAACACAAATCTTTACAAATATTAAAGTCATGGCAACAGCAACAAGACACTGAGCTGAGTACGCCAGAGAGAGTGACCCAGAAAGCCCCTCCAGGCTCCTGCCCTGAGTTCTTGTCCTGGCTTCCCTCTATGATGGGCTGTGACCTGGGAAGTGTGTGCAGGATAAAACCACGCCTTCCCAAGTTTGGTCGTGATCTTTATCACAACAAATGAAAGCAAACTAAGACATTTCCTTTCTTCTGAGTCCAGCTGAATGCCTTTCTCTTCCTGGTGACTCTGTTTCCCTATTTGCCCTTCCAAGCCAGGCTATTTTCTCACCTTTCCCTCAGGTCACTGGCCCTGAACATACGTTGATGTGTTTGCTGCTCCTCATTTAGCTTCTAGAGTGTATCTTCTTTCCCCCTGGTGGATGGAGAGATGTAGTGTCTCCCTCTCCACTGACCTGAATCACAGGGACCAGTATATAAGTGAGCCACGGTTCCTTCCTCTATTGGTAAAGCCCCTCAAGCCTTAGCTTCCCCTTGACTCCTCCCTGTTTTCCACCAGCCCGTTACAAAACCGTCTGGCAGTCTGCCTTCTCACTGTGCTTCCTGGTCTGCTCAAAATGCACTGTACCCCATCCTTTCTCTCTCACTCCTTCCATTATCCAGAGTGAAACCAATGTCCATCTCTGACCCACAAGGCCCTGTGTAGCTGCTCATCTCAACCCCCACCCCAACCCTCAGCCTCTTTTCCTCATGTCTCCCCTGCACTCCCTCCGTTCTGCCATACTGACCTCCTCCACTCTGCTTCCTCCCTGGACAACTCTACTCTCTACAGCTAAACAGTGAACTTCCTCCCTGTAGGAGAAAGTGAGGAGGATAATTCAGAGGGAGAGGGAGGACAGAGAACTAAAAACACTAAGGGTTGTTTGGAAAAGCCTTAGGGAAACATTGTTTCATAAGCTTACCTAAAATGTATATATAATCCATGTGGTTCAAATGGAGTTATGCCGCATAGGGTGATAATGTCTGCCCCTCTATTGAAAGAGCTATAGTCTATTTAGCAAAAACTCCAGTGCCAGCCAGGGGAATCCTCCCTTTAAGTGGTGGGTCAGGGGATTCCAAGAGACCCCTAAAACAAATAGGCCATAACCATTGCCCTTGGTTGCTGATTCCTTCAGACAGGATTTGGAAGAATCGGAACTGACTTGCACACCTTTTCCCTGACGACTAGCTCTGATGATATCAGAAGGAGCCCAGCAAGCTGCCCAGGGAGAAGAGCAATGGATAGCCCTACCTAGATTTAAAGCCCAGGAAGCAGAACAATGAGCAGCCCAGCAAGGCAGCCCCAAAGGTGTGACAGCACCACTTTATCTGGGGTAACCAACAGCTGCCTAACTGGACTTAAGATCTGCTCAAATGAAGGGACCTCCCGGCTGGTACTGTAAACTTAGCCAGCTACCCTTCGTTAGAGAGGTCATAGACCCTCAAAGGAGAACCTACAACTGCCACTTTCCTGAGTGAGTTAGTTCCTAACTGCATTCCAAATCCTCATACCTACAGGTAAGCGTAGTTCTCCGCCCTCATCAAAGCGCCTTCTTTAAAGCAAACTGTTCACTTCCTGACCCCCTTCTGCTCTTGACTAGAGCACAGCTGTGGGAGAGGGCCACCCTAGTCCTCATACTGCCATTCTCTACCTGACCTCAATATAGAATGTAATCTCCTGGAGAGGCAGTGACTTCCAGTATTTATTCAGGCACCTAGAACAATACCTTACACACAGTCAGCAGACATGTGGAAACAGAACACGGGACACATAAACTTGTGAGGGTGAAGACCACGTCTGTTCCTGTTTACCCTTCTGTATCTGCAGCACGTGTCATGGCGCCCCGCTTAGTGAATACCTGCCAAGCAAACTGGGTAAAATGGAGACCTCGGATGGTCATGGAGAATAAAACATGTTAAAATTTAATAATAAAGGTGTGGGAGTGAAGGCCCACCATCCCTATTCAGTCCTCAACACAGAGTCGATGAATTATCACGTCTGCTGTGGAGGTCCTGAGGGACTCAGTTTGTAGCCCTGGCTGGCCTCAAATTCGCACTGACCCACCTGCCTCTGCCTGCAGTCACCGGGATGCGCTCGAGCCCCACACCCCGACCTGTGCAGTTTCCTTTTGTGACAGGGTCTCATATAGTCCGGGTTAGAAAGAGCTTGAATTCAAGGCCAGCCTAAGACAGAAACAAAGCAAGGATCTGTCTTAAAATAAAAAATAAAAAACGAGGCATAGAACTCAGGCCACTTGCCTAACGTGTGAACAGAGAAGCCCTGAGTTCACTTTTTTTCTATACCACAGATAAAAGAGAACCTGACCTAGAAAGTCCTTTAGAGCACTGGCTCTGTGGTGTGGGAGATCACTAGCTGCCCAGCCTGTACAAGACCCTGGCTTCAATCCCCAGGGCTCATAAACATAAATAAATAAACAGATGAGGCCACCAAAGCTCAAGCCCTGAGAGCTGCAGAAATGCTGAATCATGCTCTTCCTAAGAGACGATGCTAACACAGTCCTCTCTGCCAGGTCGAGCACATTTTCTCCGTCTTGGATTGTGACTTTAGAACGATCCCTTTTCCTTGAGTCGGTTAATAATTCTGACCTGAGGATGGTTAGAGAACTTAACTGTCATTAGTAAACCTGTTGTCATAGAGCGGCCCACCTCAAACACATCCACGTCTGACCATGATCTCCCAAACTGCATGGAAAGCCTGGGTACTTACATACAAGCCTTCATACTTCAATTTAGCCAACAAACATTAACGAAGGCCTACTATGTACTGGTTACAGAAATTTTTCTTTTTGAAGAACCGTAGATAGGGGAGGGGATGGATACAAGTCTTGTACGCAGATAAATTATAGTAAAACTTCAATGGGTGCCACTCTGCCATTGTTTGGTAGCAGGTGGAAGATATCTCCATGGGGACAGGGAAGGGAGCTCAGAAATGACTCCAGGAGAGACCAGTGAGGTGAGCTAGATTTGAGGGATGAATGGAATTCTACCATCTGGAGGAACCAGATGGGCACCTCAGACTGATATATCAGTGGAAGCCCACGAGTCACAGGACAACAGTGAAGCCAATGTTGACTAACGCTTCACAAGGTAGCAGGATCCACTGAGTAGCATTGTGACACCCAGCTGCTGCTGTGTGCATGATGACCTTACTGGTATTTGTGAGTATTAATAAGTAAGAAGAACGGAGCTCATGCCACACATATAGGCATGAGGACCTATTACTCCAACTCCATTATTACTGTTGTTACTACAGTTACATGTGTTTTGGTCTTGTGATCGCTGGTGTTTAGGGAAACAAACACTGAATGGTTAAAGAATTTGCACATTCTCAGAGGAACAAAACAAGGTAGATAAGATGTTAAGGGCTGGGGTTGGGGATTTAGCTCAGTGGTAGAGCGCTTGCCTAGCAAACGCAAGGCCCTGGGTTCGGTCCCCAGCTCCAAAAAAAAAAAAAAAAAAAAAAAAAGATGTTAAGGGCTTCCTACAGGGGCTACTTTAATAACCTGAGGGTCATTGGTCTTTCCTTAAGACTCCCTACCCCCCTAGCCCTATCCAAATCCAGGTTGGTTAGGGTATATCATCAAAGGAAAAATAACCGTCACAGAGCCATGTGTGATGGTATATGACTTTAATCCTAGCACTTAGGGGGCAGGGGGGAGTGGATCTCTGGGAGTTGACATCAGCCTGGTCTACATAGCAAGTTCTAGGCCAGCCAAGGCTACCTAGTGAGACCTGTCTCAAAAAAATTTTTTTAAGAAATAAAAAAATCAACAACAACAAAAACCTGTCTTCAATTTCTCCATCCATCAAGCAAGCATCTATATAGATTTTCCTGTAGCTAAAAGGAAACAACTAGTTTGTGAACATAGACATTTTCACACATGAATTCCACTTAATTGCTTAAGTGCTTTCTGAATCACTATGATTTAATTCTCATGTTTCTTACAATTGCTTCTTTAAAATGGAGTTTTAGACATACAGAGAGAGCATTTTCAGAAGTATGGATGTACACGTAAAGACTGATGAATGACAGGAAAACCTGACTACGACCTCTCAAAAGGACATTTTTACAAGCTATAAAATAAACAAGCAAACTCATCTTGGGAGTGGAAAGAGGTATATATTATGACTTGATTTAGATCAGCAAAATATGACTGATCATTTCACTTAAATATGGAACCCAAAGCACAAATTGTTTTTAAAGATTTATTTATTTTATGTATGTGAATACACTGTAGTTGTCCTCAAACACACCAGAAGAGGGCATCAGACCCCATTAGAGATGGTTGTGAGCCACCATGTGGTTGCTGGGAATTGAACTCAGGACCTCTGGAAGAACAGTCAGTGCTCTTAACCGCTGAGCCATCTCTCCAGCTCCCAAAGCACAGATTCTTCAAATATGGAGAACCTCAACTTAAATATGACATACACGATTCAAAGAGATGGGCGCAGGCTGGATCCCAGAACCTAGATAGTGGCTCACAGGTGTAGCCTCAGTTCCCAGAAGATATGATGCCCTCTTCTGGCCTTTGCAGGAACTGCACGCACACGGTGTACAGACACACATGGAGACAAAACACCCATACACATAAAATTAACCGTGAAAAGGCAAAACCAAACCAAACCCTAAAATCAAAGTCAAAGTGATCTTCACAAAGCAAAGCCAGAAAAGCTATAAGAAGAATCCAGTTTTTCAGATTCTCTGTTCGGAAATTGAGTTCACCATTAACCAATCGGGAGGGTTTCAGGAACCCAGGCTTGAGAAATCATTAATTTTACCCTTAACCACACCGCATGAAATGTGGGGTGTCTAATGCTTGCATACACTACTCCAAAAGTATATGCAACTGAAACGTACATATGGAAGGTTTAAATACACTTAGGGATGAACAATGTACAACTGAGCTATTTTGCTTAGGGGTACGTACTCAAAACCTCACTTGTAAGTAGTCTGTTCAGGACGTGGAATCCCTTCCCTTGCTGAAGGGACTCTACTCAACCAGATACAGATGAAATATGGATAACATTCCAAGAAGCATCCAAGAGGGCCAAACCCTCTTTAGACCTGGACTCCCTGAAATAGCTAGCTACCTCGGAAGGCTTGTTGAGAACACAGACTGTAAGCCAGTGAACACGACTTTCCAAAGTCATGGATAGCTTAGCAATCCACAGCAGGCATGGATTGAAGATAATAAGAATATCTGAAAACAGAATGCTTTAAATAGGCAGTCAGGGATAACCCCCCCCCCCCAAATTCCCCTGGACCCAGCACCAAAGAGACGAGTAAGGTCTGGAGGCACTTGACCATTTTGGAACAGAATTCAACATTCTTTGGAAGAAGGACGAATTAATGGAAATCATCAATCGTCCCCTCTCGCCCCTTCCCCTCCAGAGACAATCCCAATCTGTCTCAGCTGTGTCCTATAATTAGGCTCCCAGTTTGAGAATAGTGTTCTACCAAGGCGTTCATCACTGTGGCATACATACCACTGGAAAAGTTTCCCAAACATCTGCCCTAAGAGCAATCTTGTGAATTCTGGGTTAATTCTTTAAATTTCGGAATCCAACCTGGCAGGCCACCTGTGTTCGGAGAATCTACAAGGTGAGGTTTGGTGCCTTTAGCTTCAGGTGAACGTGAATGCCCCATTAACCTGTCTCCTAAATGAATGAATTAAGCATCTTCTCTACTCTTGGCCTCACGGTGCTGCAAAGAGGGGCTGGTTACCTCGGAGCCGGGCTCAAAGAAGAGAGCCGCTGGCTCACGGGACCCCGGCGCCCCTCCCTCCCTCCCTCCCTCCCCGGGCTGAGCTCACCTAGGTGGCCGCCGACAACCGTGACGGCGATCTGGTCAAGGAACACGGCCCGGAAGCCCACGTCCTGCTCGGAGCAGCGCTGGCGGAGCGCGCGCAGGATCTGCACCTGCGGGTAGTCCTCGCGGATGAGCCGGTCGGTCAGCAGCCAGACCTGCGCGCACATGGCGACCGAAGCTGCGGTCGCCCGCCCGCGCGACCCCCTGGCGCGTCCCAGGCGAGCACCGCAGCTCCGCTTGCGCCGTGCGCCAGGCGCCTCTGCAGACCCTGCCGGCGAATGCTCCCGATCGCCCCGCGCCGCCGCCGCCGTCTCCGCCGCCTCCGCCCAGCCAATCAGCACGTCGCGCCGCCCGGGGAGGACGCGGCCCGGAGCCTGCGGAGCTGCGCAGCCTGCGGCGGCCGGGCGGGGCCGGGGCGACCGGGGGAACCGGTGGGCCACTGGCGGGGTAGGTGCGGCGCTGCTTCCCCAGAGAAGGGTGCGAGTCTCTGAAGCTCCACTAGCCTCTTCCAAAGACAACTCCCAGCCTGGCAAGGTCACATGGCGGGGCTCTGCAGCTGGACTTGACCCTTAGAAGAGCGATCCGTCTGTCCCAATCCTGGCCTGCAGCCTGGCTGGGAGGTGGAGGGAGTTGGGTTTTAGCAGCCAGATAATTCGTTTAGATAATTCGAAAATTCTTTTCCTTATCTCAGGGTTTCGATTTCTTCCCCTGAGCATCCTTTCCGGGTTTGCACCACCGCTTGACCATCATAACCCCAGTGTCATAAAAACAGGTCTAAGACACCCCCCCCCAGCCCCATTGAGTTAGGAGAACCCCTGGGGTGTGTTTCTTCCTCCTAGTCCACACCTCTCTTCCCCTCCGCCCTCCAACTCAGTCTTCTGTACATACTGTCCGTGGTCCTAGCCGTTTGCAAATTCTGCCTGCAAACAATAGCGTGAAACCTGGTATTCAGTTCTTGAAAATAAATTAATTATACTATGTATTTATTTTTTTTTATTTATTTATTTATTTATTTATTTATTTATTTATTTATTTATTTATTGTGCACAAGGTGTGCCCTTGGCGTGTTACCACGTGAAGATCAGAGGACAACCCACCATGTGGGTTCCAGGGATCAAAGTCAGGTCATCAGGCTAGGCAGCAAGTGCTTTTACCCTCTGAGCCATGTCACCAGCTGCTAGCTGGTCATTTCTAAATAATTCTGGGACTGTCTTTAGCCATTTGTGTTTCCAGCTCTTTAAAAAATCTTTTTGAAATCATCATCATCGTCGTCGTCGTTGTCATCGTCATCGTTTTGGTTTTTTAAGATAAGGTTTTTCTGTGTAAACTTGTCGCCATGTAGCCCTGTCTCCCTGTGTAGTTCCTGTCCTGGAACTCGCTCTGCAGAGCGGGTTAGTCTCAAATTCATCACAGAGATCTGCCTTTGGCTCCCCGAGTGCTGTGATTAAAGGTGTGCTCCACACAACCTGGTTTAAATGGTGTTTTGAGCATCTCCGATGTGTGTCTGAGGCTCAGGGGTACATGAATAGCACAAGGAGCTCGCAGGGCTTGCAGAAGAACGTTTGGGAATGGGTTCTCTCCCTGGTAGGCTTCTGGGATGAAATTCAGGTCACTAGGTTTGTCCAACAACGCTTTCACTTGATCAGCTATCTTGCTCTCTCTAAAGCATTTCTTCCTCCCCCCCTTTTATCTGTCTTTCTATTTTCTTTTTCTTTTTATTCCTCTGCAAGAGAAATTTTACAGTTTCAAGCTCAACTTGGCAATGACATCTATACATGGGTGAGACATGCATCTTCGAATACCTTGTCCACTGAGATTCTCCTCTGGGGAAGTTCTGTATACATGAACTTTCAAAAGGAATTTTTTGAGGCAACAATATTGCAAAAAACATCTCCCTAGTCCCCGAATGCATTTTCTTAGTGGTGGAACTGTAACCCAGTGCCTTATAATTAGCACCTTCAAAGGTGATTTAAACCACAGCTCCACTCCACACTAGATGCCCTCTCCTGCTTTTGCTATTGAGGTTGCACGGCTTTTGAGGATAGGATGGGAGGTACAAAGGGTCTCACTATGTAGCCCTAGCTAGCCTTAAATTCATAGAGATCTGCCTGCCTCTCCTGCCTGAGGGCTGGAGTTAATGGCATGCCCAACCAATCTTCCACAGAGATTTTTTTTTTTTTAAGATTTATTCATTTATTATATATAAGTACACTGTAGCTGTCTTCAGATACACCAGAAGAGGGCATCGGATCTCTTGGCTTTTGAGGATAGGATGGGAGGTACAAAGGGTCTCACTATGTAGCCCTGGCTAGCCTTAAATTCATAGAGATCTGCCTGCCTCTCCTGCCTGAGGGCTGGAGTTAATGGCATGCCCAACCAATCTTCCACAGAGATTTTTTTTTTTTTTTTAAGATTTATTCGGGTTGGGGATTTAGCTCAGTGGTAGAGCGCTTGCCTAGCAAGCTCAAGGCCCTGGGTTCGGTCCCCAGCTCCGAAAACAAGAAAAGGAAAAAAAAAAAAAAAAGATTTACTAATTTATTATATATAAGTACACTGTAGCTGTCTTCAGATACACCAGAAGAGGGCATCGGATCTCTTTACAGATGGTTGTGAGCCACCATGTGGTTGCTGGGACTTGAACTCAGGACCTCTGGAAGAGTAGTTGGGTGCTCTTAACTGCTGAGCCACCTCTCCAGCCCTTCCACAGAGATTTTTATTGCTTTTGGAGACCGGGTCTCATGTAACCCAGATTGGCCTAGAACTTGCTATATAGCCGGGGATGACTTTGAATTTCTGATCTTCTGGCCTCCACCTCCTGAACAGAGGGATTGAAGCCACGCCCAGTTTTCTGCCAGCTCATGGTATGCATTTTGTGTAGCCTCGTCCCTAAAGGCCTTCTGCAGAATCACCCATCAGATGCTATTAGGACTCAGAAAACTGAAATGGAAGAAAAACAGAGGTCTTTCCTAGACCTCCTGACCTGGTAACACCCATAGCCCTTTCTTCTTCAAGTCAGGTATAGAAACCAGAATTCTTCTTCGTAATGCAGGTCATAAGACCTGGGGGCCCTCCTCCTAGAAGCCAGCTGTAAAACCTAAAAGTGTGCCACATTCCATCATGGGTGTCTTATTATATCATCAAAATTCCTCGAGCATAGAGGTAGCTTCCTCAAATAAGACTCTGTTTTTTAAGAGGTATAAGATGTGTAATGCTGTGGTTTGGGTAACTGTCCACCAAATCCCCGGAGACCCATATGCCTTAAGGTCTTGGCCATCAGTCTGTCGAGCTGTTTGGAAATGGTAGAACACCTAAGATATAGATCCCAGCAGAAGAAATTGGGTTACTGGAAACAGGCATCAGACGTCAGCCCTTCCCCAGCCCTTGCTTTCTGTCTGCCATGTTATGAGAGCAGCCTTCTCTGCCAAGCGTCCCAGGATATACTGTCTTGTCATAGGCCCCCAAACAACAGGTCAATCAACCCTGGATCAAAAACTCGAAAATTATGATGAAAATCAGCTTTTTTGCTATATAAGCTGATTAAAGCATTTTGTTATTGTGATGCCAATGAACACATATTACTTATGTAGTATTTCTTTGCAGATGATTTCCAAGTTCAAATCCAATGCTGATATCTCCTGAGCTTCAGCAATATAATAGCATGACATTTGCTGCCATGCCTAAGTTCCTACTGTTAAACCAGTCTAGGTCCAGCCATCTTCGACAATAAGGGGAGGTATTATCTCACATCAAAGAAAACTGGGGGTAAGTGACCTCTCCAGTCCACTCACTTAACTTCTCACTAACAGCAGGGACCCATAGCTTTTCCCACATTGTTCCTTTAGACACCCACAGGATAAGACCAGTAGTCACAACCACACAGCATCTAGCACAAGTCAAGACCAACACTTTCCGTGTGACTTCTTAGCATCTAGGAAGCCTTTCTCAGAAAGGCTCAGGCAGATTTCCCACACCCAAACCAGTCACTGGTGTCAACATGAAATAACATCTCTCTGCTTTCAAGGATACAAGAACATTGTTTATTTTACCGTGGCCCAGGAATACAGACTCAAGTCACCCTGAACAACACAGAACAAGGAAGACCCCCCTAAGTCAACACATTCATCAAATGCATCAGTTGGACACTCGAGACTAGAGTTTGTTATGTTTCAAAATTCATCCCCATGGTTTACCTAGCAGTCACGAGGGTTTTACATCATATATAGAGAACCAAAGTATATGAAAGGCCTAAGATAGTTCAAGAAAATGTTGGCTTTCAACTTGCAACGTACTATTTCTCTATAAATGTGATTGATGCTCCATTCTGCAGAGGACCGAGAGTTTGCAGAATTTATTTATTTATTTATTTAATATGTATGAGTACACCATTGCTGTCTTCAGACACACCAGAAGAGGGCATCAGATCCCATTACAGATGGTTGTGAGCCACCATGTGATTGCTGGGAATTGAACTCAGGACCTCGAAAAGAGCAGTCAGTGCTCTTAACCGCTGAGCCATCTCTCCAGCCCCGAGTCTACAGAATTTTAAACAGAGACGTGGCTTCCTAGGAAAATTTCAGCTTCATGGTAGGAAAGAATGAGGAGCCATCATGCATAACTTCATTTAGTGCTGATTCTTCCACATCTGGGAAGTGGGCTCCCCTCTCTATCCACAGGATCATGTAGAAGCGGATGGATGCTGGAGCAAAACTGGGGCAGTCTTAGGAGGACCGGAGGGAGAAGAGATGCCAGGAACACAAACTGTGTCTGGAACGTGTTGGCCTCTTATGGAAGAGGAAAAGCAGTCAAACCACGCATTGACTTTCAGTGCCTCTGCCTGGGTGTTGGATCTCCTCAAAAGTCTTCATCAAAACAAGAGTGTCTGGCTAAGCCTGACGTCATCAGCATCAGGGTAGGTGCAAGAAATGGTGGCCTATAATCCAATCTGTTACAAATTCTGATTTGCCAATCATTTCTCTTCTCTTTAGAGCTCCTAAGGAAACAACACAAGAAAGAAATAGGCTTGAAAACAAAAGGCTGGGGTTGGGAAGATGTCTCAGTCAGTAAGATGCTTTCTTTGCAAGCTCAGGACCTGAGTTCAGATACCCAATCACCCACTTAAAAAGCCAGGTATACACACACACACACACACACACACACACACACACACACACACACACACAAAGCCAGGTACAGCAGACTCACCTACAATCCCAGTGCTGGGAAGGCAGAGACAAGAGGGTCCCTGGGGCTTGCTGGCCAGTCAGTCTAGCCAAACTGGGGAGCTCCAGGTTCAAAGATTCTATCTCAGATAAGTTGGGGATCAATTGAAGAAGGTGCTTGACGATCTCCAACTTTCGCATGCATGTGTACAGAGTTGTATAAACAGTAATACTATGCATGTGCACACACATTACTCCCCCACCCCCCTGAAAGAAACCAAAAGATCATCTTCTTCTCAGTGTAGCTAATAACTGATAACCTGGAGGGCAGAATTCAGCCAAAAGATTGAGTCCTCTCACAAGGCAAATTTGAGGACAGTATGCTTAGACTGCCCTCAGTCTTATCTGATCTGCAAAACAGACCAGATTTTTTTGGGGGGGGGATTGCTTTTGAAATGTGACCCCTCTTATGTCACCAGATTGCTCTCAGACTCTTGGATCCAGTGAGATCCTCCTACCTTGACTCCAGGCATAGTGAAATACCATGTCCTACAGGAGCAAGCCCACTTTACTCAGCTGAACTTGTACTGTTTGGAGACCTATTTTGTGTGGTACAGAGAATGATCTTTCATAGCTATATTCTCAATTTAGAAGTGAGTTTTTTCTTTTTAGAATTATATATATATATATATATATATATATATATATATATATATATATATACTGTCGATGTCTTCAGACACACCAGAAGAGGGCATGAGATCTCATTACAGATGGTTGTGAGTCACCATGTGGCTGCTGGGATTTAAACTCAAGACCTCTGGAAGAGCAGTCAGTGCTCCTAACCACTGAGCCATCACTCCAGCCCTGAAGTGAGGTTTTTAAGTATACAGCAAGCCAGAGTAAAAGAATAAATAACATGTAGCTGACAGACAGACTGACAGCAAAGCATCATAAAATGTGTTGTTCAAAGCATCCAGCAGAAACCAATTGAGGAAGCTCCGTTGAGGATGCCATGCAGAGTTCCCAGCAGTCTTGGGCAGAACAGCTCATCCCTTGTTCCCTAGGGCGAGACTGCCACATAAAGGAAGCAACAGCCACAGAAAGAGATGAGCTCAGTGTCCTAGAGAAACTGACTGGGGAAGTCGAAGCAGTCAGCCTGAGTTCCAATTGAGCTCGCTGTGATTGGCCTGCCCATGGCTGGATTTCTCTTTCTACCACAGGCACTTTTGTATCATGAGACAAACATTAGAAACCTCTGCTGGAGACAGCGTCCCTTCTAGCTTCTCTCAAGGGCACACTGCTTTCACTCTTGATCTCTTCCCTCTTTGCCGCAGAGTTTGAAGGGCCAGTCCATCCTCCTCAAGAGGCCTGGGAAGACTTTTAACACAGATTTGCTTGGGTCTGAAAGTGGGAGGGGCAACCTGCTTCCAGAGTCTGTTTCTGGGACAGCTAGAATAGCACATAATTTACAATACAAAGGGCATTGTCCTTGGGCTGGGTTTTCACAGCAGGAAATGAGCAATCACCTTTCAACTCGGTGACACCAACACCTAGGAAAAATGTGGACTAATTAAGTCCTATATGATGATGTGATAAAAAAGCTTATTTTAGGGGCCAGCAAGATGACTCAGCAGGCAAAAGCACTCGCCCCCAAGCCTGACAATACAAGTTCAATTCCCCTGACCCACATGGTGGAAAGAGAATCTACTTCTGCAAGTTGTCCTCCACATGCACATGCTCGCTGTGGTACACACAAGCTCTACACCCCTCAGTACATAAACATAGTAACAATAAAACCAAACTCCCATTTCAGTCTTTGTTGTAGATTCTAGATACACTTCCTAAAGGCCTTGTAACTTATTAAGCGGTAGAAACCTCTTTGGATACATTTGACTTTCTTTTTTCTTTTCCTTCCTTCCTTCCTTCTTTCCTTCTTTCCTTCCTTCCTCTCTTTCTTTCTTTCTTTCTTTCTTTCTTTCTTTCTTTCTTTCTTTCTTTCTTTTTTCTTCCCCCCAGCCTCTGGAATCAACCTCAGGAGTGACAGAAGTGAGAAGAACATGGGTTGCTGCTCATAACAACCACATTTTAATTTATGTTAATGAGGTGACTTTTGGAATGCCCGGATGGGGAGCTGGTTACCAGAGCAATCAACCATATGGTTAGAAGGTGGGAACATGCAACCCCACCCACATACATCCATGCCTAGGAAGAAGAAAGAGCTAAAGGTTGAGTGTCCAATGGCTCATGAGATAACCAACAACGCCTACTTAATGAAGAACCCAGAAGACCCCATGAGCATTCTGAGCTGGTGGACACAGTCTTTCTTCCCCCTGGTTGCATCCTTCATCATAAACTGGCAACTGTGAACAAGATGCTTCCCTGAGCTCAGTGGGCTATTCTAGCAGGTTATCAGACCTGATGACACAGTGATGGGAATCCCGTTTATAGCTGGAGTCAGGACTACAGGAAGTGACTAGCACTGAGATTACAGTGTTAGGGACTGAACCCTTACCCTGTGGGATCTAATCCTAGTGTCATGTGAACAGTGTTAGGATTGAGTTGAATTATGAGACAATGCCCCATCCGGGCATTCCGTAGAGTAACCACAGAGACTTTGGTAATTGCTTGTTGAAGAGGAGAGTTGCACATGTGGTGTTGGAAGTGTTGTGTGGAGTCATGTGTGTAGTATGTGCATGCCTTTCCAGTACTAACGAGGCTGAGGCCAGGCCAAGGGCAGGCTAGCCTACTTAGACAAAGCCTATCTCCAAAATAAAAACAAGCAACATAAAGTTTTTGTGAGTTCAGGAAAAGCCATTACCTGGGCTCTAGGCCATCAGATCAGTAACTTCCTCTCAGTCAGGCTTGGTGCATACCTGTAATCTTAGCACTTGAGAGGTAGAGGCACAAGGATCAGGAGTTCAAGGTCATCCTCAGCTACATACGAGAGTTTGAAGCCAGACCCTGTGGTGCTGGAAAAATGGCTCAGCTTAGAGACCACAATTTGATTCCCAGGATCCACACTAGGTAGTTCATAATCACTTGTAACTCCAGCTCTAAGGAATCTAATATCTTCTTATAGCCTCTATGAATGAGTTTGCATGCGTGTATACACACACACACACACACACACACACACACACACACACACACCTATCCTGGGTTCTGGTATAGTCTGTAAGAGAGAGGACACAGGAGAGTTGTAGCTTGGATACACCCAGTGATCACTTCTGCTATTTCTGGAGAACTGGTTCCAGGACCCTTCCAAGTTCTGTAGATGCTCAAGCCTCCTGTATAAACAGACAGTGTTTACATATAGCCTACATGCAACCTCCGGTATATCTTAAGTCATCTCTAGTTTACACACACTGCCTGTGGCAGTAAAGGTGCTATGTGAATAGTTTTGACCCTATATCGAAAACAATGAACAAAAAAAAAGGTCCGTATAAACTATTTTTTCCTATTATTTTTCAATGCCCAATTGGCTGACTCCATTGATTCATAACCTACTACTTTTGGAGTGGGGGGAGGCATCTGGGCCAGAGCTTTTTACAACCAGAAATTCTAGGCAGGATTGCCTCTCTGATTTCCAGCATTCTTTATACATTGTCGAAGAAGATTATCGAGATGAGAACCTGGACAGAGCAAAGAAAGTGAATCTTTATAAAATTACCAGTGACCCCAAACAAGAGGATTTGCCAGACGTGCAGAGAATCAAATTTTAATCGTGTCAAAATCGACTATAAAAATGGAGAGCAGTCCGTTTAAGGAGTAAAGAGGCACCACACATGCATACATTCAAGGAAAGCAAAGTAAAGACATGAAGACCTAGCCAGGAAGAAAGGATGGGCTTGGAAAAGCAATGATGAAAGACGCAGAAGGGTTGAAGGATGCTCCGTGAAGCCTGGAGGATCAAACAAGTCTTCGTGTTATTGGAACCAAGAGCCCAATGCCTCCCGTACACATTTTTATTGATATACATTTTGGGGGGAGGGGTAGGAGATCGACATAGCTTTGCAAGGTAGACTGTGAGGGAGATATTGATGTGCTTGTGGCAGTTGGTAATATTTGTAGCCCTGCCCTGAGCTTGTTTCCTGAAGCAAGCTTTTGCAGCTCCGTAAGGTCGATAGGCCAGTGCAACCTTTCTAATGCTGCGACCCATTAATATAGTTCTTCATGCTGTGGTGACCCCAGCCATAAAGTTATTTTTGTTGCTACTTTGTAATTGTAATTTTGCTGTTATGAATTGTAATGTGAATCTCCGTGTTTTCTGGTGGTCTTAACGTGTCTACTACAAAACGTGGTTCAAATTCCTATGGGGTCACGACCCACAGGTTAAGAAACACGGAGGAAGACAGTTCCAGTGTCCCAGGGACTTCCCCTATCTCTCCTGAGGCAGATTCCTGAGGCAGATCCAGGACAGAATGCAGAATAAAGAAATGCTTTTAGGGAAACAAGTTAGCTTGGGATGCCAGACGGCAAGCCTGGACACTCTTGTCAACATCGAGAAGTTGAGTCGATCAAAATAACCTAATAGAAGTCACTGACTCCTGCCCACCTCCATGCTCACCGTTAGAAGATTAAGTATGCATTACAAACTGTTTGTTTCCACGATGTTTTTTTAACCCTAAGACTGTTTGTTGGTAGAATGACCCCCAGAGCTGAAAGCTTCAGTGTCCCAGTCTGGACCGGAAACTCCATAAGCTCGGACTGCGGTACAGCAAGACACGGAGAAGCTGCACCTTCCGGTGAAAATCCACTGACCTGCTGTCCCTCCCGTCTCGGCCTGAGGTATATTCAGTGAAGGCAGGTAGCTGGGCTTCTCAGAGCAGAGAAGCAGATTAAGAGCAGAAAGGTAGAGGGAATCTAGAAGAGAACTGTCTCCATACAGATGTATCCCATAGTGGGAAGGGAGAGGGCACAGGACCCATGCATTTGTGTATCCAGAGATTTCTGTCCAAAGCCTGCAGGTTCCTCAGGGTCTTGAACTGCTGGGGAAACCTGTAAAGCGATCGCCTCCTGCAGAATTTTAGAAAACCTGGCACTGACTATTTCACAGTCAAGGGAGTCCGTGCTCAGCAAGTGTGGAGCCCCTGGTTTTGTTAACGGGCCAGTTACTTACCCCCTTCACTATTGGTTATTTCCGATGTACAACCTGTCACCGAATGGCAGACCAAGTTTCTCACACTCGGTGACCGCAAGAGAGTTAATTTTGCCCTTGATTTGCGATGTCATGTTGATGCACTTGTACGGGGAAGCCACCAGCTTCAGCTCGGTTATGTCAATCACCAGGTTGGAAACATTCTCCTGGTTTTCCTGATGAAGACACATCCCAGGATTCTTATGACAAAGTTTCAACAAAAACCACGTGCCACCCCCCAAACCTTTGTTCTTGCAAAGCACTCACAAATGCTTTGATCCAGTCCACATGTTTCTTACCACATCTTTGCACCCCTCGAACCACATTTGTGTAAAACCGACAGCATCGTTCCTTTCTTTCACCTAGCAGGTAGGTTTTGGATACTGGACATAAGGAAACAGCTGGAGAACAGAGCCTCTCTGGCCACATTTCCGGAGGCTGTGAAGTGCTTGCTGTGAATGCTTCACTGACAGCTGACCGGTAAACCATTTGCTACCTCCTTCTTCTCTGGAAGGTTTTCACTTCTGAGATCTGCTTGGGTTCCAAGAAATCAAAGAGCTTGCTGACTGCTGGCTGCAAGCAGGAGAGTACAGGAGAGTTTAGCCTTGTGTGAATGTGTCTGAAGTGTTCCCTGCTGCTCCAGCGCTCTGCCACAGGAACGATGGTCTCTCCAGCCTTGAGACAATGTCTTTAAAGAAACGTTCCATCTAACTTCTTTTTTAAAAATTTAATTTAATTTTTTACCCATTCACTGTCCCCCTCCTGGTCACCCTTTCCCTATGCCCCCTCCCCTTCTCCTCTGAGCAGGTGGGGGTCCTCCTGGCTATCTGCCCACCCAAGCACTTCTTTTTTTTTTTTTTTTTTTTTAAAGATTTATTTATTTATTATATATAAGTACACTGTAGCTGTCTTCAGATACACCAGAAGAGGGCATCGGATCTCATTACAGATGGTTGTGAGCCACCATGTGGTTGCTGGGAATTGAACTCATGACCTCTGGAAGAGCAGTCGGGTGCTCTTAACCGCTGAGCCATATCTCCAGCCCGCACCCAAGCACTTCAAGCTGAGACAATGTCTTAATGCAAGTCCATGCTGGGCTCACACTCTGAATCCTCCTGCCTAAGCCTCCCTAAGGGTTTGGGTTGCAGAAGTGTGCAACGTCATATGCACACACAGCATATGACATAATGCAGCTGAATACTCATTTATAAAGTCTTCTAAAGCTGGGAGTAGTGACATGCACCTATAATTCCAGGACTAGGATGGTTGAGGCAGGAGGATATGGCACTAAATAAGTAAATAAACACTCGACTACTCCATAGAACTTACTTTGGAGAGGTGGGGAGGGGAGTCTCAAGCTGGAGAGGTGGCTCAATAGTTAAAAATAACTATTTCTCTTACGCAGGACCTGAGTTTGGTTCCAAGAACCCATGCTAGATGGTTCTCAATCACCTGAACTCTAGCTTCAGGGGCTCTGACACTCTTCGGTTTCCATGGCTACCTGCAACTCATGCACACAGCCACACACAAGGGCATGCACATAATTAAAAGTTAAATAAATCTTTAAAAGGTCTCAGTTTTCACTCACTGTAAGTGGTGTTTTCTCCATGGCAAGATGCAACAGGCAGTTTACATCATTCCTGTGGTCAGGTTCCTAGTCTAGTCAAACAGTCCCTGGATCTGAAAGGCTAAAGCCTTTGTCCAGGTTTATCGGTTCATGGCAACTCTCTAAGCCTGTCCTCTACCTCTGTACCATCTGGCTAGCTGAAGCCTCATCAGACAGACACATAAGCAGCGCAGAGTAGAAAAGGCCAATGTGCCTAGCCTAAGATTAAATAACTGTGATTTTTTTTCCAAGTGGAAAAAAATTGGAATTAAGACACAGTATCATAAAAAAGGGAACAGTATCATAAAAAAAGAAACAGTATCATAAAAAAAGTTCTTTATTAATTGTCCTTAGTATTGCCACCTCCCACTTGCCTGACTGCTGGGACAAGCTAGATGACAGCAAAGCAAACGAGTGGGAAGACAGTGAATATTAATAGAAAGAAAGCAGATCCAGGGAGCAACAAGTCACACCAAGCTCAATAGCGCATGGCATTTTTCTAGAACATTGTGATGTACACAGCTCGTGGAGAATTGCTCTAGTTGCAGTGCTCTGTCCCTCTATAGTTTAGAAAAAACAGACAAATAACTTTCCCTAATTATGCCGGGGTCAACTACAATTTCATCAATGGATTGAAGCTGCCTTTCAGAAAGGTATTACTGCCATCTTGTAAATGTGAACCTCTCAATAGCTGTATGATTTTTACTGCTTGCTTTATTTATTTATTTATTTATTTATTTATTTATTTATTTATTTATTACTTTAGTCTGTATGGGTGCTTTACCTTCATGTGCATGCCTGCTGTCTACAGAAGCCTCAGGAAAAGGCTGTCAGATCCCCTGGAACTGGAATTACAGATGGTTGTAAGCTGCCATGTAACCGGTTCTGGGAACCACACTTGGGTTCTCTGCAAGAGCAGCAAAAGCTTTTAACTGCTGAGTCGTCTCTCTAGCCCCTGCATACATCATTTAATTGAATAGATCGGAATAGTTAGATATGACATTTGCTTGAAAGGTCATTTTAAAAATCAAATTAAATACAAGAACTTATTTGACCCTCAGTGCTGTGGTGGCCCCTTAGTCATGGAAATTCCCGGTTCCTCCTTTCTGCGTACCCGCCTTCTCCAGCACACACTCGGCCAGCTGCCCGTTATTTATAGCCAGATACTGACTATGAAGCCAGGGCCTTCTCATCCGCCTAAGCATCAAGAAAAGGGATGAGGAGATGAAGGACAGTGACTTCTGCTTACACTGAATTGATTAATCTACAAGAGAAATCTGAACTGTGGCTTTCCATCTGGGTGAATGGTTTAGAATTTGGAAGGAAGGCGTCACACACTGAACACAGTGATGAACATGCCTGTGACCCTCCATGTT
This sequence comes from Rattus norvegicus, assembly GCF_021556685.1. NCBI lineage: Eukaryota > Metazoa > Chordata > Mammalia > Rodentia > Muridae > Rattus > Rattus norvegicus. Next base: position 139,137,986 of record NC_141538.1, read on the forward strand.
CATGGTGTCCTTCTTCTGTCACAGAACCACCACCACCAATCTGACCTTGGCCTTAGAGCCAGAAGGTACATTTCTTTGGCTCCCTTTACAGTTAATTACGTCTTTAGACAATAGGAAGTAAGCTGAAGTATTTGTAGAAAACTGTTTGTCCTTCATTCTTTCATTTCTCCCTGCCCATAGGCCCTGCACTGACGTGTGGTGGACCAGTCAGTTATGTATCATAAGGGCAACACCTTGGGTGACGGTGCAGTAGCCAGACAGAAGGTACTGCTTCCGGATAACTCTGCCGGGTGGAATTAACCTCCACTCTGGACTTTCTGCTTGTTTCTGTTGTGGTTTGGCAGAATTAAGCCTGCACCTTTTCAAGTCCCCGTCCTTTGATATCCTTTTGTCATGTGGCCTTGCTCAAATCCAGATATATTCTTTCTTTGTCTCCCTTTATTTTTCGGTAAGATGGCAGTGATGTGATGTATTCTACTGAGTTATTGGAAAAATTAGAACCAAGGTCTCATCGGGGCGTCACAGTTAGTAGATGTCAGGAAGCTGATTCTAGCACATTAAGGAAGCATGAAGCTTGCTTTCCTATTAGCATAACGGAAGATTGTTGCTATGATTGGGCCCTTGACTTAGAACGGCATGAGAATATAAATGTCTTAGATTTAAATTTAAGTATAAAGCCTATAGTTGGGATCAGAATGCATGCTGGATTCCCACTGCCACCTCCCCTGGGGTTAATCAAATGAGATGAGCACACTCTCATTGCCCCAAGTTCGGCCATCTTCAAGCGAGCCTCAGGGCGGCTGTTGCCTCTGGCCCGTCTGCCCATGTGACCTGTTAGGAGCTGCACATGGACCAGGAATGGCATGAAGAAATGGTGATCTTTGTTCTTGAGAGTTACAATATGGAACATCATCATCTGGCAAGGTCTTAGAGAACTGGATCCTCTTGGCCCATCACGGTCAGAAGGTGTCCACCAGTCTGGAAACATCCGTCTGTTGCACACATAATCACTCCTAAATCAGCTCACCAGAAAGATAGACTTTGGGCAAGCGTCCCCTGACTCCTGCTCTAGCGGGCTTTTAGAACAGTCAACTTTTTGTCTCAACACATTTCTCAACTCAGTTGCCCTGTTGTTCAGTAAGCATCCTGATCTGATTCCATGAGTAAGTGAAGGTATTTTTAGAGGAAATCCTCAACTGTTTGGATTATATTTCCACCATTCTCTTGTCTGCACTATTATTGTCTCAGAATAGAACTTGGCAAGCGCCAGTGAGGAAGAAAAGGAGTCCTTGGGAGTAGAAGCTCCAAAAAGCAAAAAGGGAAGAAACAAAATCTCTCCTTTGAGAGCGTGTACGTGAGTCAGAGACAGGGAGGCAAAGAAAAGCTGATTTGTGGGAGATCTCCAAACATGGCTGGTGTCCACTTCCTTTTCTTTGGGAGCTGGCATCCACTTCCTGTTTTTCAGGGGAAGAGATCCAGACCCCATGGAACAATTCTGCGCTGGTCTTGGGTAGTAAATTAAGTTTGAGGGTGGTAGCAATGCCAAGGAAAGAAAGGTCTGAATGTCGTCTCCCCTAGTCCACCACCAATGGTGTTGAGGATAAATCAGTCAATAGTCCCTCGGTTCCCTAAGGGGACAGAAAGGCACTAGGAGGAACCTCATAAGGATCAAAAGGAAAGCAGGGGTGATGGGTCTCAGTAGTTAAGCATCAACACAGTGGTATGCACCTATAGTTACAGCTACTAGGAAGCTGAGGTAGGAGGAGTGCTCAAGTCCAGGAGTTAAAGGCCAGCCTGGGCAACACGCTAGGACTTCACTAAAAATAGATACACAAAAGGAAAAGGTAGACTGGTAGAGCTAGCTTCTCCTTGGTTTACATCATCAGTTAGACAAGGAACTTTTTCTTTCATTTTTACAGGTACAGGTGCTTTGTCTGCATGTATGCCTTGGAGACCAGAAGAAGGCATTGGATAGTAGATTGGATTGTTGGACCAGAAGAAGGCATTGGGGGTGCTGGGAATTGAACTCAAGACTTCTGGAAGAACAGGCAGTGCTCTTAACTGCTGAACCATCTCTCCAACCCAAATCCACTTTTTTTCTGGTTAGAATTTGGGTGGGGGGAAGTTCTGGGGTTTGAACCCAGGGCCTTGAGCATACTAGACAAATCCCCTTTCTCTGAGCTACATCTTGGGAGAAGGAAATTCTTAGGGAAGGCCACAGACAGTATGAGGCCTGAATTTGAGGGTAGGGGTATGACAGGCAACAGGAAATATGTATATGTGTGTGTGTATATATATATATATACATTTTTACTTAAGCAGTCTTTATTGAAAGTCCTGTATGCAGCGCCTCTACTCTATCTTCTCTGTCATTTCTTCCCTGTATTTGCCCTTCTCCTGTCCTCCTTGTCGGGCTTGGCTTTCCTCTTCAGGATCTTCTTGCGGTCCTTGTCCAGCGTTAGCCTGGTGATACCCACCTTACTGGGGTGATGCCCACACCCACAGTGTGCCATTAGCCTTTTCCCTCTGGACTTGTTCGATGCACATGACGTATTCCTTCCTGCACACTTGGGCCACTTTGCCATCTGCAGGCATTTGTAGTGTCATCGGACAAGCTGAGCTTCCTCATCCTTTCAAACGGGCATAGACCAGACATTGTCTCAGCTCTTGGGAAGAGGGGAAGACATAATCTTCCTCCAAGTGTGAAAAAGCGAATTGAAATGCAGTTTGGGGTTCTTGTTTCGGTCAGAAGTCACGAAGGGACTGAATCTCATTCTGGCAGCTGTGACCCGGCAATGGCCACAAAAGGAAAGAGCTGCTTTATTTTCAATCATGTGTGTGTGTGTGTGTGTGTGTGTGTGTGTGTGTGTGTGTGTAGAAGTGCATGAAGTGTGTGTGGGTGCTCATGGAGACCAGAGGTATCCCCCAGAGCTGGAGTCCCAGGTGGCTCACTGGATAATTGACCTCAGGTCCTCTAGAAGAGTGACATGCCCTTAACCATTCCTGTATGTAACGCCTCTACTCCTCTCCATCCCCAAGAAGCACAACTTTAGAACTAAATTCCATTTGGACACATAGATACAAAACCACATTTCTCCCTGTGGAAGATAAGACGCCTTACAGAAAGTAACGAGTGCTCTCTTCTTTTGCAGATCTGAGTCACGATGTGCTGAGTTTCCTTGTGTGTTCACAAAGCCTGTGTTTTAAAAAAAGGACATGTATAGGTCAACAAATGTATGAGCACAGATTTTAAAGTCTTAATGAAACTTTGGCAAAAGTTACCTGCCCATTAGGAAAGTAAAAAAAAAAAAAAAAAAAGAAAGAAAGAAAAAGAAAAAAAGAAAAAAAAAAGCCACGTCACATCCAGGCAGTCTTTAGCCTGTGAGTGCAGAGCAGCAGGAAAGACACTGGAAAACCTCTACCAGCAAACTGCATGGAAATAGATACCAAAAAGAAAAAGGTCGGCATGCCACCTTGTTGAAGTTTCAGGTAGAAAAACGAAAAACCAACAAGAAACACAGAAACAAAAGCACTGTGTGCTTCTCAAGCTACTGTCCTCTGGGTTGGACAGCATCCTATGTGTTTGAAGACTGCATCCAGGGCTCCTGTCGACCTAGATGAAAAATATTCAGGAAAAATTGCATGTGCGCTGAATGTACATGCATTTTTCTGGTTACTATTCTGGAAACCATGCTGCTTACTTTGTCAGTGTTACTAGGTTGAGAAACACCTTAGGATGTTAACCACGCACACTTCTGGATGTGTCTGTGATGATATTTTTCAGACAGGATTAGATCTTAAGACTCTGACCCCATGAACGGTCCTATATCTTAATGGATTCAGATATGAGGTCTATGTTAGCAGGTGGTGAAGGGTACACGTGGGGGCCTACTTAAAGGAAGCAGGTAACTGAGAAGGGCGACTTTGGGGGCTATTTCTGTCCTGGTTTTTCCACTATTTTTCTCCCTCGTGTCAGCCATAAGGTGAGAGCCATCCAGCAGACAAGCTCCTAACACCATGATGTGCAACCACATGGGTCCAGCAACTAGCAATAAACCCTTCAAAATATGGGATAAACTAAATCTTTCCTCCTACCAGATAGAAGGCAGGGGTGAGGGTGGGGGGGCAGGGCATGGGTGTGGATGGGAGGGACAAGGGTGTAGATATGGGTGGGATGGTGTGAGTGTGGGCATGGTAAGGGGTGTGGTAAGGGGGTGAGGAGTGGGTCTGAGTGTGTGTGTGTGTGTGTGTGTGTTTGTGGGGTGGGTGGAGGAAACTTCTCTGGACCACTGAACAGGTGCTATAACAGAGGTTGGAGAGATGGCTCAGAGGTTAAAAGGACTCCAGCTCTTCTAGAAGATCCGAATTTGGTTCTCAGCACCCACATGGCAGCTCACAACTGTTTAACTCCAATTTGAGAGGCTCTGTCACCTTCTGGCCTCCCCAGGCACTGCATGCATGTGTTATACAAACATACATGAAGGCAACACACACACACACACACACACACACACACACACTAAAACAAATAAATTCTTTTAAGAAAAATTTGCTAAAATATTGTTGAAATCTCCTAAAATAATTGGTAGTGTTAATGGTGAATTCTCTAAGTTCAGAAGTGTGAGCATGCCTAGTTTCATTTTTCTGTCAGTAAGGAAACCTTTGAAGGGTGAGGCAATTTGACCCTCCCTCTACTGGCAACTGTTAGACTGTTCTTTGGTGCCTTGGCCATGGTGAGGAAAAGACTAGCAGCCAACTAGAGTACTCTTATGCCACCAGATAGGAGCACTTCCCTCAGTGGCAGAAGAGAGGGGCCGCTGTAATTGGTGTGTGCTAAAGAGTCCAGGCTTTGTCGTGTACAAACCCAAACTTGATTCCCCTTCATTCCTATGCAAAGTGTGCTGTGATTGGTGGAAACACAAACCTTCATTTGCTTGATTGATCCAAGCGCCCATTGCGTTGCATAGAGTTCACTTTAATAGCCAGCTTGGGTGTCATCCTTCTGTACTGCTTCCCTAGGGACACAACATTAGACCTAGTCAAAAGCTCATCTCTCGTGATCTCTTGAACACTTTGTAGCAGCCTGGGCTGGATGGGTAACGTGAAGCAGCAGAGACACACAGTGATCTAGATCAGCAGTGGTAATGTCAGCCAAGCAGTTGCCAGGCTGAGCTGCAGCAGCAGCAGGGCAGTCTTTAGCTTGACAGCTGAAGGGAAGGCAGGGCCAAGCTGCGGAGCTGTGAATTGTTTAGCTCCTTAACAGCTGAAGGAGAGACACATGACCGGTTCAAGAGAGTAGTGAGGACAGGAATGAAGGTGTGTGTGTGGGGGTGGGTGGGTGGGTGGGCAGAAATAGCCAATGAAGGGCTGAAGCTAAAGAAAGCTACAAATAGACGGAGAAAATAAAGTGCAGGTCCTGGTTGTTGGAGAGTTTCAGAGAGCTGTCAAGTTTTTGGGACCAGCCAAGTATCTCAGAAACCCCTAGGCCAGGAGATAAAACACTGCTTGTGTCCAGGGCTGAGGAATCCCAGTGCATAGGCTGCCCAGAAGCCGTGATGCCGGAAGCCGTGATGCCGGAAGCTTGGCCAGTTGCTGCTAAGAGCTAAGAAATCCTAACCTCCTGCATGTGGCGGTTTGAATGAGAATGTCCCCTACAGGCTTAAGTATTTGAATGCTTGGTCCCCAGCTGGGAGAGGCTTAGGAGGTGTGTCCTTGCCGAAGGAAGTGTGTCCCTGGGGTTTAAGTGTTCCACTATTCCAAGTTTGCTCTCTCTGCTAAGCTCGCGTTTGAAGATCTGAAGCCTCACCTTCCGGCTCCCGGCACCATGCCTTCTGTCTGGTGCTGTGTTCGACGCCTTGACGGACTCTCATCCCACAAGATCCATAAGTCAAAATAAACCCTTTCTTCCATAAGTTGTCTTGCTCAAGGTGTTTTATCATACCAGCAGAAAAGCAAACTAGAAAACTAGATGTATATGAGAGTTAAGGGTCGCAGGCGCCAAGGCCTGTAGAGAGCTATAACCCCAGAGGGTGCCTACTGCTACCCTGTCTGACTGCTGCTAATCCCTGTTGCTGTCAAATACTGAGGGACACAAAAGCTGTCGAAGGGCTCGAAGAGCTTTTGTCACCTAACCATGACTACCACCCAGGGTGAACAGGAAGGCTTCAGCCAACTGATGGGTAACACATTTTTAAAAAAGATTTATTTATTTTATTTATGTGAGTACACTGTACTGTTTTCAGACACACCAGAAGAGGGCAGTGGATCCCATTACAGATGGTTGTTGTTAGGGTTTTGAATCTCTGCCGGTGGCGGGACAGAACACGCCCAGCCACGATGGTTCCATGTGGAGAGATTTAATGAGAGAAGAGTAGAAGAGCAGAAAGGCGGCCGGCCACCGGCACGTGAAGGGGGTGGGGGTGGGGGGTGGGGGAAGGGGGCAAGAGCAGCTTAGAACAAAGAGCAAGAGAGAAGAGAGTAAGAGAGGGCAAGCAGCACCTTTTATAGTGTCAGGCACAGCTGGCTGTTGCCAGGCAACTGTGGGGCGGAGCATACCTGGCTGTTACCAGGTAGCTGTGGGGGTGGAGCTTAGACAGAAAACCAACAGTTGTGAGCCACCTCGTGGTTGCTGGGAATTGAATTGGGGACCTTTGGAAGAGCAATCAATGCCCTTAACCACTGAGCCATCCCTCCAATCTGATGGGTAACACATTAATCCTTTTCAGTAGGGCATTCACGTTCATCTTACATATGTAAAGGAACTTACATGGAGCTCCAGGTGATCTAGAGATAACCTGAAGCTGTGGGGAAACACGCATAGATTATAAACCATTTTATTTTTAAATTTTATTTGCTGTTTTTGTTTTTTGTTTGTTTGTTTGTTTGTTGAGACAGGCTCTCATTATGTAGCCTTGGCTGTAGAAATATGTAGATCAGGTCAACCTTGAACTCACAAAGCCAACTGCCTCAGTCTTAGTAGTGCTGGGATTAAAGACCATGTCTGACCCTTTTCTTTTGTCTTTTTTCTCTTTCTTTTCTTTTGACTTTCTCTTCTTCCTCTTCCTTCTCCTCTTCCTCTCCTCCTCCTCCCCTTCTTCCTTCCCTCCTCCTCCTCTTCCTCCTCCTCCTTCTCTTCTTCTTTTTGGGCAGGGTCTTGCTGTGTAGTCTTGACCCCATGACCAGTTTTCACTTTCTTGATCAACGTTTGATGTGGGAGAGTCCAGCTCACTGTGAGCAGTGTTACCCTGGGTTGGTGGTCCTGGGTTCTATTAAGAAAACAGGCCGAGCAAGCCATGTGGAGCAAGCCAGTAAGCAGCATTCCTCCATGGCCTCTGTTTCAGTTCCTGCCTCAAGTGCCTGCTTTGACTTCCCTCAGTAAAGGTCTGTAACTATAGTCCTTTCCTGCCCAGCCTGCTTTTGGTCATAGTGTTTATTATAGCAACAAAAAGCTAGCTTACCTCATGCTTCAGTTGTTATGGTTTCCAAAGCATTCTTCTTAGTGCAAAAGAAAAACGAAGAAGAAAAGAAATATGCGAACATACAGAGAAAATGGACTGAACACCCGTTTCCATATTCATCTATGTGGTCGCTAATATTTTATACCCATTGAGCTGGCTGATTTTGTGTGTCAACTTGACACAAGCTGGAGTTATCACAGAGAAAGGAGCCTCCCTTGAGGAAAGGCCTCCATGAGACCCAGCTGTAAGGCATTTTCTCAACTAGTGATCAAGGGGGAAGACCCAGTTCATTGTGGGTGGTACAATCCCTGGGTTGGTGGTCTTGGGTTCTAAAAGAAAGCAAGCTGAGCAAGCCAGGGGAAGCAAGCCAGTAAGTAACATCCCTCCATGGTCTCTGCATCAGCTCCGGCTTCCTGCCCTGTCCTGACTTCCTTTGGTGATGAACAGCAATGTGAATAAACCCCCTTCCTCCCCAGCTTGCTTCTAGGTCATGATGTTTTGTGTAGGAATAGAAACCCTGACTAAGACACCATACTTGCTTTAGATTTTTCAAAAAGGAATAAACATTTAAGTAGAGGCAAAAGCTATTTATACCATGATAACTTTACTTCTGGCCGTCTCTCCTTTTTAACTCGAAATCAGTGTGTCTTGGATACTTAGTCTTGTATGTGTGCCATAAACATACTTTTAACATAGCTGTATCTTTATGTAGATGGTACCTTACTCTTCATATTATTCTGCAACTTGATTTTCTGTCAAGTGTGGAATGTATTCCTTTGTAGGTTTGTGGGCCAGTGTCAGCTCTGCCACAGGGCACAGCTGCTTGGGGAAGCTGGATGCAGGTTGTTGGATTGAGTTTATCCTACACAGCGCAGGGCAGGTGCTGGGCCCTAGGGAAGCGCCAAGGCACCGCTTGGGATTGGGAAAGTGCAGTCTGAGACACGGGAAAGCTGGAGCTGTTAGGGGTTCCCCAGGCCTGTGAGGAGGCCAGGCGGTGGGGTTCTTAGGCTCTTGGACATCCAGGCACTGCTGGGAGTAGAGGAAGAGCTGAGGGGAAGAGCGGAAAGGCTGGGTCTAGCCTGGGGGAAGGGGGTGGGGGTGGGGGAAGGAGGAGAGGGAGCTCGGGCTGGTCCCAGTGGCAGAGTCCTTGGCTTGATATGGGTTGTGGTTGGGAGCACAGAGGGGTTTCTGTGGGAGATTAGTCTGCAGCTCTGTAGGCGAAGGCCTTCTCCGTGGTTCCTCATGGCCGATGTCCATGAAAAGAGACGGTCCACGGTTTTAAGGCGTTTATTGTCAGGCGGAAAGTGGATGAGTAAAACCATATCCCATTTCTTAGTGTGGGCCTGAGATTAAATACTTTTTGCAGGGAGGAATGTCAGGGAAGGAAAGCTTACTGGCTACACCCTCCGGGCATCTAGGTACCTCATTAGCATGGAGACCTTGTCTTGAGTCTACAGGACCTGTGGTCATGCCTGTTTTCACGTGCCTTTTTTTTTTTCCGGAGCTGAGGACCGAACCCAGGGCCTTACGCTTGCTAGGCAAGCGCTCTACCACTGAGCTAAATCCCCAACCCCGGCCATGCCTGTTTTATGTGAGAAACGTGGCATGTGTGCTCCAAGTCAGGAGTCTGGCAGGGAGCTGGGAGTCACCTAAGCCTCAGGTGCGTGTCCACCGAGTCTCCGACCTGCTCTACCTTCCCAAACTTCCTGGCATGGCTTTATGTCCCACAGTCTTTGTTGATATCTAGCACACTGGTTGCTTTATTTGAATGCTGCCTAGTAAACTATCTTGTGATTGCAGTAAAACCGCGCTTTGTTTTTTTTTGTTGGACAGCGAGATGTTTCCTTTTTTTTTTTTTTTTTGGTTCTTTTTTTCGGAGCTGGGGACCGAACCCAGGGCCTTGCGCTTCCTAGGCAAGCGCTCTACCACTGAGCTAAATCCCCAACCCCGATGTTTCCTTTTTTATAACAGATAATACTGCAGCATTTCACTGCTTTGCCTGCGTGCGTGTTTACGCATATGGTACTGGTGGTTGGACCCAGGCCCTCACGCATGCTCAATATGTATTCTACCCATGATTATCAGACCGATCATTTGTATCTGTGACTTGGTGTACATATATGTGAGGGTTTTTCAAGCCTGGCGGAATAACGAACAAGCAAACAAACAACGGAATCTGCGAGTCAAAGGGAGAGCCAGTTTTCATTCTCACAACTCTTGCGGCAGGGTTTTCTTTCCTTCTTGAGACAGGGCTTTGCTAAACCACTTGAAATGTGTGATCCTCACACCCCATGTTCCCGAGCAGCTGAAATCACAGGCATGCACCACTGCACACAGCTGTCCAATTATCTTCTTACGAGGCAGAAAGAACTGAGGGTCTGCCCATCAGCATGAGAGCCCGGTGCTCCATATTCGACACCTGTACCAGCATCCCAGCGTCCTCCACCACTTTCCTACTTAGATGGGTGTGAAATAGTGTCCCAAGGGCTTCCTTCAGTTGCCTGGTCAGCTGGTGGGGAGGGGGGAGGTGCGTGTTTTGCATATTTATTTGCTGCTCAGAAATCTTCCAAGAATTTCTCTTTCCCACACTTCTCATTGTCTCATATTTATTAACAATATGTTGGAATTGTATGAACTTGTGCACCTAGCCTGGCCTATAAACAAACCATTTCTTTTTCTTCACTATGTTATACTATTTTATTTTCTGTGTGTGAGTGTTTTGCCTGCATGTATGTCTGGGCACCACGTGTGTGCGTGGTATCTGCAGAAACAAGAAGAGGGCATTGAGTCCTCGGAATGTCATGTACAAATGGTTGTGAGCCACCATGTGGGTGCTGGGAACTGAACCCAGATCCTCTGAAAGAGCAGCCAGTCTCTGAATCACTGAGCCATCTCTTCAGCTCTTCACCATTTCTTCTGCTCAGAGACGTTGCGCTTCTCCCCTGCTTCTCCTCAAATAGACGATAGGTTGTTATGGCAATAGTCACCACGCTGTTACAGATCAGTAGAGCCTACAGCTCCTCCCAGGCTGGTTGGAACATACCGTCCGATCTCTGGTTCTGCTTTCAGGTCAACTTCTAAAGCTCCTGCACGTGAGAGGAGCAGGGCTGTGGGGCCACCGTGTCTCCTGCTACGCAGAGAGCATCCTTCAGAGAGCACCCCAAAGACAGTCTCCGGATGTAGCCAATTCTCACACTTATTTATTGAATACTTTGTTCTTCTGTCTATATTTTCTTTATTTTTATGACGAGATCTTTTTTTTTTTTTTTTTTTTGGTTCTTTTTTTTTTTCGGAGCTGGGGACCGAACCCAGGGCCTTGCGCTTCCTAGGCAAGCGCTCTACCACTGAGCTAAATCCCCAACCCCGTGACGAGATCTTTTTATGTAGTCCTCGCTGTTCTGGAGCTCTCTTTGTAGACCAGGACTCCAACTCACAGAGATCCACATGCTTTGACTAGGGTTCAAGGACTGACACCATGCCTGGCCCTTTCCTCCATATTTTCACTGGCAAAATTGAAGCACTGCAAACATTCAGAGACAGCTTTCTGGTTTTTTTTTTTTTGTTTTTTGTTTTTTGTTTTTTGTTTTTTGGTTTTTTTTTTGTTTTTTTTTTTAATTCGCCCACCAGTTTGTCTGGCTCTACGCCAGCACCCCACCACCTCAGCCAAGGAAGTGGATCCTGGCGAGGCAACCCTTTTCAGGTCTTCCCACACCTTCAGGCTGCCTTGTTTTCTGCGTCAGGCTGAACTTTAACGTTCAGTTGTTTCATTCTGTGGAAAGCTGTGCTTGGCTTCCTCTTTCCAATGTGATCGAATTCATGGATAAAAATCCAAGGAAGAACTTACATCTGTGGACACGGACTCCTACAACGCGTGGACCCGTGACCATCTCCTCTGGATCTGTGCTTCTCTCTGTGTGTTTCCGTGTGTGTTCTCATGCTGTGATGTAACCTACTGATGATTTTAATTTTCTTCATAACGAGCTTACCTACTCTTGGCCGATTAATTCTAAGCAGTCCTTTGAAAGATTGATCTTTATTACTGTGTACATCAATTGGTGTTGGTGTGTGCCCACAGACATTAATAATAATAACAACAACTATTTTTATGCATAACAGGACAGATTTCTTCTATTCTTAATGTTAAAAAGTCACAATTAGTCATGAATGCAGCAACTTTTCTCAACTTCCTCATAGATCTAACAAATTCCGCTCTAAGGGACTTTCAGTTCCAGTTTTGAAGATTTTTTTTTTTTTGAGACAGGTCTTTCTATGTAGCCCTGGCTATCCTAGAACTCATTATGTAGACCAGGCTGGCCTCTGCCTCCCAAGTGCTGAAATATCCACTTTTATTGAAATCACCAGTCCTTACTCTTCAAAGTGCTGTATTCCATCAACAAATTCGAGGTTGTGTTGTGGGAATTCTCAGCTCAGCCTTCATATAAATAATTCTTCATCCCTTCAACATTCATAGCACTGACATTGACTTCCATAAACTTAAATTGAGCTATATAATTGTAATTTGGACTACCCATGTGTTTTAGTCAGGATTTCATTGCTGTGAAAGAGATACCATGATCAAGGCAACTTTTATAAAGGCAAATATTTAATTGGGGGTGGCTTACAGTTTCAGAGGTTTGGCCCATTGACAACATGGTGGGAAGCATGGCGGGGTGCTGGCCGACTCTGCGACTCTGCATCCTGGAGGAGCTGAGAGTTCTACATCTTAATCTGAAGGTAGCCAGGAGGAGGCTCTCCTCCACACAGGGCAGAACTTGAGCACCAAGAGACCTCAAAGCCCGCCTACACAGTGACACGCTTCTTCCTGCTAGGCCACTCCTACTTCAACAAGGCCACACCTCCTAATAGTGCCACTTCCAGGGGCCAAACATATTCAACACACCACACCACGATGTTGTTATAACGTGTAATCAAATGCAACCAATCCTTGAATGAGCATACAACTCAAGTGCATGATAGCCCATTATTTGTGGGAGCTGACACTGAAGGTCACTGTTAAGACAGACTAGAGAGAATTAGTTTGTACGATATTTTTTTTTTTTTTTTGGTTCTTTTTTTCGGAGCTGGGGACCGAACCCAGGGCCTTGCGCTTCCTAGGTAAGCGCTCTACCACTGAGCTAAATCCCCAGCCCCGAGAGAATTAGTTAATGATGTCATGGTGGAAGGATGCCAGTGGCTGTTACATGACAAGCTCACTAGGTCAGCAGGAGTTGCCTCGATTTCACTGAATTCAAAGAACAGAAATAGATAAGCTACCATGCATTATGTACTGTGCTAAGCACCTTTGCTTATAAGTCTACACGCACTTGCCTCTGAGGACCAGAAGCATCTATGTCTAGTGGCTCACAACTGCCTAAAACTCCAGTTTGGGTGAGGGTGAAGGGGCTGGATGGGTGAACATAAAGGTAGCCTAAATGTCTTACAACCTGATAGACATATTCAGTTCAAGTGTGTAAATAATTATAATAGAAAACAGTGAGACAGAACTTAATGGCATAGAGTAGCTATCATAGATCCCAAAGTGAAAAGTAGCTCAGGATGAAAAGGAATCAGGAAAAGGGATGGACTATAGATGTCCGTGCCAGCCAACGGTCTTTTTTTTTTTTTTTTGGTTCTTTTTTTCGGAGCTGGGGACCGAACCCAGGGCCTTGCGCTTCCTAGACAAGCGCTCTACCACTGAGCTAAATCCCCAACCCCTTTTATTTTTTTAAAGGTTTATTTTATGTATGTGAGTACACTGTCGCTGTCTTCAGACACACCAGAAGAGGGCATCAGATCCCATTACAGATGGTTGTGAACCACCATGTGGTTGCTGGGATTTGAACTCAGAACCTCTGGAAGAGCAGTCAGTGCTCTTAACCACTGAGCCACCTCTCCAGCCCCAGCCAACTGTCTTAATCCTCTCTGCCATCAGTCACTTCAAAAGCAGTGAAAACTCTTCTGGAATCCACTTGACTTATCATTTCTTTCCTTGCTGACCTTGCGAAGGACCCCTCATTCCCTGTTTAGCTCTTTCAGATGAGAAGGCTATGAGGTCTGTGTCTCAATCTCTGTGACTCTATTATTATGCTACAAGGAGAGGATAAATTAAGATCGAAGGCTGGGGTCTGGGAAGAGGGTTCAGAGTGTAGAGCGTTTACTACATGCAATCATGAAGGCCAGAGTTTGGGTTCCCAGAACACCAGCCAATGCCAGAAGACAGAGACAGATGAACTCCAGAGCAAGAAAGCTAGTAATACTTGCTGTGCCTTGAGCTGGGGGTTTGACGGAGAGAGTCCACCTATTGAGTAAAATAGAACAATGGAGGATGATTCCTGATCAACACATGTATCCATACCAACATGCATGCACACCCACATACATGTCCACATACGTGTCCATATGCGAAACATGCAAACACACAAAAAAAGTAGAAACATGGAAGGATTCAAGGCTTAATCAGCTGACATTGGGATGGGAAAATGATCCTGGATTGTCTGGGTGGTTTCCTTGTGATCACAGTGACAGAGAGAAGTGAAAGGGAAATGACAGAAGTTATGTTTGGGGGTTGGGGATTTAGCTCAGTGGTAGAGCGCTTGCCTAGCAAGCGCAAGGCCCTGGGTTCGGTCCTCAGCTCCGAAAAAAAAAAAAAAGTTATGTTTGGAGTAAGGCATATCAGGGACCTGCCCATTGCTGGCATTGAACATGGCTGTGGGTTTGAGCCAAAGCATGCTAGTAGCTTCTAGTAGATGCTAAAGGAAAGGAGACAGAGTCTCTCCTAGAACTTCCAGAAGAATCTGGCCATTAACACCCAGTTCATAGAACAGCAGGACTGATTTCCGACTTCTGACCTTCAGAATTATTAGATACTAAATTTGTGTTATTTCAAGCTACCACACTTGTGGCAACTATTTATGGAAGCAATAAGAATTCATGCAGAGTGTGTGAAGCCGGTCAGAGAAAGAACAAGTTTTGAATGAAAGTTCACAGTTTTGTGCATTGTGGGCTGAAGAGCTGGTGGCTACTTGCAGGTTATTAGAAATGTAGATGTGGGAAAAAAAAGAAATGTAGATGTGAATCCTAGAGGAGGGGTCAGGACTCAAGACTTTAGAGTCATTTCATGGAGGGAACACTTAACACCTAGAATTTAGGCAAATGAGTATTAGTCAATAAATTCAGAACTGTGCTTTTCTTACAGAGCTACAACACAGACAGTGAATGCAAGCCACGTATGCTATTCAAAGATGCCATCAACGGGGCTCAGAGATGGCTCAGTGGGCAAAAATGCTAGCCCCATAAGCCTGGAGACAGTTTGTCTCCCAGACCCGTATACAAAACTGAATTCCATGGCATACACCTATAATCTCAGAACTCTTACTGTGAGCTGGGAGACAGAGACAGGAGGGTTCCCTGGAAACCTGCAGGTCAACTCTCCTGGAGCACACAGTATAGCTCAAAAATAAGAGAGACCCTGGCTCAACAAGGGGGAAGGTAAAAACCAACTCCAGAATGTTGTCCGTTGCTGTCCACATTCATTCCATGGTATTCACATGTGCGTTCTCTCTCTCTCTCTCTCTCTCTCTCTCTCTCTCTCTCTCTCTCTCTCTCACACACACACACACACACACACATACACACACACACAATCCATGTCAACAACCATATTAAAACAGAGAAGAAACACGTAAAATTAAACCTTTTATTTTACTAAATATGTCCAGATTGCTGTCACTTTAACATTTTATCAGCACAAAGATTACCAAAGAGTTCTTTGATATCCCTTTTTTGCAAGTAATCTGTGTATACCTTACACATGCAGCATACGTCTGCAATTAATTTCAAGGTCTCAGTAACCTTCATGGGGCTGGTCTAGTGGCTGTATCAGGCAGTGCAATTAGAGGGAGAGCAGACAGCGAGTGGAGCCTTGAGAGACACCTGCATTAGGGAGATAAGAGGAGGGAAAAGAGTCAGTGGAGAAATTGACAGAGACAGGAGGATAATCAGGACAGCACAATGTCTAAAAGTCCGAGCATCTTTTAGTGCAGGGAAGAAGGTCATCAGACACTTTGGTGCAAAGCATCCTTCACTCTTGCGTTTGAGAGGGCTTCCCCTGCTGTAGTGTGGCTCTGCACTACAAAATCATCCATTTGCCACGACTTTAGGGGTTTCATGTATGGACCCAAATATGTTTAGTGGCTCCAGTACAGGTGACTGGAGATAACCGGGGACTAAACGAAAGAAGAAAGGAACAGTTAGGTGGTACAAAGTTGTCAGAGGGGGTGATAATTTAAAACAGGTGCCTGGTGGGAGTAAGATGGAGATTGGGTTACCATGACAACCGATTATTTCATTGGCCCAATGACCAGTTGCTATGGCAACAAAATCTTTGTGTCAGTGTGACATAGATCCCAAGGGAGAGGATGCTTGTGCAAAGGACCCCATGCTCATTGATAAAGCCTTCACATTTGCAATAATTTCTGCATTGCTTGAAGTCTCTCTCCCAGGCATGCCAGTTAAACAGGGCGTTCTCCTTCTCCCTTGCCATGCATTTATAGCAATCACTGATTACAAAATGCCTACATTTTCCTGTTCTACATAATGTATGTGTAATAAATGCTCTTTGGTTGTTTTCGTCCCTCGAAGGTAGGGGTCATTCTTAAAGTAGAGTTGTACTGTCCAGACATTCAATATACTGTACTTACTATGCAGTGGGCTAGGAGAGAGCCAGTGGGAGCCACTGGAAAGACACAGACCTTGGGAGTCAGTCAGATGTGGACTACGTATCTTCTTTACGTCTGCTGTCTTCCAGTTGTGTGGCCTGAGGAAAGTTGTTTGTTCTTCCTCCTCCTTGAGAGAAAGAGTCTCATTATGTAGCCTCCTGGAGCTCACTATGTAACCAGGTTGGTCTTGAACTCACATAGTTGTGCTTCTGCCTCTGCCTCCCAAGCGCTGGGATTAAAGGCATGCACCACTATGTCTGGCTCAGAAGTAACTTTTAAGGTAAAAAAACATATAGAGAAGATAACGAGTTTTCTTTTGTTAACTTTTAGAATGTATTTATTAAATGTATATAAGTGCACTGTCGCTGTCTTCAGACACACCAGAAGAGGGCATCAGATCCCATTACAGATGGTTGCGAGCCGCCATGTGGTTGCTGGGACTTGAACTCAGGACCTTTAGAAGAGCAGTCAGTGCTCTTAACCACTGAGCCATCTCTCCAGCCTTATAATGAGTTTTCATGTGTGGATTTTATTTGAGTTTTGACTCAAATAAAAATTTAAGAGACCCATAAAGTGACTGGATGTGTAATCATTGGGAGGAAGTATCGAAGATGTAGCTTATGACAAGCAGGATGACGTAGACTATCAGAAGAGTGAACTGGCTGTGCGGAGACTGACAGAAAGTCTCTGCTCGCTGTGGTCAGACAGGTGTCAATATCCAGAATGTATAAGAACTGCAGAACAGAACTGAAAACACCCTGCTGATCAGTAAATGGGCCACTGACTTGAGTAGACAGTTCTCAAAAAAGGGGTGGGGATTCAAATGGCGAAGAAATATTTTTAAAGGTTTTTAACATTAGTCATCTGGGCAGTGCAATTCAGATCATTTTGAGATTTTAGTTTGTCCCAGTGACTAGCCACTACCATGAAAACAAATAACAGATATTGTAAGGAAGAGGAACTTTAATCCGTATTGCTGTATGAGGATAGACAGTATAGACATAGAGGAGTGTCAGAATTTGAACAATAAAAGCACTGTCACATCTACTGTCCCCGGGACCTAGTTTCTGCTACAAGGGCATTTGCATAGCGTTATACTTATTGTAAGGAAGTGAAATCATCCTAGGTGTCTGTCAACAAGTGAATGGAAAGAGAAGAACTAGGCCACAAATTGAATTTTATATTTACTTACAAAAAAGTAGAATTATGAAAGTTTTGGGGAAATGGATGGGATTGGAAAATATGTTAAGTGGGAGAACCCAACCGAGCACAGAAAGACAAATGCCATGCATTTTCTCTCCTCTGCAGGTCCTAGCATCTCTTTTTATACATGTGTAGTTCTGAGTGTGAGTGGTCAGCGGTCAGGAGAGTAGCAAAGGGTCTGAGGGAAACTCAGGCTTTGAGGACTTGATGGGGAGGGGACAGAGCACGTGCAAAGTAAAGCAGGCACAGTGAGAGGAAGGCATGAGGTGATGGGTCGGGGAACCAAAGCTATGTATATATGAAAATGCCCCAAAGAAATCAAGGATATGTTTGTGCTAATTAAAATAAAGTGTATATCCTACAATTGTGTACACGAGACCCTAAAGACTACCAGGAAAACTTAGATATGATAAACACTCTCAGCAGAGTGGCAGGACATAAAATTAAGACATAAGATCAGTAACCTTCCTGTAGTTAAGCATGCCAAGAAATAAGAAAAAAAATCCATTCAAAATTGCAAAGAGTGTGGGAAGAGGAGAAGTGGTGGCTGCCACTCCTCTTGGAGTAAATCTAAGCCAGGAAGTAAACAACCCCTACAATAAAAACTTTAATACACTGAAGAAATTGAGCCAGATGCTAGAAGGTTAAAAGACCTTCCATGCTCACAGATAGGAAGAACTAATGTTGTGAAAATGGTTATTTTGACAATAGCGGCCTACAGCTTCAATGAAGTCCCATTAAATTTCATCAGCACTTTCTGGCTTTTGTTTTTGTTTTTGTTTTTTTCTTGTTGTTGTTGATGTTTTTGGGGTTTTTGTTTGTTTCTTTGTTTTTTTTTTGTTTTTTTGTTTTTTTTTACGGTAAGAGAAAAAAAAATCTTAAAATCCACATGGAAACAGAAAAGACCCTGGATCCTGAGCAAAGGGAAGGATTATGGGAATATCACCACATCTGATGTCAAGTACTGTAGCAGAGCCTTAGTACTGAAACCAGATATGTGTTTGACAGGATATGACGGGGACCCAGACATGTTTATGGACCATTTGTACTTCCTGTACTGCGAGTGTCCATTCATTGGTGCATTTATTTACTTATTCCTTCATTTTTAAAATCGTAAGACGGGGTTCACATGCCTCGGGCTGAGATATGCAACAGCGGCTTGATTTTTGACAAACGCACACTTTAGAAAGGACAGCATCTTCAACAAATGGTGCAGGATGTCAGCATGGAGAAGACCCTTATGGTTCACTTATAACTCCACTCCAAATGGATCAAAATCTGTAATACAGGATGTGAACAGAGGTTACTATTAGAGGAAAAAGCAGGAAGTGCACCTCAAGATACAGGTATCAGCAAGGACTTCCTGCACAGGAGTCACTCAGAAAATAATGTGGACAACAGACAAGTGAGATTTCGTGAAATGAAGGCTCGTGCAGAGCAAAGGAAACAGCTAATGGAGGCGGGGCAGCTCACAGGTGGGAGAAAATCTTCGATAGTTGCACATGTGACAGAGGATTGCTATCTAGACTACACAAGAGACTAGAAATTCATAAATAACAAGAAATCAAACGACAGGGTTGATGAACCAGTTAGTTGGGTGGAGTGAAATGCCACTACACACCCGTAATCTGAGCATTTGGGAGGTGAAGGCAGGAGGAGCAGTTCTAGGTCATCATCAGGTACAGATCTTGTACAAGGGTAGCCTGAGGTATTCCAGACATTGTTTTACAGTGAATGAATGAATGAGTGAATGAATGAATGAGTGAATGAATGAATGAATGTGCTAATGAAATGAACAGACACTCTCAGATGAAGTACAAAGGATCAGTTATTTGTATGAATGAAAAATGTTCAAACTCGCTGGCGACCTGAGAAACCCAAAACTACATTGAGATCCCATTTCTGTCCAGTGAGAATGGCTGTTACTAAGAAAACAACAAATGCAACCAATGAGGTGGCCAAACACAACATTTATGCCCTGCTATTAAGCATAAACTAGTCAGGGCACTGGAATTCAGCACAGAGGGTCCTCCAAAAACTAAAAGTAGATCTATCCTGCAATCTCATTATATCACTTGTGAGTATTTACCCAGGCGACTCCAGGTCACCACACCACACTCGGGCATCCATGTTTATTACCACACTCACAGGAGCTAGTTTGGGGAACAACTTAGGCATCCATTGACCGAGGAATGGGTAAAGAAACTGTGGTGTACACATACAGAGGGATTTTTTTTTCAGCCATAAATTCTTGAGCCATAAAGAATGAAGTCATATCGTTTACAGGAAAACAGATGTGTCTAGCGGCAACATAAGGCAGTCTCAGGAAGGTGGATATTGTGCTTTCTCTTATCGCAGCTCCTGGATTTTATGTGGACATATAAAGTCCTGTGTGCATATATTATATGAAGTGAAACCCTCAGGGGACAAGGTAATTAACAGGACAGCAGAGAATTGAGAAGAGAAATGAATGAGGAGGGAGAGTAGGCACATGGAAGGATACATTGTGTGTAAATATCCTTAGGTAACCAGGACCATGTAAGTCAGTATACACTGACGACATAAAAATATATTAAAAACATATATAACCGGTAACTTCAGAAATTCACATCAGGATTGTAAACATGACAAGATTTTGCTGTAAAGAGAATTCAAATCTTTTGTAGGTATATTTGAAGACACGAGTGCATTAACTTCTTTGATGTCTGGAGTTTGCTTCAAAGTAAACCAGAAGGGGCAAGGTGAGGGCGAGGGTAGGCTGGAGATGAATCTGTACTACTGCCCGCCACTCAGTAGCTGTCACAGTTGATGACTCTAAGGAGTTCTTGTCCTTTCTTGTCATTTTCATATTGAAGTTTCCCAAGATGAATAATTTGAAAAACTAAGGAGCTATACATTAACAACATTGCGTTAGTTGGCTTTCTTTTTGCTGTGATAACATACCTAATACAGCCAACCTAAAGGAGGAAAGATTGATTTTGGCTTATAGCTTCCATTCTTTCTTGGCCTTTGGCACTTGGGCAGAACCACATGGTGATGGGAGGGATGGAGGAGGGGACTGTTCCCCTCATGGCAAATGGAAGGCAAAGGGAGGGTACAGACAAAGTATATAACCTTTAAAGCACACCCTGTGGTCATCTACTTCCTCCTATAAGGGTCTCACATTGTAGGTTTTCCCCAAAGAGGCCACACATAGGGACCAAGTATTCACAGGAGCCTACAAAGGGTGTTTCATTCCCAAACCACCGCAAACCTTAAGTTTATCTATCCAAGACTGAATGCACATAGACTCAGATGTAAGAAAATAAGGAATAGTGGTGGATAATCTGCAGTGTTTTAGCATGTAAGTTAATGTTTCCTTTTAGCTGGTTCTCCATAGAGACATTTCTACATCATAAACATAAACAATGCTATCTTGTTAGATGCCTCAAGAAACAAACTCCAAAAGGCGAGGGGTATGGTTTTGAGGGGAGGGAGGGCTTTTGTGATCAGCCTTGGTGGAGGAATGAAATAAATAGGACTGGGCAGAGGAAGTTTGGCTATGATGTAGCTGGTATACAAGTCTCAATCACTTCCGCAGCAAACCCTGGGGAGTGTGAGAGAGGAAAGGGGACCTCAGCTAGGTTTCACCTGAAGGACAGAGATGGTCCTTCGTTCAAGGAACCACTCTCCCACGTGTCTTGCTTCAAGCTCTCATTCATTTTTGAAGGCTAAACTCAAATGTCCATGTATAGGCAAACACTTTAAGACCCTCAGATTCAGTCAGATTAAACTCCTTCCTCTGCTCTCCTTTCTGTGGTTTCTGTTAATGCACCACATACCCATCCAGCAGCTATTATCATTTCAACTTGCGGATGAGAAAACTGAGCTTAGAGAAATTAAGAAATCACCCAACTAATGTTATTGAGCTTGGGTTGATTTTAAGGGCGGATGGGGAGCCCATGTTCTTGGTCACGATTATGCCATACTGCCCCCTAGCTACTGTTTCTATCTTTGTAGTACCTTACACTCTTGAAGGAAACAGGAATAAACAGGTTGAATTCCTTCCTGCCTTTACAGGATTCATTCACAGGTTAGGACAGGCTTAGCCGGTTGTGTTCTCCTCAGTGGTTGCATCAAGAATATCCTGTGGAAGTATTTTCCCCCTCCACTCTACCTCAGTACTGGGGATTGAACTAAGGGCCTCACACAGTCTAGTCTTTAAATCACTGCTCTTCACTCTTTGAAGATACCTAGAAAACGTTAAGCCTTGGGGCTCTCTGCCCTGATATTCGTCTGAGTTTAGCATTAACCTACATGTTTTCTTTGTCCAATCCCATTATCAACTCAACTAAGCTAATTTTCCAATCATCAAGCTGTCTGGAGCCCTCCATGTTTTCTACAGCTCTGTAATGCCCCAGGAGCGTGTGTGCCTTTAGTGAACTCTTCCCTCACTCCAGGCCCCCAGAGTCCCTGTCCCACTCACCATTTGTATGATTTTTTTTTTCTTTTTTTCAGAGCTGGGGACTGAACCCAGGGCTTTGCGGTTGCTAGGCAAGCGCTCTACCACTGAGCTAAATCCCCAACCCCTGAGCTAAATCCCCAACCCCTATGATTTTTAAATAAATAAAAAGTACGATGTAAAAATGAACTATTCCCTAGCCCAAGTTGGCAACAAATTGTAGCACAGCCAAGAGCTTTTGCAGTGAATCAGAAGCTCCAAGTTACAGGTCTAGATCATTATACATTAGTTTGACAAAAATATGGAGAATGCCTAGTGGGTGCCAGGTACGATGATGGTACTGTGTTTAGAGACAGATGGACATGGTCCGTTTCAAACATAGGGACTGAATTCTAACTTTCAGTATAACTTCCCTAGGTCTGGGGCACAAAAAGGCTTAAAGAGGCCCACAGATCAAAACTGAATTCAAGGGGTTGGGGATTTAGCTCAGTGGTAGAGCGCTTGCCTAGCAAGCGCAAGGCCCTGGGTTCGGTCCCCAGCTCCGAAAAAAAGAAAAAGAAAAAAAAAAAGATTTTAAAAACTGAATTCAAAATTGCTATGTCCTTTTTCCTTTTCCTTTCATAATCCCCAGGTAATCTCTTTTACCTGGAAAAGATACCAGAGCTTTAAGAAGTTCCAGAAAAGGCTTCAGAATCTGTCTGTATAAGCTCGGTTATGTTGCCGTAGCGATCCTCAGCTCTCAGTGGTCCAGTGGATTGTTTTCCTCATTTGTTGGGTCCTGTCCAGGTGTGGTGTGGCTTTGCTGCACGTTTTCCATTCTGGGTCTGCCGCCCATGAAATAGCCTTTACCCCAAGCAGCAATGGTTGTCAGGACAGCTAGAAATGGACAGCATGATATGGCACACTCGCTGGAGGCTTGTCTCATACAGATACTCCCATTCCATCAGGTGATAGAAGTCACAAGGTCAATTCTGCTCTCAGTGGGAAGGTCTAACCCAACCTTGAGAGCCACCCTAAGCATTTGGAAATGGTAATCATACTGACTCTGTGGTACTTAGATGCTAAGACAACATCTTAAGGTAGCTAGTCCCAGGAGGTTGCAATTTTCAAATCAATAGAAACAATGATTGTGGGGTTGGAGAGTCTTTTGAAAATGGGCAGAACAAATGCTAAGAATCAGGTAGTTCTGGGTTCAAATCCTCTGCTTGCTCTTCTTCAAAACTGAGATGGGCTTTTCCCAGTTTTGTGGGAAATTTAAATAAAAAGATGCAAAGGGTCCATTATGCAGTCCACAAAGAATATTCAGTAGGTAATAAGTATGTCTTCGTCACTCTCCCCAGCACTGGAGCTTCCCAAAGGTTCCCATTTAGTTCATCCAACACAAAATCAGTCAATGTTACAGCTCAAAGCTAATAATTTCATTTCCAAATTTGCACCCAGAGGGTCAAGTTACACTGAGCTACAAAGCTGACTGCCATTTCTCTGCTGTGAGCTCCTACTCATTCATTCTAGCATCCCCTAAAATACGAGTAATTGGTGGAGAGGAGATCTCCCTTGAACGTCCATCAGTTCATCTACGTTATTGCTTACATCTAATGTAACTACTCCATCCAGTCTACTCATTTGCTCATGTTTGCTCAGCTGTCTTGGTGCCTTTGTGTCTCTCATTATGTTTTTAATTAGCTCAGTTGATTCTGAGAGTGGAGGTGAGCCAAGGTTTGAGGCAAGTTACAAGAAACAGAGAAAGGTGTGTGTGTATATGTGTGTGTGTGTGTGTGTGTGTGTGTGTGTGTGTAGTATATCAGTGCACATTTGCTATCAGATTATCAAATAAATTATTTTGGCTTTACTGGTGGTGGTGAACTTGAGTCCAAGCTGGACCCTTCCATGGAAACTGTTTGGCTCCTGTAGGTTGTGAAAACTACCTTTTGTTTTACTGATAGTCAGAAAAGCCAAACTAGCTGAGGGAAGAATTTAGTTTAAGGATAGTTTACATAGAGCAATGTAGTCTAGATCCAGGAGATAGTTATTGCTGTCAGCCATGAGTATTTAATGACCTTTTATAAGACTCCTATTTCTGTAGCTTGGCTCTTCTTCTAGCTACACTTTTCCCACTTTTGTACAAGTTGTTCTCACCCAACTTGAGGTTTTCTTTATTCCCAAACTTACTGCTGTTTCTAGAGAGCAAACTTCTGCTCATTTCCTGGCTTCACCCCACCCTTACCTTTTGAGGGGGAAGCTTTCTTTGTCTCTCCAGGCCCACAGTTTCCTGCACCAAACTGAACAGTTTGCCTTATCCCCGTTTCCATGGCACGAATACAAATCTCTGCTGACTTGCATTGAAATGGACTGTTTATCTATTCGTGTTTAACTCCTTGATATTTAACACAGTGTCTGGAATGAGTAGGCACTTGATAAATGATTGTTGACTGCTCTTTAAGTACGCATAGTGACTAATACTCAAGTGTTGTCATCAAGCAGCTGTAAGCGGTTTGAAGAGCTTCCCAATGGCCAATGTGTAACTTTTTATATTTTACATCTAATACAAGTTATGTTAGATAACGATAATCAGGAAATCTGGAAAGCTCTTCTAGAGCTGGAAATGAGAAGGCCTTGCATCATGTTTCTCTCTTCTCCCCTTGCAAATCTTGGCTCGTTTTACATTTATTTCCCATTTCCCCCGTTTCTTTTGCAACACATACAGAGAAAAGGACCAGAAGGACTCTTGTTTGTCTAAGTGACTGTGGAGTCAAACTTGTCGAACATCCTGCCATAAATACTCTGTGCCCAACCCTGGGCTTGTAGGGTTCTTACCGCTAGGCCCTGGACTGTGTCCTTTTCAGGGGATGTACAGTCCACACGAAGCTGGAGAAAGCCTAAAGACAATAAGGAGCAGTAACACCTTCATCTCTGTCTCCAACATCTGTCCCCAGGATTATCACCTCTTCTCTGAGAGCTGGCCTGCCCCAACCTTCCCTCCCAACCTATCTGCATCTCCCAAGATGGCAAACTACTCTTTTCCTGTGGTAACTATTCACCACGTATATAGTGAATAGCTGTCTTCGGGGGCTTTGACTCGATCATAGCCTGTGCACAAACTCTTTGGCTAAGTTTCTGTGATCAAAATCTCCAGCTGGTAGAAACAGGAATAGAGAAGGAGAGAAACTAAATCTGATATAGGTAACACATGAAGTTAAGGAATATTAAATTTGTACCTAGGTCTGTCCTTCCAACCTCGGTTTTAAACTTTCCTTCCTTGCAAGGTTTCAGAACCTTTCTTGTTGCTATGGCCATTGCAATCATGTGCATGTGTGTGTTTTTCCATGCTATATTTTTTAAAATTGATTTTATTGTGTATGTTTAAGGTGTAGAGCACATGTTATGGGATGAAAATCCATGGTGAACAGGTTACTATAGCAAAGCAAATTTGTACATCTGTCCTCTGACCATTATTAATTTTTTTTGTTTCTGTAGCCAGACCAGCTACATTCTATTTATAGCAGGAATTCCATAGACAGTACAAATTTTATTGGTCCTCCACCTTTTGAATCTCAGTGGCCTCTGGTTCTGTTCCTCAAAGGAAGTGGCATACCACCCGATCCTAGCAGGTATGTAAATCTGGTTTTTCTCCAATTCTATGCACCCTGAAAACTAGAATGAACATTCCTGTACGGTGTCTCAGAATTCCAAAACAGTGAGAAGTGTCCTGTCCATCACTTGGAAGAGGAGGATGTATCAGTCAGGGTTCTCTAGAGTCACAGAACTTATGGAATCTCTCTTATACATTAAGGGAATTTATCATGATGATTTACTAACCCACCAATGGGCAGCTGTAGATTGGAAGTCCAAGAATCTGGTAGTTACTCAGTCTTATGAGGCTAGTTGTTTAAGCTGGTCTTCTGTAAAAGTAGGTTCCGACAGAGACAGATGTGCTGGCAAGTAAGTGCAAGCAGGCAAAGGAGAGTGAATCTTCCTTCTTCCAATGTCTCTAGGTAGGCCTCCAGCAGAAGGTGTGTCCCAGATTAAAGGTGTGTACCACCACGCCTGGATCTGGGACTTGCTTTGATCCAGGCTAACTATGAACTCAGAGATCTCCTTGCCTCAGTCTCCTGGATTAAAGGCATATACTACCTTGCCTGGGCCTAAGCTTTTCATGGCCACTATGCCTCAAGATTCCTATGCTAAGATCCAGGTCATAAACTTGTCTCTTCCAGCCTCAAGATCTGGATCATGGGTGTGCCCTCCAATTCTGGATTGCAGTTCATTCCAGATATAGTCAAGCTGATAACCAGGAAAAACCATTACAGAGGTAGTGAATGGGTACTTAAGTTTCTCAGAGAGATTCCTGACTGGTCTTTCATGATCCTGATCTAAGCTTCATGTTAAATTCTGGTGACACCTGGCTTGTTTACCCCTCCTACAAATGGAAACAGCTATACCCATCTCTTTAAGAGCAGTACCCGGGCTGCTCTTTAGTTTTCCTTTGTCTATAGCCTAGGAAAAAGGTGAACTTTGAGACTTCAGAGGCTGGGAAGGCTAATGTTAATTATGTTCAACTAAGGATCCACTTGATTGACCAGCAAGTCAGGTAATTCCAATTCTTTCTGGAGCTCTGGGACAGTCTACCCTTTCCCAGAAAGTTGGCAAGGGGGTCAGTGGGGGCATCCTCTTTGGGACTATGTTCTCCTTGTCATAGTGTTATGTAATCAATTTTCTTATTTCCCACTAGACTATGAATTCTCTGTTGTTGAGACAGGGTTCATGTGGCCTAGGGTGGCCTCAAACTCATGATCCTCCTGCCAGTTTCTCCAGAGCTGAAGTTATAAACATACATCTAGATGAATTATTTTTCTTTTTTTTTTTTTTTTTTTTTTTTTTTTTGGTTCTTTTTTTTTCGGAGCTGGGGACCGAACCCAGGGCCTTGCGCTTCCTAGGCAAGCGCTCTACCACTGAGCTAAATCCCCAACCCAATGAATTATTTTTCAAATTATTTATTGTGGTGTATGTGTGCGTGTGTGTGGTCAGAGACAACCTTGTGAGATTGGTTCTTTTCTACCCTTACATGGATTCCAGGGATTAAGTTCTGGTCACTAGGCTTGTGCAGCAATCTCCTGTACCTGTTGAGCCATCTTGCTAGCCCCTAGACGGATAACTTTAAAGTATAAAAACCTGTATCCTATTTTCCTGTGTGGTACTTAGGTTATCACCTCCACCCTGGGTAATGTCACCTCTGACTTCCTATCCTGTACGCTAAGCAGAGTGTTTACTGTTTAAAGCTCTATAGAGACAGTTTAGCCCACAAGATCTCCCTCTGTCCTTATCTTTGACCTCTCCTGGCCTCACTACTTCCTAACACTGCCAGGATGATTTAACCAGTTACACTGAATCCCTTCACTTCTTTCAGGCCTCTGATTCAAGTTGCCTCATTATTGTGGCTCACCAAGGCAGCTCTTTTTAATCCCCCCCTCTCCCCCCGGAGCTGAGGACCGAACCCAGGGCCTTGCGCTTGCTAGGCAAGCGCTCTACCACTGAGCTAAATCCCCAACCCCCGAAGCAGCTCTTTTTAAAAGGACTATCCTTTTAGTGTTTCACACAGCTCTGTCCTGACCACTTTTTCCTCGTTTCATTCAACGTTCTCTAACATTATTACATAATTCTTTTTATTTTTATCACCTTTCTCTCTGTCTGAGAGGGAATGATAGTACCACCTACATCCCCTTTCTGTTCACTGATTCATCTTAAGCACTAAAGTAGTGCCTGGTACAATAACTTTTTAAGTCCGTCTCACTGGAGTATTCTGGACAGAAGTGAGTACTTTGAATCCCCATTGCCTGGAGATGCTTGCCAGACGAAAGTGTTCAATGCGTGATAAAGGAATGGAGGGATGGTTTCACGATGTCTTAGCTCAGCAAAGTCACCAGGGTCATTCTCTTAGATCTTTGCCTTCTCTTTCAACCAAACTCACTGACATCCATCTACCCATCAAATGCCCAAATCCTGAGCAAATGCTTTAAGTTCCCAATTGTTCTTGAGGCTGCAGGGAAGAGTACGTGACTTAATACAGCATCTGCGCAGCAAATAATACCTCCCAAGGTAATTAAGTGTATAAGGACAGGGCAGGTTGTCAGCGCTAATAGTTCAAAGGTAGGATCACTGAAGACTGAGGGAAAGTCCAAAGTTTACCGGAAGTCTGAACAACCCTACTAAACGCTCCACCTGTTGATAACGAGGTCACGACCTGGCTAGCTAACTCGAGATGGAGAGGGTGACGCGGCAGGGGTAATGACAAGATGACATGCCTGGGTAGGGAGGGGCCTCGAACCCGGGTTCTTGACATTCCGAAGGACGCGTGTCCCCAAGCAAGGTCCAAAGCGCCCCAGTGGCGGCCGGGAAAATCTGCGCTGTGTGCTTGTCGGGGCCGCGCAGTGACAAGAGGCTGGAAGGCTGGGAGGTCACGAGGCGCATTCCTCAGGAGTTGGAATCCCGAGAGAGGGGCCAGGGACGCCTCGGCAGCTCTCACGCCTGAGGCGCAAGCACTGCAAGGCTCTCCGCACCCCCCACCGCCGGTTCCCGCTGGCCGCACGGAGGCAGAACCGCGAGAGCCTAGAGGCACTACTTGTCCCCGCGGAGGGATCCCTCGCAAATTGCCGCTGCAGCGACGGGGCGGGCCGTGGCGCCGAGGACGCCCGGCCGGGAGCGCTGAGACGTCGCGGGAGGCGGGGGTGGGAGGGAGAGGGCCGGGAAGTAGTTCCGGGTGCGCGGCCCCGGATGTTGGCTGCTCCCGCCGCCGCCGCCGCCGCCGCCGCCGCCGCTCTCGGCGCCGCTCCCGGCCTGGGCCGCTCGCTGAGGGCGCCGTTGGGACCTTTCGCGGGGAACAGAGACGCACGCAGCGGCCGGGGGCTCGGCCGGGCCGTCCCGGCCTGCGCAGCCTGAGGTGAGCACGCGTCGCCAGGGTCTCGTCGGGGCTGGGGCGGCGGGCGGGGAGGCGGGGCTGGGGCATCTCCCGGGACGCGGGCGGGGGCTGCCCTGGGCGAGCGGCGCTCGCTGTCCTCAGCGCACGCTCCCAGTGGCCGGCGGTGGGCGCAGGGCTGGGCCGGCCTGGTGGCGCGGCCCTCCCTCGCCCGCGGCGCCGCTCCTCAGCTGCCGCTGCCCCTCAGCTCAATGCCGCTCGCGCCCGCCCCTCCCCCAGGTGGGCCCGCGGTGCGGATGCCGGGGCCGCGGAGGACCGCGACAGTCGCGCCCTCATCGCTCCGTGACCTGCCCCTGGCCCGGGCTCGTCCGGTTCCCGGCGCGATGCGCGCTCTGGGCGCTATTCTGCCGGGACGGGGGTCAGTGCCTCGTGGGCCGCGGGTACCCTGCGGGGGTGAGGAGGCTGGGGCGAGGGTCCCATCTTCTGTCCTATCCTGTCCCTGCGTCCTTCTCTGGCATTGGGGCAAAGGCAGACTTCGCATGCGGACGTGTTGCTGCTGTCCTGCGTGTGTTGCATCCTGCCCACGTGGTAGTGTCCCGTCCCTCCCACCCCGTCCATTTTTTGCAGTTGGTCAAGATGTTTTTCCCTCGTGCTTTACCCCCCGTCTACCCTGTGATTTCTTCTGGGCAGCGTGGAAGATGTTAAGGTCAGTTTGTCTTGTCGAGGATGACTGTTGTTTGATGGAAGAATCAAGAGTTGTACTCTTACGAAATTGAGACTAGTAGGGGACATACCAGACCTTAGTTCATTGACACCTTTTCAACTCCAGTAGCTCTTGCTCTTTTCTCTACTACTCAGTCCTCCAGAGACAAGCGCTTGCTACTGATGTGTTGGTGTGTACGGTTTCTCTATTCTACTTGGTTGTGTCTCTTTGGCCTAGTATTTTCTAGTCCGTGTTGATGCAGGGCTCAAGTTGTTGCTGGATTTCTGAATGAGTCGTGACAGGGAGCTCGAAACTGGTGGGCTGCTTTTCGCCTTTCACTGTTCATTTGTCTTTATTTCTTCCTTGTGTTTTGTTCCCTAGTGAGAAAGCATGCATGCTCCATTGGGCATGATGCACGTAGATTATTCTCTAGTAGAGGCACTAGGTAGTCCCGCTTGCTGTTTTGAAAGTTCTTTTAGTCCACGTTTCTAAAATGCACTAGGTACTATTGGGCTCTGTTTTTTTTGTTTTGTTTTGTTTTTTAAACACTTTTAAATACGGGTCTCCCACCCAACCTTCCTTTAATATCTCTTCCAGGTTAACTGTTTACATCTTTCCCTCTTTGGAGACCATAGATTGCTCTCTTTACAGGAGCAGTGACGCTTTTTAGTGTTTTTAAACCACAGTATTTATGGAGAAAACGATAGCTGCTCATTTTTTGGGGGGCCAAGTTATCTCTATGTTTATGTTAGGAAGGGATATGTAGATGTTATTTAGTTTTTGAGTTTTTTGTTTAAGATGAACTTGAAGCTCTTTTCTGTTTGGTTTTGTATTGGATTGAGGTAGATCTTGCTCTGTTTTGTGCTGCTGGGAGTTCCCAATGACTTTATTAGGTGGTTTGTGGATGAGGTCAAGAATGTTTATTTTGGTTTTCAGTTTGTTTGGGTGAAATAAAAATTACTATTTTGAAGTCACTCTTTTTGATGTGAAAATTTCCAGTATTCTCTTGTTTTTCACACTGAAGTTTTTCCTTTTTTCATTTTAATTTTAGACAGTCTTATGTAGACCAGGTTGACCTCTAATACACTGTGGTTAGGGCTGACTTTGAACTCTTGTCTTGCCTTCACCTCCCAAGTACTGAAATTACAGGCTGTGTTACTACTGTAACTGCCTACCTGCCTACATTGTAGCCTTAAAATGTATTTCTGATAGTGCCTTTCCTTTTTTATTTGATACAAGTGTCAGCATATTCTTCCTTTTCCTTCTATGTAGAATAAAAGTTTTTTTTTTTTTTTTTTTTTTTTTTGGTTCTTTTTTTCGGAGCTGGGGACCGAACCCAGGGCCTTGCGCTTCCTAGATAAGCGCTCTACCACTGAGCTAAATCCCCAGCCCCGAATAAAAGTATTTAAATACAGATTCTGTTTTCATTATGCTAAGTATGGGTGGGGCGGTGAAAAATAGAATGTTCTGATATACTCAGACATATTTTTATAACAGGGCAGTCAGCATTTGTATACTTCTGTAAAACACAGTGCTGTGAAGTAAGATATATAGAGACAAGGACTAAAATACTGGTGTCTGAAAGCTTCAACTTGTGTTGAAAAGGAGGAGCAGTTGTCTGCTTATGGAGAATCAGCTTTACTCATCATTTTGTGTATTAAATAACAGCAGACTTATATTTGAAATAATATGACCAAATAAATGGTGTGAAAAAGGAATTTTCACAAAAAAAAAAGGTGAGGAGACAGGTGTGTTTAGGAGATTACAGGGCTGTCACAGAGCATTGCATTGGTGAGTAATAGGAACCTTGGCTGAGGATCTGTCAGGATAGGAGATTTGGTTTGATAGGCTGCCATAGTGCTTTCTTAAGACAGTGGAACGATGTACCTGAGGTAGGTCTATGTCAGCTGAGTGTGCAGGAAAAGGCAACCTGACTAGAATATTCTTGGAGAGTTTTAGGAATAATAGTCTGACATAAGAGACTGGTTGTGAAAATAAAATAATAGCGTTTATTGAATGGTTTACAGTGTTCCCAGAATTGTCAGCTTTTACATATACCTGTGTGGTGCGCAGTCAGGTGAGCTGTAGGTTTGCAGGGATGGGCCTGTAAGTGGTATAGTAAAACACTTGAATAGATGTTTTTCAGGAGAGATACTGTATAGTGGGGGAAACCTGCAGAATTTGGGGTTTTACAGTAGGCTAATAGAAAAATAAAGCATTCTGAGAAGAACCAAGAAGTAATTTCTGTCACAGAAGCCAAGAACAGGAAGATTTTCTACAAAGTAGGATTGTTGACAATATTTAATTCAGTTTTAAAATTCAGACTCTGACCTTAATGCAAAGATGGATGAACTAGACAAGAAGGAATTTTAAAAGAAAGGTAACATGACAAATTAGGTTTTCACCAATCTGTAGAGATTTTATGCTGGTTAAGGTTTCCTCTGGTGGTGGTATTCTTCTTCTTCTTATTGATCATATCAGAGTTATTCAATGATCAAAAATGGAGTTTATCTTTGGAAAAGAAACTAGTGTTCTATGCCTTTTATCCCAGCACTTGGGAAACAGAGGAGTAAGAGTATCTCTGAGTTCCAGGGCAGTTAGGACTACCTACTGCAAACCTATCAAACCAAAAAAGAAACTAATGTTCTTTTTAGATTTATTTATTTTATGTATGTGAATAAACTATAGCTGTCTTTAGACACACCAGAAGAGGGCATTGGATCTCGATCCCAATGCAGATGGTTGTGAGGCATCATGTGGTTTCTGGGAATTGAACTCAGCAGTCAGTGCTCTTAACCAATGTGCTATCTGTCCAGGGAAACTAGTGTTCTGAAGAAAGTTCTTGTTTGTTTTTCCTTTCCTTCTTTTCTTTTTTCTTTTTTGAAACAGGGTCCTGACTGTTCTGGAACTCTCTATGTAGACCAGACTGGCTTCAAATTCAGAGATCTGTCTTCCTCTGCCTCCTGAGGCCCGAATTAAAGGCATTCCCCTTCAAACACCTAAGGGTCACACTGTTTCACACTGACAGACTTTTGTGTCTGACTTTGCCCTTGTTTTAAGGGTTGTTGATACTGGTATGTGTTAGTGTCTCAGCCCCTTTTATAAAAGCCAGATATTCTACAGTCTGGATATACTGTGCTTTTTTTAATCCATTCTTAATTCATTTAAACCCTTCACTCTATCAACTTCACTCTCCTAATTCTGACTTCATTTTTAGTCTAATAAACTCTACTGTGCTCTAGTAGGCATTAGGAGCTAAAGGTAAAAGTAAGTCATAATTGGTCCTTAAGCATGTGTAGCGTGTGATTTATATGTATTTTCATATATTATCTCATTTGATCACACAGCAAACCTGTGGTGTAGGAAAAACATCTTTAGGATGAAAAGCTAGGTTAGGTGACTTGGCCAGGATTGATTGCACTTAAAATACTGGAGCAGATGTCATTGTCATTTATTTTTGCCAATTCCACCACTCTTACTTAAAGGATCCATTCCTGTGTAAATCCCTGGAGAATTAAGGGGACTGGGAAATTCCTATCACTTGGGGAAATCATCTCATTTTTTTTCTTTTTAGTGTCTCCTTTTTTGCAAAAAGGACAAAAAACCAAAAAGTTCTGTTGTGTTTCTCTGGCTGTCCTTGAACTTGGATTTCAGTCAAGCCTGCCCTTGAACTTGAAGTTATTCTGCCTCTATCTTTTTAGTGTTGGGGTATAGTAAAAGGATGAGCCACCACACCCAACCTGGGAGTTACTGAATTTTTATGAGTCTTTGGGACTTAGAGTGAAGACTTAGCAGAATTTTGTTATTCATTTGCTCTGTTCAAACAAAATGTATTTTTGTCCTTCCTTTAGAACTTTATTGGTGTTTAATGTGATGATAATGTTAATAATGATTAACATTTTGAGATCTTATTTTAGCAACAAAGTGTTCAGAATACTTTCATTATATGATTCTTAAAGCAATCTCTGAGTAGTAGATTTTATTATGAGATTTTTACAGATAAGGAAATGGACACTGAAAGGTAAAATAAATTGCCTATGGTAATTAGCTAGGAATGGAAAGAACCAAGTCTTGAAGTTTCACTGTCATTTTCAGAACTCAGAATTAATTACTATATTGTTTTACTCACTAATTATGAATTAATAAACTAAGTCAAGGAAGAACAGGACCCGAATATGAAGATAGGATTTGAGTACAATTGGAGAAGCAATGAAACATTACTTGACATTACACAAGCATTGCTTTTAATGTGACCTAAGACAAGGTAGATACTGACATCAGTGTGTTTCATTTTGTTTGTCCTAACAGTGTCTCAGCTAACAACTACAATCCTAGTGCTCTTCACTGTCGCCGTTTTCTGTCCTGTAGATTCCCTCATTGACACTATTCAGAAATTTCAGGTGGAGAGCCAGAACTCATTTGTGCCTCTCCTGCAGTCTTTCTAACTCAGATTGTTTCCATTTTGAGCAGTTACCTTTTCAGTCCCAACGGGGGACTCTACCTCTTCTACCTCAGAACTCAGGAAGACATCACAGTGCACTTCATAATAACTTTCAAAGATTTGACCGTCGTAGTTGGTAAACTGTATTTCAGTGTACAAAAAGAACTGAAGTACAGTGTTTTTGTTAAAGAGATTGACTTATACTGAAATTGGGAAAAGCTTCCGCTGTACAGGATTTCTGATTTAATAGAATTTGTTATAACCAGATCAACAAAGCATTATTACTGTGGGCCATCTGTTGGGTTATGGAAATAGCTTTGTTGCAAGGAACCAGATGTTGTGCTTATATTTATAACAATGACACTCTGCTTGTTTTAAGTAACCTTTGTTGATAGGTATCTTTAGCTGCTATTCTATTTGATATGTTAGATTGGATATTTTTTCAAATTGATGAATAACTCTTGTACAATGAGGTCAGAACAAATGGCTTATGGTGCCAAACTGCAATGCTATAATAGGATAAGAGCTTTATCCTTTTTAGACCCAGTTTCTAGTATTTTGTAGGTGACTTTAGTTACTTTAAGAATTTTACCATAAATCTAACATGATTTTATTTTGGTGTGATTGTATCTATATTAATACCAAACTTTTTATTTTCTGTCTTTAGTGAGTGAAGTACTCTATGACAGGTTCAGACTTAATGAAGAGTGACTTTTAGAATATAGTCTTAGCTGACAAATAGCTCAGAGATTAAGCATGCTTGCTGTGCAGTTGTAAGGACTAGGGTTTGGATTCTAGCACCCATGTAACAAACCCAGTATGCTGCTTCTGCCTTTACTCCAACTTCAAGGGATCAACACCCTCTTTTGGCATCTGTTTGAGGTTAAGTCATGAACTTGTGCGTGTACATGTTTCCACACACCCACTTAGACATATATATGAATACAGTAAGTCTAAAAAAAGAAAGCTGGTGAGGTAGCTTAGTCAGTAAAGGTACTTGCTGCCAAGCTTGGTGACTTGAATTTGGTCCCCAGAACACACATGCTAGAAGGAGAAAACTGACTTCCACAAAGTGTCCTCTACCATCGTACAGGCTCCATGGCATGCCTGTATTCTCCCCTCTACACACACTAAGTAAGTGTAATAGAATATAGGCCAAGAGGATTTTTAGAGTTATCATCAACTGCCTGTGCTGTTCTTCTTTATTTTCAAGTTCTGTGTAGTGGAGACTCTTGAGCTCACTGAAGAGTTGGCCATCATTTCTTGATGACTGTGTCTAAAGGAGACTTTTCTTACTTAGTCAACTGACTTTCAGCAAAATTTTCATCTGGAGTACAAAGCTAAGAGCTGCAATTGAATTCTTCCCAGCCAATAAGAGTCCTGCTTAGTGGAATTGGATCAATTAGAAGTAAAGTTTAGTGCCAGTGTGTACATATTAAAAGCCACAGAAATTAGAATCTACTTTTGCCTAATGTTGAGATCTGACCCTACTTTTAAACTGCTAATAGATCTTAGTTTCTATTGTTGGCTGTGAGATATGTGAGAGGAATACACTAGGGCGTAAGACTGCTGGCATTCAGTAGCAGTTTCATATTTTCTTTCTTTACAGAGATGACTTTGGGAGGAAGTTATAGGATGACAGAAATAGGTTATTGTTTACATTCTAGATTGTGGGTGATTATTATTAAAATAATTTAAATCAAGTTTCTGTTGCTTAGTGTTTAGGACTTTTGGGAATGAGTTGTAGTCACAGCAGTTAACACTTAACAATCAAGGGTAGGTTGATTCTTTGAATAAAGATAGGGCATAATGTTGTGGGAGAAAGTAAGTGGTGTTTCTGCTGTTTTTCTTGGATATATGAATCTAATATTTTACACAGGCTAGACAGGTAAGGTATGAAGTAGATTGATGGTTTTATCTTTTTTTTTTTTTTTTTGGTTCTTTTTTTCGGAGCTGGGGACCGAACCCAGGGCCTTGCGCTTCCTAGGTAAGCGCTCTACACACTGAGCTAAATCCCCAGCCCCGATGGTTTTATCTTATGTATAAATGGGTAGCAAAAACCATCAGAAATACTTGGTGTGTTAGAAAATTATGTGTCATATTAGTTAGAGCATGTGTACTTTTGAAATATTTCCACCTTACATTTGGATAATGATTGATGTTGGATTTTGGGCTTTATAACAGTCCTGCAATACAGGTAGGATTGACATGAAATCAACTGACAAGAGTGTCACTTAATTACTATTAGTAGAGCTGACACTGGAACCCATTTCCTGTATTCTGTTTTTTTTTTTTTTTTTTAAGTAGAAAATTGATGAAGTTATAGTGAGAAACAAAATTTAGGTTTCTGATGTGGAAGTGAAAGGCCATAGAGATCCCAAATGATCAGTTCTTTAGATAAGAGTGTAACTATGATACTGTAAAGCTTCATGTAAAATTAGCAAGTACAATTTCTTGTTCGATTAGGTCCATTTTTAGTCATTGGAAGCATTCTTACTTGAGTCTCCATTTCTGCTGTTAGTATTCTGGAGGTGAGATAGGAAAGAATCAGAATAGGAATTTAAGGATTGCTAAGTCGCAGTTAGGTCTCCCACCCTTTCAGAATGGAAGTACATGCTAGTAAATTTTAGAGAAATTAAACATCTGGTTCTAATGTAGGTATCTATCTGGATAGATAGACCTGTTGTCTGTTGCCTGATAGGTAAAAAGACTGATAGTGTACAAGGAAGTTTTACTGAATAGAAATCAAAACAACAAAAACCAGACTGGGAGAAAACCACGACAGTGGATAATTTAAAGTGTCTCTTCATGAACCTTTCTATACGATTAAACATGTTCCATTTGGAAAATTGAATTTTTATGGTTCACATAACATTGAAAAGTAAGTCTTTTGAAGAGCAGTTTAAATACTTGGTGCTGTTGAAGTATTTGCTAAGAAGCTTTATAGATAAATTGGTTTGATAAATGACTTGATTATAGTGTTATGGATCAAGTTGTAAATGTGTTAGGTGATTTTTTTTAAAAGATTTACTTATTTATTTTATGTATACGAGTACACTGTAGCTGTCTTCAGACACACCAGATCCTATTACAGATGGTTGTGAGCCACCATGTGGTTGCTGGGGATTGAACTCAGGACCTCTGGAAGAGCAGTCGGAGCTCTTAACCGCTGAGCCATCTCTCCAACCCGTGTTAGGTGATTTAAATCCCAGGTTTACTTACAGCAGTTATTTCTGTTAAGTTACTTGAGATGGTAGTCTAGTTTGAAATGAAGATGAGACCTAAGGATTTACTTACCTGCTTTTTCATTATCTGGCAGACTTTTACTAAGAAAAACAAAACTGTTAATGTTTGTTTAAGGTAATGGTTTCAATCCAGGAACACTGAATTAATTAATTCTCTTATTTGATTGGTCATCTATTTTTCATCTGTTTCTGTCCAGACAAGTGAAAAGCAGGATCCATGCTAGCGAAGACCACAGATGCTTAGTTAGAGAGATAGCACAGAGCCATCCTCCCAGTAATAGTGGTGCCTCTGACTGCTTCTGATGACTAGTTTTTACCTGGAAAGGCAGTGTTTAGCAGGTTTGTTTGAAGAACTTAATGCATTCAGGGGTAGGGAAGAATGGCTTTAAGAAGAGCTGATGTAAAGCATGCCCTTGAACCTGTAGTGTGGCTCAGTGGGTAAAGACAGTTTTCTCCAAGCTTGGCAACCTGAGTTTGATTCCCAGGACTGACATGGAATAGGAGAGAACCAATTCCTGAAAATTGCCCTCTGACCTTTTCAAGCACATATTCCACACCCACAAATGTTGAAGGTGAGAAACCTCAAGATTGCCCTTAAGGAGCATTTCTTCACCCCTTCCCTGTTTTTGAGACAATATCTTGGTATAGCCCAGCCTAGCCTTCACCCACAATCCTCCTGCTTCAGTATCCCAAGTGCTTGCATTACGGTATGTGCCATAAGCTCGCTCATCTCTGGAACATGTGTTACTGCCATAGATGACTTAGGCATTCTGACTCATGGGAGATTACCAGGTTTGCATTGATACCATGATTTAAGAAATTGTTCTCTAGTAGAGGCAGGATTACAAGTAGTAAGATCCTGCTTTAAAAGCCAGCTGTACCTCCCAAAAGATCCTTACATTTACTCTCAAGGATGGAGATAATATCTGTTTTTATCTTTGCTGCAGTTTCTGTTACCTAGTAAAAGGGGACATGTTCTAAGAAATGTTAGATGACTTTGTCACTGGGGACAATCAGTGTGCTTATGCAAACATTGATGGCTGTAATGTTACTGGTGATATAATCTGATGGAACCACCATTGGGTGTATGAGAAATGTTAAATGGCAAGTGATTTACTGTGCAGAAGGTGTTGTAGGGATTTTTACGTATTCAGTAAAGTAGTACATGAAAAGGCATTTTGTATTTCATTTTAACTTTTGTTTTGTTTTTAAGATAGGGTTTCTCTGTGTAGTCCTAGCTGGAACTCACTTCTGTAGACCAGGCTAACCTTAAATTAAACTCACAAAAATTCACCTGCCTCTGCTTCCTGAGTGCTGGGATTAAAGGCTTGAGCCACCATTGCATGGCAACTAATTTTAAGATTTTTAACATTGCTAAAAATAGTATGTATCAAGTTACCTTTCCCCTAGTATGATGAGGTAAATAAATTGTAGTTCCTAGAATATCGAGTTAGTCATTCATACCATTGAACTTTCCTACTAGAACACTTAAGGCATGGCCATTTAGCTACTCTTCCCAAGCCTGTCATCAGTGGTAGTTGAAGTGTGGGATGGTTCTGAGTGTTGTCATCCAGCACTCAGGAAGGCAGAGGTGAGCTGAGTGAGTGCTGGGAGAGATGGCAGATTTAAGACCATGTCTGAAAAGTAAAAAGGGTAGCCTGCTCTTTGTGTAGGCACTAAATGAAGCAAAATTTGCTACTAACCAATCTTTTTTCCTCTGTGGAACAGTAGAACCTGTAGTCTCTCTCTTTTTTTCCCACAAGTTAACTCTTCAGGTATTTAACAAGTATTATTCTAATGGACAATTTGAGTGCTGTGTATAGAAAGGACTGTCAAATGGCACTTAAAAGGCAGTTTGTTCCCAGGTGTAGCTAAAGAGCCATGGATTTACCAGAAAGTAATGGTTTTGCTTCCACTGATGAAGAAAGCTTCATACAACAGATAGTATTTGAAATGGGATGTGATATGGGCATTTTAGGCTGAAAGACTAATCAGGAACTTAAGAGATGA
This sequence comes from Rattus norvegicus, assembly GCF_021556685.1. Classification (NCBI taxonomy): domain Eukaryota; kingdom Metazoa; phylum Chordata; class Mammalia; order Rodentia; family Muridae; genus Rattus; species Rattus norvegicus. The sequence goes on from NC_141538.1 coordinate 139,177,113, forward strand.
AGCATAAAAGAAGCTTCCCAAACTTTATACCAGAATATTAAAATGTTCATTGTTCTTTCTTTGTACTTGAAGCTTGGCAAGTAATTGTGGGAAATCAATAAATTGTCACCTTTTCATGAACATTCACGTAGTTAAAATTATTGAACATTTTTGTGTCTTTTGGAGTGAAAAAATGTTTTTTTCTCACTTTTTTGAATACTCATTAACAGCCAGGAAAGCCTCAGGAAAATAATGTTCTCAGTCTATATACTAGAAATGAGCTGTGAAGTTGGAAAATGTTTTCTTCTTCAGGCTAAATAGACCTAGCTTCTCTTTTACATTTGACATGGTTCCCTTTGTATTTTTAATGAAGATAGGGTCTTTGCTACCCAGTCTTGGCTACCCTAAAACTTGGGATGTAGACTATGCTGACCTCAAACTCAAAAAGATCCGCTTTCCCCTCCGCCATAGTGCCCCATCACAACTACGGCCTTTTGGTTCCTAAGTTCTTCACTAGTATTATGAATCTTTCCCTTTGAGCACTCAGCTTTGTAAGTGCTCTTAATATGGCTGCTTAAACAGCACAATACTCCACTGCAAACTAAGTGAAGAATTTAGTAGGCTGTTGCCCTTCTTGGTCTGAAACTCGCTTTCTAATGAAGCTTGAGACTGTATTTACTTCTTTTTAGCAGAGGCCCTACCCCTGGCTGGCTCATATTCAGCGCTGGTGTTGATTTACAAGAATTTCTTAGAGTTGATTCAGAGAGAATTCTTTTTAATAGAGTTATCAAATGAGTGCCCATTTTTTCCTCATTACATATGCCATTGTCTCAGAGGTCATATTCATTCTTTGCTTCCTGAAATCTAAGAAAAGAAAGACAATTGTACAAATACTGGAGTTGAATAAATAGTATCCAAAGACTTGAGTCTACCTGCTCTATTAAGTATGTGCTGAAGTGTATAAAATATAAGTTGGGCCTGGTGGTGTGGACCTGTAATTCAGCTGCTTGGGAGGTTAAGGCAACAGGATCACAGACTTAGCTTGCTTGGGCTACAGAATAAGTTCAAGGCCAGCCTGGGCAATTTAATGAGACCCTGTGTCAACATAATTAAGAGTAATAAATAATAAAAGTAATAAGTCTTAGGCATATAGCTTAATGAAAGACTGCTTATTAGACCTGTGGGGTCTTGGACTTGATTCTCCATCCTGTTGTCCATCTCCAGTATAAAAAGTAAAATGGATCCTCATTTATTGAGGTTCGACAATTGAGAGTTTTTCATGTTCTTCAAGTACCTTTTCTTTTGTGCTGATGTACTGTTTTTTATTTTTATTTTCTTATTACTAATAGATTTTTTTTGAGAGAGTATTTTACTTTGTATATCTGGCTGACCTGGAACTTCTGTAGACCAGGCTGACCTCAAAACTCTTTGAGATCCATCTGCTTCTGCTAGGATTAAAGACATGTGCCATTACACTAGACTCATAGCCTTTTTTTTTTTTTCCTTCTTTTTAATAGACTTACTTATCATTATTTTTCTTGTATAAAAACCCTTATGTGGTTTTTATACACTAGAGCCTGGGTCCTCTAAATAGAGATTCTGGTATGGGTTTTCACAAGATGATCAGTGAATCCCTGATATGGAAACTTGGTGAACACAGTCTCTTTCCAGAGGTCAGGGGTCAGGTGGCTGTAGGTCTTGGAGATGGCATCAAAGGTGGCAGAAGTAAAGCCCCTGGCTGAAGCGTAGCAGTCATCTATACCGGACATTACTAGTAGCTTCTTGGGCACAGGAACAGTGACAATGCCAGAGCCTCTGGGGGCAGGAATGAGAAGTGCCAACACAGAGCCACAATGGCCTGTTACCTTGCATGGCACAGTGTGGGGCTTGCCAATCTTGTTCCCCCAGTAGCATCTTTGCACAGGAATGATGGAAAGTTTGGCCAAGATGATGGCCCCTCGGATGGCAGTGGCTACCTCCTTGGAACACAACACCAGGACCAACTTCCCAAATACTTCACTAGCCTGGTGGCTTTGACCAAGACTGCTGTGGAAGCCTCTAAATCCTGTGTCCCCCGGGTTCTCTAGGCCCTTTTGCTACAAGGTGTTGTCCATCATTTGGTGTTGAGAGAGAAAGAGGAAGAGAAGGGACAAGGGGCAGGGGTTGGGGCAGGGGACACGGGGGAAGAGGGAGGAGAGAAGCAAGATTTATATGCCATTATTATAATAATAATAATCTATAGTATTTTTTTCTACTCATATATGTATGTGGGGTGCCTGTGTGTGTGTGTGTGTGTGTGTGTGTGTGTGTAGGATCAGGGTTGACATTGAGTCTTTCCTTTTTTTTTTTTTCTTCATTTTTTCTTTTCTTTTTTTTTTTTTTTTTTTTTACATTGAGTCTTTCTTAATCACTCTCCTTACCCTTTAAGGCACTTTTTCAGTTAACTCAGTATTCTCCCATAGGTTTGCCTGATGGAAATCCTGTCTTTTCATTGTAAGCACTGAAATTGTAGCTGGGTAGCTATTATACCTGCCAGGGCTCTATGAATTCAAACTGGTCCTCATGATTGCACAGCAAGTGCTTTAACTACTTAGCTATTTCTCTAGGTATGGCTAAGTAGTTCCCTAAATTTAAATTGACAGTATTTCATGTCAATATTTGATTTCTAGTACATAATCAAATTCCTGATTATTTTAAAATGCCTTTACAGTTGGCTTTTAATTGAATCAGGATTCAGGCAAAGTTCACATGGTGCATTTAGTCGTCTTTTTTTAAAAAATTTTATCCAAACCATAGCTCCCCTGTGTCCTCTTTTTGTTTTAAGGTAGGGGTCTTCACTGTGTGTAGACCAGGTTTCCAGGCAGTCTGTGATGGTTGGCATTAGTTGTCAACCTAACAGAATCTAGAGTTAGCTGGCAAGGAGATGGCCTCTCTGTATGCCTGTGTGTTGAGATTTGTCTTGATGCTATTGTTTGGGTGGCACTGGAAGTTTGGAACTGGTAAAAAAAAGTAGGCCCTTAGTCATGTTCTCTGCTTTCTAATTGTGGATGCCTTGTGACCAGGTGCTTCAGGCTTCCTGTCACTCTGACCCCCACCATGATGGGCTGTACCTTTAACTGTAAGCCAGAATTAAGATCTTTCTCTCTTAAGTTTCTTTTGCCTGTGTAGTTATCACAGTAGCAGGGAAAGAAATACAGATAACTGACTAGAACTTGCTATGTAGCCAGGCTAGCCTTGAAGTGTCCCTCTTGCTTCAGCCATCAAATGTCAACATTTTAGGCTGGCATGCCTAAACCTTAAGCCATAGCATGCCTGACCTTCCTCTTTTTGACTTTGTCGTCATTTGACTCCTTTGGGTTTTTTTTTTTTTTTTAAATCTGTTTCTTATACACAATTCTTTTGTATTACTTTGGTTTTTTTTTTTTTTTTTTTTCCGGAGCTGGGGACGGAACCCAGGGCCTTGCGCTTCCTAGGTAAGCGCTCTACCACTGAGCTAAATCCCCAGCCCCTCTTTTGTATTACTTTGAAACATGTACCTGACTTTTTTTTTTTTATCAGTTCAGCAAGTGTTTTGGGAAACTATGTACAAAACATATGCCAGTCATTGTGAGATAGGTTGAAGTTATTAGACATGTATTAACCCACTAGGAACCAGAATTCTAGTGGCAGAGACAGGTGCATAGTGAAGTAGTACAGGGTAGATTTTTTTTTTTTTGCCCTCCAGTTAGTCATGCCTTAATTATAATAGCCTTACTTTCCCCTCCTTCCCTCCCCTTCCCCCCCCCCCCCACGTAATGCTGTCAGTAGGGAGAGAGAGAGGAGGGGGAGGGAAGAGGAGAGAGAGAGAGAGAGAGAGAGAGAGAGAGAGAGAGAGAGAGAGAGAGAGATTGATTTTGTGTATCTGTGTGTGTGTGTGTCTATCTGATGAGGCTTCATGAAGTCCAGGATGACCTTCACCTCCAAAGTGATAGGGTAAACAGGCCTGTGCCATCACTCCCTGTTTTAGAATACTATGAATGCATCTCTTTAATTAGGTCTGGATCAGAAACCCATTGACTGATTGGGCCCCCCCCCCCCCCCCCCCGATCTCGGGACCGAACCCAGGGCTAAATCCCCAACCCCCGACTGATTGTCTCTTGAATGAATCCAGATTATATCCTTTCAGTTTGGTCTGTCACTCATGTTTCTACTGGCTGTTTTAAAAACCACTTTAATTTAGTTTTATTATTGTGGTGCTAAGGAATTGGATCCTTAGCCTTGTCCATGCTAAGCATGTGCTCTTCTACTGAACTGTCATCCAGTAGTCACTGGATCTTACCACCTTTCTCAGTGGAACTAGAACCAAGTTTTTACTATGCCAGAAGCATTTTTATTCTTCACAAACATCAGTTCACAAACATCTTTGAGAGAAAGAAAACTGTGTATGAGTCTAGGAACTAATAATGAGTATCCAGAGAATTACAGTCGATGTACCCAGCCTGTTGTTCCTACCCAGAGTCCAAGGTTTCTGCCAGTTCAAAGCGAATGCCCTGATGTGGCATTCTCTAGTTCATTCAATGATCTGAATCGGGGATGACAGGATTACAGTTTGTGTAACTGCTTTCCCAGTTAGCTGTGGATATCTATCCCTTTTTGGTTGTTTTAGAAATGAACTTCTCAGGCAGCCTGTGGGTTAAGCAGGATTGAAAATTATGTGAAACCTTTCTAATGACTTTGCCCTAAACCTGAATTAACTTATATATCAAATTCTCCTGATAGAACTTTTAATTAACAGCTTGGGTTTCACTTGACGTTAGTAAAGTAGGATTTCTAGGAATGGGCTAGGAGTGACCAGGCAGTGGTGGCACATGTCTTTAGCCCTAGCACTCAGAAGGCAGAGGCAGGTGGATCTTTGTGAGTTTAAGGCCAGCCTTGACTACAGAACAAGTTCCAGGAGAGCCAGGGGTATGCAGAAAAAAATCCTGTCTTGAAATACATTGTCTTTATCTTTTTTAAAGTCAGCAGTGTTTTTTCTTTCTTTTTTTCTTAGACTGTTTTTAGGTAGCAGGGAGGTGATTCTTACTTTATGAATTCTTAATATTGGAGGTTATAGCTTCCTTTCATTGAGAATCTAATTTTAGAATCTTTTCCTACCCCTCTAAGACACTCCATACTCTCTAGTAGCCAATTCCTCTCATCCTCTTACTTTTTTCCCTGCTAGTTCTGAGAAACCACTAGTAGACTCTGTTTACTAATTCAGATTTGCCAATTTTGTATGGATGGAAGGAATTATATGGTGCATAGGGTGTTTTTGTCTTTTCTTTAGCATAAGTTTTCAAGGGTGTGTGTGTTATGGCCTACGTCATTTTCTTTTGTCAGTGCTGCATTGACATAGTGCTTTTGTATTTAACACACCAAGTTGGTGGGCATCCAGATTGTCTTACTCTTTTGTTGTTAGGATTTAATCATCTATTCCGTTTTTCCCTGTGGATTTATATATTTAGGGATGCTGGCTTCTCTCTCCTTAGGAGTGCAATTGCTGGTTTATATGATATGGTAAATCAGCGTTTAGCTTTTTGATTGGCTGCTGTGTTTTCAGAGGAGCAACACTAGCAACTGTAAGATTTTTAAGAACTTTAAGAAGTTTAAAACTTATAAGTTATTTAACTGTTATGTGTGGGTGCAGGTGTTCTCTTCTTTCTACCATGGCTTCTAGGGGTCAAACGCAGGTTTTCACTAGTCTGTCCCCTAAGCCGGGTTCCCGCTGTGATTGTGGTTTTGATTTGTATTTCTTTTGTGGTGAATAATGCTGAATACCTATCTCTTTGTGAGATAATTCACCTGTAACTGACTGTTAAAATCCTTGCCTTTTTTAAAATTAGGTTGAGTTTTGAGTTTTGAAGATTCTGTATATATTCTGGATATAATTTGCTCTTCTTGGTCCTAAATTATGTAAAGATAGAAGTATAAGACACAGAGACTGGGTTAGAGATCTAGTCAGTTTCAAACATTTTAATTTGCTTTTAAAAAAGTTGTCTGTGTTTAGATGTGCACATGTGGAGGTCAGAGGCTTGTTTTCATAGACTTGGTAATTTCTGTGGGTCCTGGGAATAGAAAGAGGGTGCCAGGCTTGCAGGACCATTTCTCCAGCCTATTATTTTAACTTTCTGTGTTTTTTTTTTTTTCAATTACAGAAGCAATGTCATTGAATAAATATGATGACAGTCAGATTATGGTGATAAAAGGAAATGAAGCAGACAAAAGATTCCTTTTATTGTGGAACTTGTATTCTAGCAGAGAAACAAAGTAAATAAACTATCAGAGTATTGCCATTCCACATGTTTCTTTGTTAGTTGCTGAGAACCCATTAAGTTTCTTAAAGGTTATTATAAACTTAGAATAAAATCTAGTGATTTATTTGGCTCTTGTAATGATTAGAAAATAGGAGTCAGAGTTGAATTAAAGTTTGAATTTTTTTCCTTTGAAAACTGGGAAGTTCTTTCAACACTGTCTAAAATGCTGCTTAACAGAGTTGGGCTGCGGCTGGAAATGAGAGCGGGCTCTTTGGGATAAGCACTCCCTTCGGTTGCTCATGTCTTAACACACATACATTCTACACAGTATGTACTTAACCTCTTCCAATCTTTTTGTAATACCTGCTAACTCCTTGGCATTTGTGGATTATCTTTGTGCCTAGTACAAATAGTTGGTATTCTGCCATTGTTATATAGTCCTGCTAATAAATACATTTATCCATTTATTCTAAACAAGTCTATAATGGTTAATAAAGCTAGATGGTATCATCCCCAAGTTTTAATGAAGAAAGTCACTCTTAGTAATGAATGAAAATCTGAACTACTCAAGTCCCCTTTTACTCAAGTGCTACTCTGCTTTTTACTATCTGATTTTAAAGCATTGCAACTATTTCTTCAGATGAAGTATTATACAAAAACCAGTAAAGATAGCTCTTTTCACTGGAGACTAGTTGTGTGCAGGAGATGGTGTGGGTGTAGATATTGGTATGCTCAGGCGAATGGTAGCTTTCAGGTACCGTGCTGGAATGCTTAGGATTCTACAAACACTGGGCACACGCCCTATGACTCATCTGTTAAATATTACGAGGTCTCACCACCTTTTGGTGTCTGTCTCCTATGTGATCGATGTGCGCATCTTTGATACTGTCATGTTCTTTTCATTCATACATGCTTTAATAGTGGTGATTCCTTTAGCTTTTGATTTTTGTTCAGCATTTTAATTAAATTGTAGTTAGTTGAGTTATAGATCAATTTACTTTGAAGCATCTAATAATGAATTCTTCTTTACTTTTAGATTCTCTTTGTGGCCAGATGGGTTTGTATGGACAAGCCTGTCCATCTGTAACTTCATTAAGGTGAGTACATTCCCCCCAACCCCAGTTCATCATGTCATGTTGTAGAGAATTTCAAGGTGCTCAGTAGCTAACTTTATAAACTGTTTTGTTTATGAAATAGCCCCACAGCTCATTCCCTAGTGAAGTACAGTAACTCACCTTTGCTGTAGGAAAAATACTGCTGTTTTGTGCAGTTTGGTGCAGTGGGGGTATTTATGCTTACAGCGACTTCTAAGGTAATGGTATTTAGATCTCTTCTTAGTCTCCAGGGATAATCTTGATCATGAAATAGCATAACTACACTTTTTTGTTGTTGTTTCTTAAAAATGTAAGCTGTTTTCTATTTGCTTTAATTAAAAAATTTGTTTGCTTTGTAACAGATGATTAATAAGGACTGAATTACTGACTTTAACTTGTTTCTGAGGAGTGTTTAGATTACCATTTTCTACATTAAACTAAACAAATAAATGTAGAAAATAGGAATTAAGTTGTTTTGTACAAGCTAGTGTTTTCAGATTTTTTTAAGTTACCGAAATCTTTTTTTTTTTTTTTTTGTTAAATACAAAAAAAATACAGTGGGGGGTAGAGCAGACAAATACAAAACTTTCCTAGATTTCCATGTCCTATACGTTGAGTGACTGTTGGTTGAAGAGCAGGTTTTATTTATTTTATTTATATATACATATATGAATGAGTACACTGTAGCTGTCTGTCTTCAGACACACCAGAAGAGGGCATCGGATCTCATTACAGATGGTTGTGAGCCACCATGTGGTTGCTGGGATTTGAACACTCAGGACCTCAGGAAGAGCAGTCAGTGCTCTTAACCATTGAACCATCTCTCCAGCCCTGAAGAGCAGTTTTTGAAAAGTAACCTTGCTTGGTGTGATAGCTCATGCCTTTAAACTCAGCATTCAGAGGCAGAGGCAGGTGGGTCTGAGTTTGAGGCCAGACTGGTTTAGTGAGTTCCAGGATAGCCAGGGCTACATAACAGACCCTGTCACAATAAGAAAAAGAAAAAAAAAAAAATCTAAAACTAATTTTAACTGAAGATTTTCAAATGAAAATTTAGAGTATAAAATTTAAATTGCAACAGCGACTAGTTACCAGATGCTGCAGTCCGTATCATTTATTCATGTGATGCACTGCCAGCATCATTCTAACAGTCGTCCACAGTATAACAGCATTGTTCTCCATTGAACTACAGTAATGCTTTGTTGCTGCTGTCTTGCTTTTTTGTTTTAAAAGCAAAATAAGTAGACCTATTTGCCAGATACTGAGAGTTCCTGATGAGGGCTGAGGAGGAAATGGAAGAGACTAGAACAGAGGAGTAGGTGTTACTTTGAACTGGATTAAAATAACCCAGGGAAAGCTTCACTGAAAAGGAGACATTTGCATGTAGAGCTGAAAGAGTGATGGAGTGAGCCAGATACATATTTAGTATGTAGAGAATGAACATTCTAAGTAGAGGGAATCTAGAAATTGCCACAGTAAGAGGCTCTTCTGTGTTTGAGGAATATTATACTGGTCAGTGTTACTGGAACAGGACATAATGAACAGAGGGCGAGAGGAGAGAGAGAAACAGTACTAGTTCCATAAATGTGAATTTCAAGAGTATGTAGGTTTGAGACAGAGTCTAGTTTTCTCCCCTTTCTGATTTATGAGCATTTAAAAAAAAAACTTCCTCTTAGGCCTTTTCATAATGGTTTGACTTTGATGAGTATAAGCTCTATCTGGAGTAGGCTTTATGCCATAATGCCCATAAAATTGTTGTATTTTAATGGACATATATGTCTGAGTATCATTAGTTTTAATCTGAAGGCATCTCCAAGATAACCATCAACCCTAGTAAATATGTAATCTCAGAATCATCACCCACAGAACTCAAGTCTGTTGGGACTCTAAACTTGTATTGATTGATTGTATTGATATTCATATAGATTTTAATTTTTAACTGTAAAATGAAGCATACAATCCATCGTGTGGCATTGCTTTAAGTTAGCATCAGTAAGCAGAATCTGGATTTTTAATTTAAAATATTGTATTTCTATAGGCTGCCATTTAAATTTTTTAAACTCTTGTGGAAACTTTGGAACTATGTTTTTTTGATATTGTAAGTTTTAGATTGGATTTTTTTTGAGGGTTTTTAAATTTTATTTAAAGATTTTTTTTAAACCCATTTTATGGTCCCTAATCTAGTATTTAACTTTTTAGGTTTTTTTTCCCTTAAGTCTGTCTTATCTTGATCTCTCCCAAGGAGGACATATAAAACTGTAATCATTGAAAAAATAGCCATCTTTATGCTGATAAGTGAAGTAAGATCATATAGAATCCAGATGCATTGTGTCATAAAAAGCATTTTTTATTTTTAAAATTTTTTTCTAAGGGTTTTTTTATATTTTAATTAGATATTTTTAATATTTAACTTTTTTATTGTTTTTTCAAATTTAATACCTTTAGTTTAGACTCTTGGGACTTTTAGCCTTTACCTTGTGTTGCATTCCCCACTCCAGCTGTCTAGCTAGCTCAGGGCTCCTTGCTTGGCCTTTTGCTGGCTCTGGCCAGGCCTTTCCAGCATGCCCTGCTTTTCTGAGGCTTCAGGCCTGCATCCCCGGGCGTCTGGCTTATGTGCCCCTCCCTGTTTGGTTATGCTGACACCTCTTGCTAGACAGTGACTCAGTGGACCCAGACTAGGCTGTCATTCTTCTGTGTTGGGCATCAGCTTAAGCTGTGCATTCTGTCAGGAAAGCCAGAGCAGCATGCAGCTCTAGGGAGAACTGCAGCCTCTTTCTGTCTATTTGCTGAGCTAGTTAGTGCAAATCCTTCCCAGTAGCTGTGGTCTGTCTAGCTGGTCCCAAGCAGCAGTAGCTTGAAAGCCACATTTTCGGGGGAAGGGTTGGGGTTGTGCCTTTCTACCCAGTAACTTGTCTCAGATAGAATGTTTTCATGCACTATGTAAGGCGCCAACATGTGGTTTAACCAATATATGTGTATCTCCAACTAGCTTACAGATTAACGAGATTCTTGACTATGGTTATTTTATTTGGAGGATAACCCCTAATCTACCATTTTAACTGCTGGCCTGGCTACCTCCCCAGTGGTGTACTCCAGATAATTGTTGTCTTTTCTTAGCCATGTACTCATGGTTCCTCTCCTCTATTGGTGGCCTCCTCTTCCTTCCTCTCTGGTCATTTCTTACTCTTCTCCACCCCCAACCCAGTAACTCAAAACCCACCTAACTCTAGTAATTGGCTGTAGCAAGTTTTATTTAACCAATACTTTTAAGTCAAGGAACAAGGTTTGCACAACAAAAGCTTATAAACATAAAAATAAGCTTAGACCTTTAGATAAGAAATTATCATTACAATATATAACAGACCAAACCTGGGCTGGCCAGTGTTACTGGAACAGAGGAAATGATGAATGAGGGCAAGAGGAGAGAAAGAAACATTACTTGAATTGTAAATGTGAAATTCAGGACTATGTAGGTTCTGATTTTCTAGAGTGAATCGGAAAATGAATAAAGTTTGCCTTTTTTGGAGTTTCAGCAATTGCATTCATCGGAGCAAAGTTCCTTGCTATTCTCTGGAAAACCTTATGCCATTATGGTGTTTCTTCCCATGAAAATGCATTTTTTTTTTTTTTTACACCTACTTAACTTGAATGTTTTTCCTCCCTTTAAAGGCAAGGGATACCTAAATTGTTCTGGAAATAATTTTGGGGAACAAAAGCACATTACTTCTTTTATCTAAGAACTGCTGTAGAACTAATTTGACTTAGTGGTGATTTCTTTTCATGTGATGGGAGTAGTCTTTTTTTTTTAATATTTAAAATTTTGGGAATGGTTATATCAAGTGGTTTTGTAGACTTTGCTCTTACACTGAATAGATTTTATTAAAATATTTTACGATCAGGTGTGCTGGAACAATCCTATAAAGGCTATTGACTGATATTTTTAAGTTGTTTGGAGTATTTGTGTTTATGTTAGTGTTTGTGTTATGTAATATTTGGTTTAGTTGCATACTTGCCTAAATTTTGCTTGCTAAGGTTACAGAACTTGGGATGGATTAACTAACCTAGAGTGCTTATGTATAATAGTTCTTATGTATAATAATTCTAGAACCAGAATCTTTTGAATATAGCTATAAATCAGACTCACTTTACAGACTGTAAGACTCATTTCTGTAGTTTTCTGAATGGCTCTTTCAAAGCAGAGAGTTCCATTTTTACAGACTTATGTGAAGAGAACTGTTGTCTGTCATTGGTTTTTCTAAGTGGAAGCTGTTTTCGAATAAGAAAGGAAACATACCCCCTCTTACTGTGTGTGGGGGTGTGCGGGGGGGGGGGAGATGTTAAAAACTTGATTAATTAAAACTGCTTCCTGTGCTCTTCCCCAAACCAGAAATACTGTCTTGTTGTTGTGACAGTATATTTGTCTTGTTGTTGTGACAGTATATTCTGTCTTGTCGTTGTGACAGTATATTCTGGCTTGTCGTTGTGACAGTATATTCTGTCTTGTTTTGACAGTATATTCTGTCTTGTTGTTGTGACAGTATATACTGTCTTGTTGTTGTGACAGTATATTCTGTCTTATTGTTGTGACAGTATATTGTCTTGTTGTTGTGACAGTATATTCTGTCTTGTTGTGACAGTATATTCTGTCTTGTTGTTGTGACAGTATATTCTGTCTTGTTGTTGTGACAGTATATTCTGTCTTGTTGTGACAGTATATTCTGTCTTGTTGTTGTGACAGTATATTCTGTCTTGTTGTTGTGACAGTATATACTGTCTTGTGACAGTATATTCTGTCTTGCTGTTGTGACAGTATATACTGTCTTGCTGTTGTGACAGTATATTCTGTCTTGTTGTTGTGACAGTATATACTGTCTTGTTGTGACAGTATATTCTGTTTTGTTGTGACAGTATACTGTCTTGTTGTTGTGACAGTATATACTGTCTTGTTGTGACAGTATATTCTGTTTTGTTGTGACAGTATACTGTCTTGTTGTTGTGACAGTATATACTGTCTTGTTGTTGTGACAGTATATACTGTCTTGTTGTTGTGACAGTATATACTGTCTTGTTGTGACAGTATATACTGTCTTGTTGTGACAGTATATACTGTCTTGTTGTTGTGACAGTATATTCTGTCTTGTTGTTGTGACAGTATATTCTGTCTTGTTGTTTTGACAGTATATTCTGTCTTGTTGTTGTGACAGTATATACTGTCTTGTTGTTGTGACAGTATATTCTGGCTCATAAGAGGGCTTTAGGCAGCTCTTTACATTGAATCTGCAGACAGGAAGCAGAGTGAAGAAAGCTATTGTTTTCTTTCTCCTTTTTATTTAGTCTAGTACCTCCACAATATAGGTGTGCCTTTGTACATCTGCCTAGTCTAGAAATTCCCAAAGAAGTGGGCTGAGGCTTGTTCCTATAGTGATTCTAAGTCTTATTAAATTGTCAATCAAAATTGGCCATCACCTGCCAAATGAGCTAGGTCCACGAGCTTATGGACCTTGCAGGAATGAGGATGGGCAGTATATGTAAGTTAAGTCAAGGAGTAGAGTGACAGTATGTGAAGCTTTTGAAGTTCTTGGCATGAGCCAGGTTTGCTGGCATACATGTGTGTGGTAAAAGCACCTAGAAGGCAGAAGCTGGAAGATTTCGAGTTTAAGCCAACATGAGGTGCATGGGAAGACCTAGCCTCCAAAATAAAACTTTTTAATTTTTTGTTGGGAATATGAGGTAAATGGACTAAAGCTACTCCCAGTCTCCTTAAATAATTAAGATAATTTAATCATATTTTGTAGGTGATGTTGGATCATTGTTTATTAGGATTGGTTTTTAAATTACAGTTGCTATATTTTATGATTTAAAAAGTAATGCCAAATTTAGAGAGATACTTCAATATCTTCATATATCTTATTCTATCAATATATATTTATGAATGAATTCAGGACAAACTCAAATTTTCTTTGAAGTAATGTTTGTAATAGCTAAATATTGATTTAACTAGGTTGTTCTTACCAATCAACACTTTGCTCTTTACTTGAATATATTATAGGCAAAATTATTTAAGAGAAGTTCAATACATAGCCTAAGCTGGACTCAAAATCATGATCTTCCTTCCTCAGTTACCCCGTTGTTGGAATTACAGGCCTCTGTCACCATTCTTGGTGCTAAGTTGTATTTTAATAAAAATTACAAGGCTTTGTAAGGCAGTTCAGCTTGTAGACCCAGCATCTGAGAAGTGGAAGCAAGAGGATCGGAGGTTCAAGGTTAACTGGTGACATAGTTGAGTTCTAGGCCATCCTGGGCTACATGAAACCCTATCTCCAAAGGGAAGGGGAAAAAGGGCAAAAAATTATGACAACAAAATCCTATTCTGCATACTGAGATTATTTTATCACATGGATTTTATTTGTGGGGCAGAAACTGTGCCAGATATATATTTAGACAGAAGATACCTTAGTAGATACAAAGTTGTTAACTAAGTATCAGAATGATAAAAGAAAGGCATTGTGAAGAAAGCCATATGACACCAGTTACTCATTGGACTAGTAGGGAGCTAGAGGAAAGTTTACTAACTTAGAAAGATTAACTAACTTTGAAATAGAAGTGCAGGAGAGAAGTTTTAGCTTGCAAGATAAAGTATATAGACTGAGACCTAGACTCCTGAGAAAGATGCTGGTGTTTCTGAGTTAGGTGTGACAAAGCTGGATCTCAAGTGTTAGAAACACTGAGAACTGGATTTACTTGGTGTCGTGGGAAGGGCCTGGGTGAAAAAGCCTTTGGTAGGGGAGTGTATGAATGTGTGAGTGCCTGTCTGTCTGCCTGCTTTATCATTCATTCATTCCAGAGGGGTCTTACTATATAGCCCTGGCTTGACCTGGGAATCTCTTAGGTAGACCAGGCTGGCTTGGAACTCAGAGAGGTCTGCCTGCCTCTGCCTCCCTAAGTATTGGGTTTGGAAACACATACCAACCTGGCTCTGAGAATGCTTTCTTTAATACTAGAAAAAACAATTCACTTTTATCTTTCTAGCCCTGCAAGCTGTTTTTTTTTTTTTTTTTTTTTTTTTTTTTTCTTTTTTTAACTTTACCTTTTCTTGGTAGAACTTTAAAGAAGCCAGCTGGCAAATTAGTAGTGTGGCTTGCAGAGAATCCTAGCTCCAGTTTGGCAGAGCAGAATTGAGTGGGATAGATAGTGTCAGAGTTTGCAGCTTTGGGGCAATGACTTAGTAACTGCTTTACTTATTCCAGAAGACTGCTCAGAAAGTCTCATAGAGAGATGTTTACTAAGATCTCTTCTAGCCTGTTCTAATATGGTTTTGTAGAATGTCTATATGTTGCTGAAAAATGTTGGTAGGTTTTGTAAATCATGTGAAAACATTAAAAAAAATCCTTAAGGTTAACAAACACTTGTGTAACCTGAATCTGCTGCATTTACACCCTGAGTTTCAGTGAAAGCCTGAATAGTGAGGATAACAGGCCATCTGCATCTGTTCCCATAAATATGTACACTCTAGTTGACTTAAAAGAAAAGAAAAACTTGGGTTGGGGATTTAGCTCAGTGGTAGAGCGCTTGCCTAGGAAGCGCAAGGCCCTGGGTTTGGTCCCCAGCTCCGAAAAAAAGAACCAAAAAAAAAAAAAAAAGAAAGGAAAAGAAAAGAAAGAAAAGAAAAACTTAAAAACATACTCAGAAAATTTAAGAGAAACTCCGTTGTATATTTTTTTTAACATTTTGTAGTCCTAGCATTTGAATATAATTTAAAAGCTATCTGTCCATTATATATCTTATAATATTAAAACATCACAGCATTTTCACTACTTGATAACATTAAATAATACCATCTCCTTAGACTTCATTTCTTTTTCCCTTCCTTCAACTGATTGCATGTGTGTGTGGTTTGTATGTGTATATGTGTATATTCATGTTCCAGTGAACATAGTTTCTTGTACTGGCGTAGCAGTGGGTTTGAGACAGTATCACTATTGAGTTCTCACTAGCCAGGTACTCACTAGAAAGACTAGGCTGGTCTCCATTTCACAGAGATCAGCACATACAGAAAACACAAGGATAGCATCAATCAGTAAACACAAGGGTAAAATCAAATGGCAAAGCCGAGAAACTCTGAAATGGTGGCAAGAAGCCAAACACAAACAGCAGATAAGATAGGTCTTGATAAGATAGGTCTCCAGGCAGAGGCTGTTAGGGTCAAATGCATTTTAGGGGTAGCATTTTTACCTATGATTGGTTGGTAACCATTTCATCCCAGATAGCTGTAGAATTAACATCCAGACCTTTTCACACAAAGCAATCAGAGTGGTAATGAGTTGGTGTTTTATATAAATTGTTAACTACTTATATGCTCCTAGAGCAGAAAGTCTGTTTAGTTTTTAGATTATTTGTATTAACAGAATTTAAAAACTCATTAAATTGTAGCCTTTTAGGATGCTGTTTTTAACTCAGAGTGATTGAACACAGAATCTCGTATATGCTATGTAGTAAGCATTTTATTTATCACTGACCAACATCCTCAGCTCTTGGTTTTGAAAGTGTCTTTCTATGTAGCCAAGGCTGTACTAGAAACGGAGATGTGCCTTAGCCTCTTGAGTGCTGGGATTCTAGGCAGTGTGCCACCATTGCCTGGCTCTGTTTTCCTTTTCATCTAATGTGATGTTTCTTCCTTAAAACACTGCAGTCTTGAAGGAACTGCTCATCTCTCTGTCTTCAAGGAAGCTGTAGTTTATATTTTCTAAAATTCTAGTTTTAGTCTACTGTCTTCTCTATTCTGATTCTTTCCTCTATCTTCCCCTTTTAATTTTTCCTTTTTTCTTTTTTTTTTCTTTTTCTTTCTTTTTTTTTTTTTTTTTCTGGAGCTGGGGACCGAACCCAGGGCCTTGTGCTTGCTAGGCAAGTGCTCTACCACTGAGCTAAATCCCCAACCTCTCCCCTTTTAATTTTTTTGGTTCATGTCTTATAAAAATTAGAGTGCTTTTATGTAGTAGACTAAATTTTATCTGATCTTTAAGCCAGTCTTGAAATCATAACAAGAAATCTAAAAGTGGATATTATGGAGTGCCTTTATGATCTTCTGGGAATACCTTTTTAAGTAAACATATTTATTATGACATTTCTGTGCATTGATGCTATGGTATAAATGATAGTAAACAATAGAGTCTGTCCTTATCATAGTCAGGTAGATTACATTGTTGATTTAAGACTTTCTGGTAAATTATAGATCTTTAAAAAAACCTTCTAGGTTTTCTGTACTGTATGAAAATTTCACCATTGTAATGACTTAGGAAACCTTTACACATACATATAGTACACACACATGATAATGAATCAAGAAACATTTTGGTTCAATGGCCTGTACCTTTGTACCTTGAACAGGCTTCTAACTGAGAGTATGGTTTTCATGAATTAGGAATATTTGGAATCTAAGACTAAATAGTGGAAGGGTAATTTGGAGAGCAACTAGAGAGAACAGCAAATGTATTATGCTTATTAAATTTTGCAGGAAAAGTTGGAGTAGTTACAGACTTTTAACATGTGTAAAAAGGTGGCATCATTATGAAGAGAACTCTGGCTAAAGACATTTTCCTCTGTACTCTCCACAGTAGGAGAGAGATTTAGGTTAGCTTAAGAAGTGTTTTTAAAAGTACAGTGAATCTCCTAATCCAGAAAAGATTGATTGTGTTGTGAATTTACTTCCTTTGAAAATATTTAGTCGTGGGGCTTGGGGCTAGGGTTTCATGCTGCCCGTGAACTTGGTATGGTGTTGAGGTTGGCATTGAACTGATGCTTTTGCTTCTACCTCCAGAGTGCAGGCATAATAGTACCGTGCCTGTCTTCCTGTGGCAAGCTTAGGAATCTAATTATCAGGACTTTACAAAATAACCTCATGGGATTCCTTACCAATCTATTTCTAATAAGTGTCTCTGAAGTCACACACTCCCCCTCACCCCCACGGCAGCTTTCACAAATCCCTAAGAAGTTTTTATATACTTTGTATTATAAACATTCTTAGAACTTTAGAGGTAGAAGACAAGTTAGAAAGGTTGAGTTTTGGTGAGTAATGTTTTATACTTTTTTACTGAGTTTTCCCTATCCTGAAGTATATTTTCTTCACTTTGTGTTTTCACTTCAGAGCAACAAGGAGTGTTTTCTTTTTGGTTTGTCTCTCAGAGGGTCATTTCTTAAAGAAGCGTTAACAGATCAGCCATTCCTTAATGGAAAGTAGTTTACTGTTGTTTCTTTTCCTCAATGGAATAAGGAACAACTAACTGCTTTTGAGAGAGTGTTGAGGAAGGAGCAATACAGGAAGCAGTTAGTTAGAAAACTACACTTGTCAGACTTAATCGGGTTCTGTACCAGGCAAGTGAGAACATTTTCTTTCTCCCTGTTACACCTTCATCTTTCTGCTGTGCAATAACCAGCTAGGGCTTTTATACCTGAGAACTATGGATTCAAAATCCTCCCGTGGAGTAAGGAAGGTCTTACTGATGGACTGTTTCAGGAATCATTATTGTAAGATCTTAGTTGTAGAAAAAGTATATTCTCATTTTCCAGGTGCCGTCTACAAAAATTTAAATCCTGGATGACTTTTAATATAGTTCAATGAAGGGCTCATTTTCACCAAGGTTGCTGGATGATTGTGTGAGGTAGCATATGTATGTGTGTAGCAGTATTTAAAATTCATACTTAGTATAATTGGTTTTCTCTGTATTCTTTTTTTTAAATAAGCTTTTTGTAAATGTATTTTATTTTTTTAAAAGATTTATTTATTTATTATATTTAAGTACACTGTAGCTGTCTTCAGACACACCAGAAGAGGGCATCAGATTTCATTAAAGATGGTTGTGAGCCACCATGTGGTTGCTGGGATTTGAACTCAGGTCCTCTGGAAGAGCAGTCAGTGCTCTTAATCTCTGAGCCATCTCTCCAGCCCTTTCTTTGTATTCTTAAATGTTTAATAAATTGTGAAGATTGTTCTAAGAAATTCATAGACCACTGAAGAGGTTCCATTGTACCAAAATAAATCCCTGAGGGATGCAGAGCCTTAAGCTGGGCTGAACTCAGAGATCTGCCTGCCTCTGCCTCCCGAGTGCTGAATTAAAGGTGTGAACTGCCATAGCATAAAGAAATGTTTGGTGACATTTCCAGCCTTACAGTGCTTCAAATTATAGGTTGCATAAGGCCTGTGTCTAAGCTAAGCATCTGTATTTTTTCTGTACTTGTAACTCTATAATCAGTTTGATTTCTCATTTAGAGCATTGTTTTGTATGACAGGAAGGAGCTAGTGTCTATTTCACAAAGATTTCATTTGAATTCCTCGCTGTGCAGTTTTCATGTGCTGTCAAATCTCTAGGTGAGAGAACATGAATGAAGTGGAAGGGAGGCTCAGTACTGTTCGAGTCACTATACATTACCCTCATAAGGTCACCTTTCACTGTCCTCTAAAACTATCAGGATACAGCATCCCCACCATTCTGTTTTCTTGTTGGACTTGAAAAGCTTTCTGAGTAAACATCGCTACTCCTTGGGAATGAGGAAAATTGCAAGCAGAAATGAAAAGAGTGTGATAAGGTTTAAAAGCATATGCGAGGTCATATCAGTGGTGTTTTGTAAAGTGAAATTAATGTCCCACCTCCTTACCCACATGTCATGACTTAGTTTTGAAAAGTGTTTTAGGTTTGGTTTCGAGATGGGGTCTAATTCAGTGGATTTAGCTTTGAATTCAGCACTGCTGCTGTAGCCTCTAAAGTGCTGAGCTTATGGCTGTGAGCTACCACACCTGTTTGCTCTGTTGTTATATTTGATGTCTTGAAAGTTGTGAAAAAATTCCCCTTGAAAGATGCCACACCACTATCAGAACTTTAGGTGGTAGTTCTTCTCCATTTTCATTTCTCTCTCACAAACAATGGATTCTTTTTCTCGTTGTTTCCATTTTCCTCTGGCATTCTAGGAGAGCTGTTTGTGTCAATCTAGGTAGTAACCCTTCCCAAGTTAATAAGGATGTTGCTGCTGTGAGCGCCCTCCATTAGCTGTCCAGTCTACTCTTTGCTGCTTCCTTTTAACCTCTGACAGGTGCTTTGCTTCTTGACAGGTTCTCCGGTCTGATGAAATGTGTGTGCACATCAGCCCACCAAAGACACACAGATACACACATTGGTGGTTTTTCTTTTTTCTTTTTTTGAAACAAGGTTTCTTTGTGTAGCTCTATCTGTCCTGGAACTCAGTTTGTAGACTAGAGTGGCCTCGAACTTTAAAGACCTACCTGCCTCTGCCTCCTAAGTGCTAGGACCACTCCTGGCAGATAGTCACTTTTTTTAAAAGATTTATTTATTTATTATATATAAGTACACTGTAGCTGCCTTCAGACACACCAGAAGAGAGCATCAGATCTCATTACAGATGGTTGTGAGCCACCATGTGGTTGCTGGGAATTGAACTCAGGACCTTTAGAAGAGCAGTCAGTGCTCTTAACAGCTGAGCCACCTCTCCAGCCTGATAGTTACTGTTTTAACTATTGAAGTTCTCTCTTTCAAGGAGCTCTGAGGGTCTCCATGACACAGGGTGTTCAGCTTGCATATAAATCTTGTGCTATTTATTTAATCTGTGCCTTATAAGAACAGGATCTCATTCATCTTAGTTACAGAATGGGACGCTTTGTACAGGAAGAGATGTTTGGTTTGAGTCTTGAAGAAAAAACAGTGAAAAGGAAAGGCCATTTCAGATAAGGTTTTTAATTCCTTATTAAATTACTGTTATTTTTAGATATTTTGTATCTGCATGTTATTAGGTAGCACCTAGTATATGGTCACTATTCTCAGGGGGGAGGTATGAGAAGGGGTGAGTAGGAAGCTTGGGCATATGATAAACTTATATGAAGGTGTTAAATGCTAAATTTAGGTTAGAACAGCAGTAGGAATTTAGAATTAGTAAGACAATAATAAAAACTAAGACTTTTGAAAATGTGTTATGTCACGTAGTCAGGAGAGAGACATCCAGAGTGCTTGGCTGTGATGACATAAGAGTGTTTCCAAATTCTTTTTGAATGTGTACATTGCACTTGAGGTGATTAGCAGGGAGAGATAGTGAGTCCAGGAGGTCAGCTGGAGGCTTTTGGAGTGAGGTGAGATAAAATGGCCTGATTCCTCAGAGCTGTTTGTGCTGTTTTAAACTCACCACCATCTGTCTCTTATACAAACCAGCTTCTCCCATCACCACTCTGCTAATAGTGGACCAAACCGAACGGTCATCTTCTATATTTCTGCTTAATGGGGAATCACTGCAACATCTGCCTTAAATATCATCATTAGTGGCACTTTCCACATCACTAACAAGAGTATATAAAGTGTAATAAATTAGAAACAACCAAACTTTTTCAGACTTCATATTTGAGAAATTTTATGGAATATTTGATGTTTGCTCTAACATAAGAGGTAAGTTCAAGGTGATCGACACATTGTTCATCTTTAAGGCACCAATGAAGTTCCTCCTTTCCTGCCTCCAGGACAGCAGTCCATGTTTCCTTCCTGAGCAGTCAATGTCGCTCATTCACATAATTTTTTCCATGTCTAATATTGATTAAGATGTTGGTTCCTAGAGAGCAAAAATTAGATAATGGTTCTCTGTTTATTACTCAAACATAGTCCCATACACAGTGGCTATTATGAAGTCTTGTTAAATGTATTGCCACACATTGTAAATATCTCCTTCATGCTGACATATCCTGAGTGTTAGGTTCTTATTCTTACTACTGACTCTAGTGCCAGATATATTTCAGTTTAAGTAAATTTTTTATGTTAGCACGGGGAATTTGTGTACCAGCTGTCTTAATTTGAACAAGGCAAAGAGAGACCTGAGGTAGCTAGAACAATAGCATGTAGGGACATAATAGCCAATGCTTCTTTGGTGACTGAACAGTAATAGCTCCCATTTTTATAATCATCATCAAAAGCTGACTTTTTTCCAAATAAGCTTTTCGCTTATTGTAGAGTTATGAAAACAGCCTCTAATGTTGTCAGAACCTTAGTTTTTCATCTTTAAGTTGAAGGTCAGAGTCTGTAAGCTCCAGGTACTTTCCCTCACTCATTTGGTGTAGTGTAATCTTGAAATTTGCACATCTCCTTATTTCATGGTCCTTACAAGGTATTGGGCATGAGCATTTCTGGTTGCTACAGTATATGGTGGGACAATACGAGTTTGTTGATCCTTGAAGGTGCCATTTACGGAAATTTAAGTTTGGTTTTTAGAAAAGGAGGGAATTTGAGAAACAAAGTAAAACAGTGGCTCAGAGCATTAGGAAAATCAGATGATATATAATAGGGCTCTAGGCCTCTGTGTTTGTCTCCTCCCTCCTTTTACTTCCTCCTCTCCTTTTTCTTCTCTAGCTCCCTCTTCTCCCTCTCCCTTTTTCCCACTATTATTTCCTTCTCCCCTTCATGTCAGCTCCCTCCACCTTTTGGAACTCGAAAGTGCATCAGTACCTTCCCAAGACACTCCTAGACTAATATTAACATTTACTGAATGTTTTCTCTGTCCATGCATGTATGCTTTATCAAATAGTGTTTTAGGTGTAGATACTTTTGTTGTTTGTACACATGAGAAAGCTGGAGTTTCAGATAGTAAACATTTTCACAGGTTCACAGCTGGAAACTGTTGGAATCAGTTCTTGAATTCTGATTTTCCTAATTCCCCAAACCTGTGTTGGCTTTTGGAAATTGACTCTATCTACTACTTGGAATGAGTGTATGGAGTATTCCTCCTGCCCAGTCACCTTTTTCTTTCTTTGCGTAGTGTTGGGGAGCAAATCTAGGACCTTCCATATACTAGGGAACTACTTTACCACTGAGCTGCACTTCTAGCCCTAAACATTAGACTGTGGTGTGATTTCTTACTTTGGTGTCACTTAGAAGTCACTTTCATCTTCTGCTTTGTCATTGGGTCACTAGTCATGCTTTTTGGATCTCAGGACAGAATGCTTGTGTGCTCTGCTTGAACACTGACAACTGCAGTGTGCAGTGACAGCATCCTTCCTTGTTCTCCTCTCCCATCTATACAGCAGCTCTCTAGAAAGTATGTTAACTTAGTGAGACTTGTTTTCATTGTCTGGGTGTGATGGTCGGTACTTTTTAGCCTTGGAGAAAAATATATCAGAAGTTCCAACTTGTAGGGATGTCTTGACGCCTGAGCTTGTGCCACTTTTTCACCATTTCTGGCTTAATCTCTTGCGTCTTATAATCCCATGTTCTCAGTTTTTGTAAGCTGTTTTCTTGACTTTGTTTTCTACTCACTGCCTGGTACTGCCTGTCTGTCCTACTAACTGCCTGGTACTGCTTGTCTGTCCTTCCCCAACCCTAGCGCCCTCGACTGCACCTCTTTAGTCAGCTCCCCCCAGCTTGTTTTCTTGTCTCTCCTGCTTTCTACTTCCTGTCTTCCACATGCTCAACTTTACCTTCTTGCCTTCATGCAGATTTCTGCATCTGTTTTCTCAGTTCTCTGACTTCTTGCCTTCACTTTAGTTTTGGCACTCCTTTGTATAATTGTATAATATTTCTAAAATTGTGCCAAAGACATTGAGATAGCGGTGTACAGTTTAGGATTGTGGTGTTTTGGTGAGTAAGGACTTGGGCTGCTGATAAAGTTTTCATACCAGGATCCTGCTGCCTCTTTTCCTTTTTTCTTTCCCCTTTCCCCCTTTTCCTTTCCTCTCTGATCCCTTTCTCCTTCCTTCCTTCCTTCTTCTTTCCATCCCTTTTCCTTTCTTTCCTTTTCTTTCAAGAAAGAATAGCATTAGCAATTGGTGTATGTATTATTTTGCATTTTAAACCCTTCATGATTTAGAAGGAAAAAAATAAAAAAGGAAATCTTGATCCCTTAAATATTTAGTTTGGCCATTAACATAACTCAATCTTTTCAGGTTTAACTAAGCTTTGCCTCATTTTGGGACTCCTGTATTCGATTATTTTGACTAGAGCAGGAATTTTTCCCTTGATATTCACTAAGGAGTCTATTTACCTGCAGGATGACATCTGAACTGGAGAGCAGCCTAACATCTATGGACTGGTTACCACAGCTTACTATGAGAGCAGCCATCCAAAAATCTGATGCCACACAAAATGCACATGGAACGGGAATTTCTAAGAAGAATGCACTCCTTGACCCAAATACAACGCTAGACCAGGAAGAAGTCCAACAGCACAAAGATGGAAAGCCTCCGTACAGCTATGCCAGCCTCATCACGTTTGCAATTAATAGCTCACCTAAAAAGAAAATGACGTTAAGTGAGATTTACCAGTGGATTTGTGATAACTTTCCGTATTACAGAGAGGCTGGCAGTGGTTGGAAGGTAAGTGTTTCATCTAAATTGTAGCTTTTGTGAAGTAAGCAGTGGGAACTTTGTTAACTGCTGGTGAAAGTAAAGCTTTTTGAGAAACTAGAAAAGTAAAGATTAAATTCCGACTTAACCATTTTTAGGATTCCAGAAAAGGGAAGAACTTATAATTGCGTTGATTGATAGGTGATGGGAGCATGTATGCCACCAGGCACACACGGAGACCAAAGGACAACTTGGAGTTGGTTTTCTCTACTGTATGGCTGTTACAGATCAAACTCGAGTCAGCAGGCTTTGCTTCCAGTGTCATTACCCACTGAATCTTCTTGCAGGCTCTCCAAACTTATGGTTGCCTTATTTTTGGAAGTCGCATGTTAGAGCTTTATTATGTCGTGGGACTGATGTAGTATGGCAGGAGAGAGTGCTGTGAATGCAGCAGTCAGGAGAAAGGGTACCTAGTGTGCAAATGGGTTGGCCGTGGTGCTCTGGTGGAAAACAGGACTACACAGCTGTGTGGGTTTTTATAAACGTTTGTTTTGACTTTGAGATTTGTAGGAGCTACAAAAGCAGCACACAGGTCTTCTCCATATACTCGACTAGTTTCCTCCAATGTTAGCATCTGACAGACCATAGCATGATGACCAAAACCAAAAATTTATGCAGGTAGAATGCTATTTACCAGACTAAGCTTTTTTCAGATCTCATCATTTTTTCCTTCAGTGTCCTTTATGTTTCAGGGTTCCACATTGCAATTCAGTTGTTATTTTCTCTCCATTCCCCTCTAATCTGTGAATGTCACATTCTCTTGTGACTTAGACACTTTTGAGAAATGCTTGTCAGAAATGTTTTCTCCTTGGTTTGGAGTTGTTTTCTCATGTGAGAAATAACACACTTGGGGCAGAATAACAAAGAGGGAACATGCCCCTTTGCTTATTAGAGGCACAAAATGTCTGCACAGCCTAGTTACTTGGTCAGTGTGATGTCTCTGGCTACTCCATTATAAGGCTATTGTTCATTGTCTTGTAAATACAAAGTTTTGGGGAGATATTTTGAGGGCATGTGAACACACTGTTTTCTTTTTAAACTTTGCCCAGGAATTTTAGCATTCATTGCTGTTTTCTAATAATGAGTTTTCTTTGTCCTACAAAATGAAGAATATTATTTTGTGAGTGAGAATGAGTTTTCCACTGCCTGTGGTTGCACTTGCCACCTTCAGTTCCAGCATCCGTAGGTGGAGGCAGGCATGTCTCTGTGAGTGAAGCCAGCATGGTCTACATAGTGAGTTCCAGGACAGTCAGGGCTACATAGAGAGACAGACAAAAGCACTGCTGGCTTCTTCTGGTCTTGGAGAGATGGCTCCAGTATTAAAAGAGACCTTGTGGCTCTTGCATAGGGCTGGAGTTTGCATTTCAGCAACCACCTGTAATTCCAGCCCCAAGAAATTGAACATCCATTTCTGGTCTCCATGGACACTTGTACTCGTGTGGCTGTACATGCGTGTGGGCATGTGATACACATTAAAGAGAAAGACTTTTCTTACTCGGTCAGTCATTTAAGATAGTCAGTGCTTGCGGGTGTTTTTCTTTGTGCCATTATTATCCTTTTTCATTTGCTTTTTGCTTGTGCTGAACTATTTTCAAGACATGGTCTCACAATGTAACCTGGGCTGGCTTACGGCTCACCGTGATCACTGTGTGGTAAAGACTTTGGATTTGAGATTCTCTGTCTCTGCCTCCATGTGCTGTGATTATAGATGTGTGTTACTATGCTTAGCCCCCATCTCCTCAAAAAAAAAAAATCTTAGTAAATTTTCACTTGTTTGTTACTGGTGATTGAGCCTAAGGTCTTGAAACATTCTAAGTTAGAATGCTCTACTACTGAGCTACAACCCAAACCCTCATTGTCCTCCAGATGAATGCAGCTTTGACCATCGGGAATGTCTATAGGATGATCTCATTCTCTTGTTTCCAGAATCTTCTGTACCCTCCTTGCCAGCTCTGGAATCAACAGCATATTTAAAAAGCCTTTTGATAAGCCGTCACATAAGTTTTGTAGTAGCTATATGTGTTATAACAAGTAATCCAGTTTACTTTCTTTGCTTCTGCACATGCTTATTAATTTTTTTATGTTTTACATAGGAATTATACAGTTGTGTGCTATGTGACATGTGTGCATGCTTGTGTGTACATAAAAAAAGGTTTATAGAGGTTTAGGTTATATTAGATGATAGTTACCTCAGTTTCTAGTAAATGTTTCTGCTTTACTACCTTTAAGTTTACTATCTGTATTACCTAAACATTGTCATACAGTTTGAGATCTTTGCTAACATCCCTGCCCCTGGGCTGTGCCGTGTGCTGTGGGAGGAAGTCGGATGTCTTGAGGGAAAGAATGCAGCTCTCCCTGTCTCTTTCACCCATAGCACTGTGTTTTTCTATTTTGGAGCTTCAGTTAATGCAGTTTGAATTAAAGGGCAACTCTTGCTCTCAGCTTCCTTTTTACCTTCCTCTCCCACTCCTTTTTGTCCTCTTGCTGTCTGTAAACATGATTTCTTGCTTTTTGTTCTTTTCTCTTTTGCCCTTTATCCAGTTGGTTTTACTTTATTCAGCTCACGCTACCATTTCCCTATAAAGCGAACCTTTTTTGTGTTTCTTCATGCTTTATTGATAGTAATATTATAGAACTTATTTTTGTTTTAATATCAGTTATTTCCTTTTTCTATACATAAATACTCAAACAATAGCTGTATTTTCAATTTTCTATGTGCCAGAATTATTCTAAATGCTTTTATACTATTGTCTAAGTCATACAGTAGCTTGTTAAATAGATACTCTTGCCCAGTTGTAAAGGTAAGAAAACAGAGGCTTAGAGAAATTAAGTGATTTTTTTTTCTCCAGAATTTTTGAGGTAGAGAATGGTAGGATCAAGACTCAGTAGACTTAGTAGTTTGAGAATTTCAGCCCTTGTTTTTTTTTTTTTTTTTTTTTTTTTTTGGTTCTTTTTTCGGAGCTGGGGACCGAACCCAGGGCCTTGCGCTTCCTAGGTAAGCGCTCTACCACTGAGCTAAATCCCCAGCCCCTCAGCCCTTGTTCTTAACCAGTAGTAGTATATAGCCTGCAATTTTGTGAAGGCTACATGGATATTTGAATTCTCTTAGCTGACTTACTGGTTTGAAAAGAAGATTTTTAAAAATTGGTTCTTTTACCTGTATTAGTGTTTTGTCTGCATGGATGTCTGTATACCACATACCTTCCTGTTGCTCATGGAGACCAAAAGAGAGTATCAGATCCCCTAGAACTAGAGTTACAGATGGTTACGGCCCACTATATGGAAACTGAAGCTGGATTTACTGATAGGAGAATCAGCCTATGTTCTTGGCTGCTGAGTTATCGCTTCAGCATAGAAGTGTATTTTAAAATTGGACGCATAAAATCTGGGGACGTTGCTTAGAGTTAGGTGACTGCCTAGGAAGTTTAAAGCCGTGGGTATGATCTCCAGTTCCCCCACCTCAAAAAAATCCCCAAAACGTTTGTTGTTTCTCCCTCTCCCTCTCCCCACCTCCCTCCCTCCCTTTTTTTTTCCTTCCTTCCCTTCCTTCCCTTATTGAGACAAGGTTTTTCGGTGTAGTCCTGGCTATCCTGGAACTTGCTCTGTAGATCAGGTTGGTTTCAAACAAGAGATCTGCCTCTGCCCCTCTGCTCCTCTCTGTGCCCCTCTGCTCCTCTCTGTGCCCCTCTGCTCCTCTCTGTGCCCTTCTGTTCCTCTCTGTGCCCCTCTGCTCCTCTCTGTGCCCCTCTGCTCCTCTCTGTGCCTCTCTGCCCCTGCCTCGAGTGCTAGGATTAAAGGCTTGTGACACCATTGCTCAGCCAAACTTTTTTTTTAACCTCAGAACAAAACATTGTTAAAAAGTAGTAGTATGTTGTTTGTTTTTACTGTCAGGCACTCTAGGTACTTTTTGTCAAGGTTTGGATTAGGGAAATATAGGTCTGTTTGGCAGCAGAAAAGTGTGATGTCTGTAGAGAAAAAGAAATGGACAAAATTTGAGTAAGAAAGCCTATGAGACTCGTAGATCTTTATCAGTGGTCATAAAGCTGAAGGCATGAGGCAGGTAATATAATGAGTAAAGCAAGAAGTACCAGACCATTGGTGGCTTCTCCAATGTGCTCTGGTTATGTGTTTCCTGTTAGGCCACAGAATGGGCATTTCGGCTTCTCCTCCCTAAGAGAATCGAGAAGGGTGTGTGTGTGTGTGTGTGTGTGTGTGTGTGTGTGTGTGTGTGTGTAATTTCCTAATTTCCAGATGTTCTAATTCCAGAGTTCTTAATCTGCAGTATAATAAATGTGTCCGTTTTGATTTTGTTTGGCCTGTGGGCTACCAATCCTTCCAGTTTAATTTCATGGTCCTTTCATTAGTTTGAAAAGGGTTTACTTTCTCCTCTTCACTGAGCTTGAGTTTAGAAGCACAAAGAAACTTAGTACACGGTACCTTAGAGAGTCCATCCTCTTTTAGATGAAGATACATACAAGTCATTATGAAGCTATTTAAAAAGTTCTTGAGGGGTTGGGGATTTAGCTCAGTGGTAGAGCGCTTGCCTAGCAACCGCAAGGCCCTCGGTTCGGTCCCCAGCTCCGAAAAAAATAAAAAAAAAAAAAAAATAAAAAGTTCTTGAGAGGATTGTGGAATCCACACAGCTACAGTGTGTAAGTCATATCCATTTTGTCTGTGACTTAGTAAAAAGTGTTAACTTTAAAGGATGTAGTCACTGACGAAGAGTGGGGAGTATCAGATTCTGAAGTGACTGGTACAAAGAATAGAGTGTTACCAGAGTAAAAGGAAGGGGACTTACTAGGAAACTATTAAGGAAGTGAAATAGCAATTTATTTTGAGGATTTAGAGGTATATTTTAATTGTATTTTTAAATACTTGATTGTAGGGGCTCCTGGTAAAAAGTTGGGATGAACCAGATTATAGTGATCTTAACATATATAAAAGCCCAACTAAAGAACTTGTGTCAATTTCTAGGAACAGTATATACATTTTGATTATGCTCCTCATTAACCTGCTAGTCTTCAGTGTCTTATGTATTATAAATCTGTCGTTATGCCTTGGTGATTGTTATCTCAAATCATAGCTGGGAATTCCTTTAGAAGTAGTGATAGTGGGTGGATTGGGGGTAGAAGGGGTGGGGTATATTTTGTCCTTAAAACTAAAGATTCCCAGAAAGATATCTCGTACCATTTGCCTTGAGCAGACTTTCAGTATCTCTAGGAGTTATAAATAATAATCATTAAACATTTTTCTTTCACTGAGCTTTAAAACAGTGGGTGCCTAGGATTTACTGTACTCACTTTAATTTTTTTTTTAATTTTTTTTTTTTTTTGTAGACCTAGATACATTTATACCTAATCATTTATATGGGGACCAAAAGCCAGGTGTGGTGGAACAACATGCCTTTGATCCCAGCACTGGGGAAATTGGAGGCAGGTAGATTTCTGCGACTTTAAGGTCAGTGTAGTCTTGGTATATGTAGTGAATTCCAAGACAGCTAGAGCTCTGTAGTAAGACTGTTTCAGATAAAACAAGAACAAAAAGAAGAGACCAGGGCCAGAGAAATGGCTCAGTGGTTAAGAGCACTGTCTGCTCTTAGGTGACTGAGTTAATTCCCAGCAACCACATGGTGGCTCACAACCATCTGTAATTCTGATGCCCTTTTTTGGTGTGTCTGAAGACATCCACAGTGTACTCATATACATAAATAAATAAATCTTTTTTTTTTTTTCAGTTCCTTCTCTTTATTAACTCATACACAACTACTTGTCTTCTGGTTTGTTGAAGCAGTAAGTCAGACAACACTTGCCACAGTAATGCCTGTCAAAGTGGCTACCCATGAAAACTCCAGCACCACATTCATCAGAAGGACATTCCCGACGAAGTCGGCTGATTTTGCCATTTTCATCCACCTTATAGTATTTCAGCACAGCCAACTTGACCTTCTTTCTCTTATGCTTGTTCTTCTTTGGGGTGGTGTAAGACTTCTTCTTCCTTTTCTTAGCGCCACCACGAAGTCTCAGCACGAGATGGAGAGTGGACTCCTTTTGAATGTTGTAGTCAGACAAAGTACGGCCATCTTCCAACTGCTTACCAGCAAAGATCAACCTCTGCTGATCAGGAGGAATTCCTTCCTTATCCTGGATCTTGGCCTTTACATTTTCTATAGTGTCCGAGGGTTCAACCTCGAGCGTGATGGTCTTCCCTGTAAGGGTCTTCACAAAAATCTGCATCGTGGCGGCTGCTCCACCAACGATGGCGGATCGGAAAGGAAGAGCCAAGCGTGGCTGACCGAGTCTCCGGGTCAAATAAATAAATCTTAGAGAGAGAGAGAGAGAGAGAGAGAGAGAGAGAGAGAGAGAGAGAGAGAGAGACCAAAGAAAGCTTGATCTTTTCCTCTCCTTTGTAGAGGTCTTTGTTTTTCTGAATTTCCACCCATTTTCTTAGATTTGTTAAGCAGGCGATGCTGCTTCCTTTCTTTAGATATGGAGGAGAGAGATTGGGGCAGTTGGGAGGGCATATACAGCTTGTGAAGTCTGCACTGATTGAATAGATATTAGGGAAAAGATTTTAAAGCAGCCACAAACTATTTCAGAAATGTAGTAGTCACCCAAAGTGGGAAACCTTGCCAGGTTCACTATTTAAGGGCCAGATAAAAACCTTAACATTTAGTTAAAACGCCCTTTCAGGTAGGGCCATCTTGAAGGAGATTACATTGTTAAAGATAACTCTGAATATTCTATAATTGACTTATCTTATAATTTGAAATAGAGGAAAAGGAATTAAAAATCTTGTTAATAACTTTACTGAGGAAGATTAACTCTAAATCATTAGGATTTTGGCTAACAAGATTTGGTGAAAAAGGGACCCTAGAAACTTAAATATAATTATGTTATATTATATTATACTTATATAATATAAGTATATTATAATTATACTTAATTAAACTTAAGTATAATTATGCTTAAGCACATTGAAGAAACTGGTCTACATATATGTGCATGGATGTGCAGATGTACTTGTTTGGATTGGTACAAGCGGAAGCTAGGTGTCTTCCATAGTCACTTCTCCAGGATCTTTTTATTGATACTGGAGCTTGCTCTCTGGCTAGGCTGATTGGCATGAAAACCCTGGGAATCCTCTGGTCTCTGGCCTCCAGTGCTGGGATTGCAGATGTGTACTGCTGCACCTGGCTATTTCATTTGCATGCTGGGGATCTAAACTCAGGTCCTCGTGCTTGTACAGCAGACACTATCCACTGAGCATCCTCCCCAGCCCCTGGGCTTTTGACTAGAGCAATCCGACAATAGCCTATTTTCTTGGGATATGCAGAGGAATCGTGATGTTTACTTAGGAGATCTGCTTGATAGTATTACTTGAATAGAGGCATTTTGTACTTCTTGGAATTGAACTTGGGTTCTCTTTAAAGCAGACTCTAGCCATCTCTCTTCTTTACCCTAAGGCAGTTTTCTCCAGGCTGGCTTAGATCATTTGAATCACTATAACTTTTTTCATTATTGGAGATAAACACCACCCAGATTGGGGAACCTGAATTGGCAGAGATGAAGCAATGATGTGGGGTATGTGTGTTGGGGGGAGGGTTTATATTTAAGAATACAGTGTGGAATAGGAAACCTATTAAACATATCTGCAGTTATGATGAGAAATCCATAAGGATAAGTTAGGGAAGGTTAGCCAGAGCTTCTAGGAAAAGCTGATTCTGGAGGAGGAGAGAGATGATGGCTCAGTAGTGAAGAACATGTAATTTTCTAGAGGGCATTGAATTCAGATCCCAGTACCATATTGCACAACTTCCAACCTCCTGTAACTCCAGTTGACAATTTGAAATAAGTTAGGCACTTGAGAGAGGAGAGTCACTGAAGCCATAGCTGTAGAGAAGATTGACTAGTTGCGCAACAAGTATAGAAGTGAAGAAAGGATGGATGGAGCAGAAATGTGAGAATTTCCAAAATGTAAGCTTCTTGAATGGGAAGAAGATCAGGTACAAGTTCATTATTCCCCAGAGGTATTGAGTCTCTTCTGAACCGTTCTTTCTTCCTCCTCTTTTCTTCCTCCTTCCTTTCTTCCTTTCCCTTTTTCCCCTTAACCTTATTTATTTGTAGCCTAGGCTGGGTTCAAGATCATGATTCCTGCTTATGTTGGGACAGCAGGCCTATGCCCTTATGCCTGAGCTTGACCATCTTGGTTGGAGGTTTTACATTTCAATATTAAGATGGGTGGATGAAATCTAGTTTGTCTAATAGGTCTTCGGTTTTATCTGTGTCCTGAGCTTTGGCTTCAACATTTGATTTCAAATCAAATTTTTAAAAGTGCATTTCTTTTCTTCCTTTTTGGAAATTATTATAAGATTAAAACTATTAATCTGTCAGAGTTAATTCAAACTGCTTTAATTAAACACACAACAAACAAACCTCACAGTAGCCAAGGTGGTTTACATATAACAAACATTTATTTCTCAAAAGTCTTGAAGGTGGGAAATCCCGGATCCAGGGGTTCACAGTGACTGAAAACTTCTTACTAGTCTTGGTTGAGGGCCCTTCCTGGCCTCATGGAGGCTGTCTTGTTGATGCAAATGAGCTCCCTGGGACCTCTTTTAGACACTAAGTCCTTTTCTTGAGTTCTCTTCATGATCTAATCTTTCAGTAGCCTTACCTCCAGATATTACCACATTGAAATTGGATTTCAGCACAGGAATTTTAAGGTGATGCAAATATGGATTGTCTTTAATTACAACCTGCCACCATATAGTATTAAGCTATGTTATGTATCATGTAAGGACTTCAGAAATTGAGTTCTTCTAGTTCCTTTATACATTTTACTTCAACATAAAATTTTATGTGTTTGTGTGCACAGTGGTCAGAAGACAACTTTGTGAAGTTGCCTATCTTTCCATTCTGTGGCTCTAGTGGTCAGATGTAGGCTGTCGGGCTTGGTGCTGAGATATCTCACTTGGCCTTTTTTTTTTTAATTAAAAAATTAAATTTATTATTTGTGAGAGAGGGATACAGAGAATGCAGGCATGGGTGTGGAGGCTAGAGGATAAATTTCAGGAGTCAGTACCCTGTGTTTTGGGGGTGAACTCAAGTCATCCATCTTGTACTATACCGTACAAGTACAGTATTCTGTCATATACTGTGGGTGCCTTTTCCTGCTGAGCCATCTTCCTGCTCTACATTACTTGTATCTGTATCCTGAGTCTTTTAATTAACTACTATGGTTTTTTTTTAGACACAAGAACTTTAAAAACCATTTCTGGTACTTTTCATTTAACTTCTCACAGTTACCTTTAAGGATATGTCTTCCCTTTTGGTTTTTAGCATTTTATAATGCGCATAGTAGTACTGCACCTTACCCCTTAATTTTTGAGATAGCCTATAACCTGGGTAGGCATTGTACTCCTGATCCTTCTGCCCATATGCTGAGATTATAGGTTTATTCCATGGGTAGGTGGGCACGGGGGGGGGGGGGTCATGCTCACGCACATGTGCATGTTGGGAAACTATTCTAGGGCCTTTACATGCATGGCACAACATAACCATGCCTATGTGTTCTGCTAGTTCAAGCCAGAGTAGCCTTGTAACTGTGGTAGCTTTTGAATGGGGGTCCCTGTTCCTTTCTGAGATGGAGCAGACACATTGTATGGTGTCAGTGTCAGTTCTTAGGGTGCAGGGCGGCAGCTTATCCCTCTCCCAAAGGAAAAGGACTTTGCATCTACTTTTTTCCTGTAGTGGTAGTAGATTGCTGCTTTGTCCTGGCACAGGGTTTCACGGGGTTTCCTGTCTCTCAGTAAAAGTGTTTGTTTCCATTCTTCCTCCAAAGTAATGACACCTTGCCAGAGTGCTATGGAGAAGAGATTTTGCTGCCATCACCTCAGACTTAAATATTTGTGCTTTTTAAAAATTTATGGGAAGTTAGTGGGTGGAATGCTCCATACTATCTCCCTTCTTTTTTTTTTTTTTTTTTTTTTGGTTCTTTTTTTCGGAGCTGGGGACCGAACCCGGGGCCTTGCGCTTCCTAGGTAAGCGCTCTACCACTGAGCTAAATCCCCAGCCCCACTATCTCCCTTCTTGCTGGGCTGTTATCTAGTTTGGGCGTATATGGTTTTTGTGCATGCTGTCACAATCTGTGAGTTCACATGTGCTGCATGCATCTACTTGTCCCGAGAAAATATTTCCTTAAGTCATTTACTACCTCTTTGGCTCTTAGAGTCTTTTTGCCCCTCTTCTGCATAGATCCCTGAGTCTTGAGGGATGGAATGATATTGATAGCCCATTTAGGGCTAAGAACTCTGATAGACATTAAAATAAAGTAGATATGCCAAAAATATGATCCTCAAAGATAATATTTAAGTAGTGGCTAAATGCAGTTGGAGCCTCTCTCTACTAGTTAGTTATGTGGACATGAGGGTTAACAGATAAACAGATTACTAATGAATGGACTTTGGAGTCTTTAATTGGGAACCGTTTTTTGGGATATTTTCTGTTAGCAGTCATTGTCCAGTCCTATTAATTCACGAACACTTCAGGTCCCAAAGGCATTTTTCTGTCACCTGAGCTAGTTTAGTAGTTCTTCTGCTGTGATGAGGAATATAGATCCTCTCCTGGACTTGTGTATACAGCAGTTTTATCTTCCTACTCTTTATTCTTTGACAGTTTAATGTATCCTGATGTTGTCCATTCCAGACTCCTCCCCTGCCAGACGCCCCAGACCCCTTCCACCTTCATGTCTTCGTTCTCTTGTTTTAATAACCCAGTATCTTTTGTTGTTGTTATAGATAGAACCTTATGTTTCTATATGCCTTTGTAATAGAGTAGTGGAATTTGTTCTTGTTTCAGAAAAAATGATTTTTTTTCATTTTTATCATTGTGTATTACAGGATTTCATTATGACACTCCTGTCCATGAGTATATTATATTTATCTGTTACTCTTTCTCTTTTTATCCTCTTTTCAAAAATAACTCTGAAGGGCTTTGTAGGTCTGTGAGATGGCTCAGTGGGTAAAGACACATAACCTACCAAACTTGTTGACCTGACTTCCATCTCTGGGACCTATATGACGTCAAGAGAGAGCTGACTACAAGTTATCCTCTGACCTCCGCATATGCATAATCATGTGTGCATAAATAAATAAATAAGTAAAAAATAAATGTGATTTACACAGGAATGTTTTGTGTATCTTTCCTAATAAGAAAGAAACAGTAGGGGCTGGAGAGACGGCTCAGTGGTTAAGAGCACCGATTGCTCTTCCAGAGGTCCTGAGTTCAATTCCCAGCAACCACATGGTGGCTCATGACCATCTGTTCAATGAGATCCAATGCCCTCCTCTGGTGTGTCTGAAGACAGCAACAGTGTACTCATATACATTAAATAAATAAATTTAAAAAAAAAGAAATAGTAAGTCAGCAAATATATTTTTACCTATATTTAAATTGTTCGCTTCTATACATCTCTTTAAAAATTAGCTATTCAGTTAAAAAATAACTTAAAGGTGAAAGAGCCTCTGTTCATATGGATATAGGTAAATTGGTGTGTGTATCTCTTTTCAGAAAACATTACTCCAAGATGGCTATAGCTGTGAATGCCCCAGTATTACTTAAATGATACCTGTGTTTGTCTAATTCATTTAAAGTTCTGAAACATGTATCTGCCATAGTATAGTCTTTCTCTTACAACTTTCTAATTCCGAGTTTACCTATAGTACAGTGGCATTTTTTTTTTTTATGTATATGAGTACACTGTAGCTGTCTTCAGACACACCAGAGGAGGGCATTAGACCTCATTATTACAGATGGTTGTGAGCCACCATGTGGTTGCTGGGAATTGAACTCAGGACCTCTGGAAGATCAGACAGTGTTCTTAGCCACTGAGCCATCTCTCCAGTCCGTACAGTGGCATTTTTAAATGTTGTTTTGTTTCAGTGCTGGGGAGTAAATCTGACTTGTGCATGCAAAGCAAATGCTCTCCCTCATGTTGTGCTATATATTCCTGACATTTAACACTTTAAGAAACTCACTTAGAAGTGGTTACACATGTACTTTAAACTATTTGGACTGTGCAGGAAAGTAAAAAGAAGAGCATAGTTATTACCTAAAAACTGATGTAGGGTAACTTCTGACATTTGGCATTCTGATTTATTTCCAAGCATAAATAAACATAAATAACCACAGTTAAGGGGATGAAATTATGACCCAGAGGTTAAGAGCACTTGGTATTCTTCAAGAGGATCTTGGTTCAGTTCCCAGTACCTACCTGGTAGCTCAGAAGTGTCTGTAACTCCAGTTTCAGGATGCCCTCTTCTGACTTCTGTATATACTTGGTATGCATGCATGTGGTGTACAGACATACATGCAGGTAAAACACTCACTCATATAAAATAAGTCTTATACACAATAATGTGCAATTTTGTGGTTGATGCTTATCATTTAGCATTCTATCATAGCCATATTTTTGCATAATTAGAGTTTCTAAGCAATTAAATGCCAAATATATATCATTATTGACTCTGCTGGTAATTGAGTATCCCAATAGCTTGTTTTCCTTTACTATACGCTGTGCCTAATTTGAAAGCTAGAAAGGTTTAGCCTTGAAGCTCATTTATGTATTTATTTTAGTATGTGTATGTATGTGAGTCTGTATAGGTACGTGTATGTAGGAATAGGCTCCCTTAGAGACCAGAGAGGGTGTAGGGTCCCCTGCAGGTGGACTTAGAGTTGGTTGTGAGCTGCCTGATGTCAATGCTGAGCTACACACTCTGGTCTTCTGCAGGTGCAGTAAGCACTCTTACCTGCTGAGCTGAACCAACATCTTCCCAGTCCCTGGAGCTTTAAAAGTTGCCTCTATTTGTAACTGTGTTCAAATTCATAGAAGAAATATGTAGGTTTCTTGATTTGTTTTTAAAAATGGAGTAGGTTTTTTTTTTTCATATTTTACTGACCCAACAATGGTTTTCTTCTTTAATTTCAGAATTCCATACGGCATAATCTGTCACTGAACAAATGTTTCCTTAAAGTGCCTCGATCCAAGGATGATCCCGGAAAGGTAGGACATTTTCTTAAATTGTAGCCATCTGTCTCTTGGCATATGTGAGTCAAGACTATCTAGTTCACAAGAGTTGTGTGAATCAGCAAGTATTCCTGCCTATACTGGCTTAGGTGACGTGTAAGAACCAGCTGTTTTTAAGTTTTTAGTGACTGATGGATTAAGTGACTGACTGACCGACTGGTTTTTTGAGACAGTGCTTACTGTATCTCTGGCTGCCCTAGAATTCACAGAGATCTCCCTGCCTCTGCCTCCTGACTGCTACAATTAAACACTTTGCCATCACTCAGCTTGAGGGCTCCTTTAAAGTGATAAAGGCAGTTAGAGCTCGAGAGTTTGCCTTGTGTTACCTCGGTTTTGCTTGGTTTTCTTAGTGTTGTGTGTGGAATCTAATCTGATGTTGAATTGCTTGTCAGGAAATATGGTGGGCTCCTACTATTTGGGGAGGAACCCTGTAGGTAGCAAGGAGAAAAGTGCTCTAATGAAGTAAACATTCATTTCTACTCTCTCCTCCGAGTTGTTTATCATCTCCTGGTAGCATTACAGTTTCAGTGTTGTATCCAAAGAATCTGCTTGCTTTGTTGAGGTGGTAGCTCTGCAATATAACATTGTAGCTGCAGCTTGTACATATGGTCGCTTCTGTTCTAAAGCTTAGACTGCTAGATGGCATTATAGGTGCTTGTCAACATAAGTTGCTGGATTTGGACTGAGCCCCTTGTGCCTGTTGATAAGATACCATTCTTATTTGAGTGTGTGTTGTTTGTTAGAAAATACCCTTTTCAGTTTTACTCTTGTCATCTCACTTGTAGTTTAGCTCATGCATAGTTACTATGAAGATCATCTTTAAGATTGGTAAGCATGTCTTTCACATGGTCCCTTTTTCCCCTCTCCGGTTGGCTTATTAGTGCTTATCCCTGGAGATTGAGCTAGTGCTATTTCACTGAAGCTTGTTTTCTCTCACTGTAGTTATCGTCATGCTATATCCCTTCCTGCTTGGTCTCTGTGTTAGGGCTTGCTGCTTCTGTTTACAGGATCTTTCATAAAGCAGCCTCACAAAGCAGTCTTTCAGAAATGTTAACTCCACACCCCAGTCATCAGTCTTCATTAGTTATCTATAAAATCTAAACTTTGGAGTTTGAGGATCATGTGTATCTTGTTCACTGTGAATGCACAGAGGTCAGTGGCATTGAGGAGGCACCCTTGTTGATGAGCATACCATATCTTCTTCAAGACCACTAAGGCATTGAGAGCTATGCATTTCTTCTCGAAGCCCAGAAGGGGTGGTGTTTCGTGGCACTTTGGAGGATTTATTCTCCCGCAGGCCTTTCTTAAGATTGACTATATTATTCTAAGAGTCTTTTTACTCTCATGCTCTTAACGCCAACATTGTGAATGGGAATTGATAATGAAATTTTTTTTCCTTTTGAAGTAGGTTTGTCTCTAAAAGAACTAGTTTTTTTTTTCTTTTTAAATGTCCTTCACAATTTTTTTTATTTTTAAAGACATGTTTTTACCTATAGCCCTAGCTGGCCTAGAACCTACTATGTGGTTCAGTTTGGCCTCAAATTTATAAAAATCTGCCTAGATCTGCCTCCCTTTCCCAGTGCTTGGGTTTAAAATTATGTATAACTACACCAGCAATTTCTGTAGTATGACTCAGGTTGAAAACTATTTTTTTTAAAAAGATTTCTTTATATAACGTATATGAGTATACTCTAGCTATCTTTAGACACTCCAGAAGAGGGCATCAGATCCCATTATAGATGGTTGTGAACCACCATGTGGTTGCTGGGAATTGAACTCAGGACCTCTAGAAGAATAATCAGTGCTCTTAACTGCTGAGTCATCTCTCCAGCCCTGAAAACTGTTTTTTTTTTTTTTGTTGTTGTTGTTTTTTTTTAAAGATTTATTTATTTTATGTATGTGAGTACACTGTAGCTGTCTTCAGACACACCAGAAGAGGGCATCAGATCCCATTACAGATGGTTGTGAGCCACCATGTGGTTGCTGGGAATTGAACTCAGGACCTCTGGAAGAGCAGTCAGTGCTCTTAACCACTGAGCCATCTCTCCAGCCCCGAAAACTGTTTTTTAAAATGTGAGAAATAATTTAAGATCTATGAAGGCACTAGTTTGATTTTATAAACATTTGATTCTGATTAAACTTATTAAGATTTTGCTTGCTTTTGTGTTTTAATACAGGTATATGTAACCCTGTTGGCCTGGTCTTAGCTATGGAGACCAGGAGAACCTTGAACTTACAGCCTCTGCCTCCCTAGTGCTGGAATTGCAGGCATGAGCCACCATGCCTAGTTTTAACTTTTAGAAAGAGTAAATGCTCACTGAATTAATAGTTGTTTTCTAACTATTTAACTAAATAGTAACCAGTTCAAAGTCCATTAAACACTTGGCTGCTAGTTTTCTTTTGTATAGAAGATAAAATTTTCCTTCTTTAATTAAGTAATATCCTGGAATAAGGTTGATTTTTTAAAAAGATAAGGTTCATTTTGAAATTATCCTTTGGACCTAAATTTATCTCACTATGTAATTAAAGTACAGAGGGCCCAGAACAGTGGCTCTCTTGTGAGTACATGTACTACTCTTGCAGTTTGGTTCCTAGCATCTGCATTAGTCAACTCACACTTACCTGTAGACTCTAGCTTCATGAGATCCAGCACCCTCTTCTGGCCTCTATCTTCGCCTACACTCATGTGCACAAACCCATGCACAAGCACATGCACATAGACAAAATTAAAAAGAATCTGTTTAAAAGTGAATTGAATGAGCTTTCAGCTTTTACCATTTGTCTCTAGTTTTAATGTTTTGTGTTCAACAAACCTAATCATTCTCACTATTTAATTTTGCAAACTAGGTTTATAATAATAGAATTGCTTTCAATTGGCATCTCAAAGCTAGGTTTGAGTAGTAGCCATTGTTCTTACTGATTATGGTTAGAAGTTAATGTTGTAAACTTGATGTAATACATTGTGTGAATAAAGTTACTTTAATTTGGTATATAAAGTTTAATTATTTTATGTGTATGTGTGGTTTTTTTTATCTGCATATAAATCTGTTCACCATGTGTGTGCCTGGTTCTCCAGAGACCAGAAGAGGTTTGTTGATCCCTTGGGATTTGAGTTATAGATGGTTGTGAACTTCATGTTGGTGTGGAAATTGAATTTGGATCCTCTTTAAGAATAGCCTCTTAACCTCTGACCCAACTTTTCACCCCTTTATGATATTAGAATGAAAATTTGGTTTAGAAGGGGAAAAAAAGCCCACCATTTTGTTTTGGAAACCTTGGTGTCACCCCACTTTACACAACAGGTAATTAGGACTGAGATATTCCTTATTCATGGTTAGTTTGGAATTAGAGACAGCTATTCTGGTCATATTTTCTTAACAGTTGCAGAAAACTAGAATAAACTAAAGAGGAATACTTCATGAAAAGCTGCAACCAGCTCTTCAGTTTATCATTAGGAATGTCTCTTTCTAGCCCCCAGTCCACTCATTTCTTTAACTTGATTTTTTTTTTAAGGTCAATTAATGGCAGAAGCTATGCTGTTTTAGTACCATCAGAACTGTTGCTCCCCCTCCTTCCAAGTAATCTGTAACCAGCACAGAGTGAGTGCTGAACAAGTGAGACTCACTTGGTTTCCTGGTTTGTAGTTGAGTGCTTTTTCCGTTATACCTGTCTTCCTTGAGAGGATGCCAACATGTTGGTTAAGCGTGGGAATCTATTAATTGGTTTTGTTTTATATTACAGTATTTAATATGTAATGTAATTATAAAAATAACACTATTTAATGATGGCACTTAAGAAGCTTTCCCAAACCACTGTTACCACAGTGGGAGAAAACCATTGAGCCAAGGTGGGGTGGGAGTAGACATAGTGGTTTTAAATCGTTAGAGCTAAGGGCTCTGATTGCCATCTGGGCATAGGACATAATTAAGTTTAGTCAAATAAGCAGTCCGAACAGACAAAGTTCAGGTGAATTGGTGACTAGAGGAATTAATAACAAGGTCCAAAAGTACAGAAATGGATTGGTGCTGGTGAGCAAATGTCAAGGCAAAGGTCAGTTATGAATGTCACATTAGTAACTAGACACTGAGACATGAAAGCCAAGGGTAGCTGGGCATGGTGGCATGCACACTTAAGCTTCCAGCACTCAGGAGGTTGAGGTCAGCCTGAGCTGCATGAGATGCTTTGTTTCAACAACAGAAGGTGGAGACATTGCTTAGCCATGCTGCCTCTTTTTTCTTTTGGAGGCAGAGAACCTGAGTTCAGTTTCTAGCATTCATATCTGGTAGCTCACAGCTGTCTATTAAATAATAACTCCACCTCTCTTCTGGCCTCCATGGGCAACCTCTGGCACATATGCACACATATACAAAAATAAACTCTTTGAAAATCAAAAGCCAGCACTGATAATAGGTATTTCAATGACTTTCTGTCCCAGCATTACAGCATGCTGTGAACTGTTTCTTCTCA
Organism: Rattus norvegicus; assembly: GCF_021556685.1. Classification (NCBI taxonomy): domain Eukaryota; kingdom Metazoa; phylum Chordata; class Mammalia; order Rodentia; family Muridae; genus Rattus; species Rattus norvegicus. The sequence continues at coordinate 139,218,383 of NC_141538.1, forward strand.
GCTGCCTTTTCTTAAAGATTTATTTTATTTATATGAATACACTGTAGCTGTCTTCAGACAACACCAGAAGAGGGCATCAGATCCCATTACAGATGGTTGTGAGCCACCCTGTGGTTGCTGGGAATTGAACTCAGGACATCTGGAAGAGCAGTCAGTGCTCTTAACCACTGAGCCGTCTCTCCAGCCCTCAGCTGCCTTTTCTTTACATCTGCAATGTAACACTTCGTTGTTGTGCACCCTTTTGCTAGATCTAACCATTTTATACAATAATTAACCCAAAGGTTAATTTTTATACCTATAAGTGGTATCACCTTGGGTTACAATTTAGAAAATTGGAGAAGTGTAGAACGTAACCGTTATGATCAAGATGTATTTTATTCTGTCCACTGGAAGTTAGTCTCCCCTTTTTTGAGACTCCAACAACTACTGATAGGTTTTCTGTTTCTTAGAATTTTGCCTTTTGCAGGTTGGCATGTAATATGTCTCATACTGTACACAGTCTGTTTAGTTGACCTTTCATTTATCATGATGCATTCATTTTAGATCCTTCCATACCATGAACTCAACAGTTCATCCCTTCTTGTTGCCTGTGTTCCATCCCATGGGGCTCCCACACATTGAGCGTTTGAAGGCTGTCAGAATTGTTGCTTATTTGGTCTTTTGATTCCTTTCATTTAGGCTTAGTCCAAATAATGATAAGTACTAAGATTTAAAAATAAAACAACTAGTAGTTATGTTAAGCTGCTTTTTTAGTGGGTTGTATATTGAAGATACGTGAGCTGGGTGTCTCTTAGACATTGAGAATGACATAGTAAAACTTTATATTCAACTATAAAAACTAAAAGAATTAAATTAGGGCACTGATTAAATAAAAGCACTTAATAAGATACTTTTACATATCTGTATGATATGTAAAACTTGGAGATACGTAAAACTTGGAGAAGCCATTTATTAAATCAGTATGGTAATTACATCTTTTAAGTCTTATTAATTTAGGAGTGAATTACTTTATTTGCTCTTTTAGGCATTGTTTACTTAATTTGATCATTAGTGCCTTTTAAAGTGAGGAAATCTGCATTTGTTCCAGAAGGATGTTCCAGGAACCTAAGTTGGCATTGGGACAGTTGTTTATACATCCACTTATTCAGCCAACCAAGCAGCCTGCCTTTGAGTGCCTACTGTGTTTGATCATTAATAGTCTCCTTTGTGTTTGAAGAGAGTGGCTCTGATGCTTCAAGTAACCACTTTAAGCACCAGAGAAAGCTGATGTTGATTACATTGAAGCAGTGGGAATAAACCAGACTCAAGCTGGTAAGAATAGTGCTTTTTAAATGGACCTGCAGACTGGGTAGCATCCTAAGATGCCGTTGGGAAGATAGATGGCCACATATAAACTGGGAATGAGAAAGGAAAATTAACATGTGATATAAAGGTGTGGGAGTCAGACATGGGAAGGCTCTGGTATCATTTCTGAAGTTCTTGAAATAGGTGTGCATTGAGAGGTAAGAAGTAAGAGCAGCAGTGAGTCCGTGCTTAGCAGTGGGTGATTTAGAACTTAGACTATAGATTTAGCCATCTAGATTTGCTAGTTACCTAGGCTCAAAATTCTTTTTCCTGGAATAAAAGGTTATGACTATTTCTACCTCATCAGTTAATAAACATGTTTATTAATAGCATTTTCAACCTGAAGCTTGTTAAAGAAAGGTTACATTACTACGTGGTAAAAGCAAGGAACTTTGAATTGCTATTCAAAGATATACTTTATATAAAGTAATACATACTTTATGATGTGAATAAAATTATTTAAATTACTTGCACTTTATATAAAGTAATACATACTTTATGATGTGAATAAAATTATTTAAATTACTTGTTGCTCATTGAAATATATTTTTAGATAGATGCTAACCGTTGATCAGACTGGCCCAGAACTCAAATCAGCCCTCCTGTCTCAAATTCTCCCAGGTGCTAGGATTAACCTTACAAATCTTTATTTATAAATCTTCATCTTCCTGGTGTTTATGGATTAATAACTATATGGTCTTTTCTGTTAAACACTGTGGAGGTTTTGTGTGTTGTAGTTTTTTTTTTTAAATCTCTTTAGAATTAACTTTCATTTCAGTACATCTCGAAGTCTGCAGTGGCTTGCTCTTTGGAAAGATGTAGGCGAAAGCTGTGGAATTTCGGTTTGCTGTTTGGGACTGTAGAGGTTGACATGGTGTTCCTTTCCCAGGTTGGGGGAGCTGCATGACGTGCGTATGTATTTACTGTATGAGTGTTGTTGATATGACTTGATGTCTACTTAATAGAATTCTGAGCTGATTTACATGTCTGGTCTTGATTCCAGATGAACTTGAGTTCAACCTGACTCTTAGATGGTGATCTTTGAACTCTTCATAGGTGTTTTTCATGTTAGGGAACTTGTAGTAATGGAGTCGTCAGGCATACGAGTGTGCATGCTTTCTCACTGCAGAGCTGGCTGCCCTTCACCATTACTTGTTTATTATTAAGACATGTTCTATTTTATGAATAGAAAAGATGGCTTACTCATTTATTTGTTGGTAAACAATTTAGAGGTCTTTTCAGCTTGGGATTGTCATTAAAAAACTACTTGGGAATTCTACATGTTTTCTTTGAGTCCTCTTGACTACTGAGAGGAAGGGTTGCTGGGTCACAGGCTAAGTGGGAGGTGATACTCATCCTTATTCCTTGTGGCTGTGCTACTTTGCATTTTCACAGCAGTTCCAAAGCTTCCCACTACTAATTCATTACTAGTGATGGTTTTAACTTTGGCTGGGTGTGAAACAATATCTTACCATAATTTTGGTTTGCCCACAGTCTAATCACCCCTGATTAAGTTAAAAACTGTCGTTACTGAGACTGCGTGTGTTCTGTATAGAAGTCTTTTGCTAGATTTATGTTGTGAAAATAGTCTCAGACTGAGATTTGCCTTTTTATTTTTATAATTAGGCTCTAAAAAGAGTAGTCATGTTAAATGTTAATGAAATGGAATCTATTCCTAAGTTACCATTTAGTGACTTTCGTGTGCTGTCTAGGCTCAGCTAGTAAGTACATACAGATTTTTTTATGTTTCTGTAAGTTTGATGGTTTACATTTATATTCATGATTCATGTTAATATTTAATTTATGTGTAGTCCTTTTAATTGTCCTTTTGAATTCTTTTACCTTTATGAAATGTTCCTATTTTTTAAACTTGGTGGGTGTGTGTGTGTGTGTGTGTGTGTGTGTGTGTGTGACACAAAGGGGGAGTGTGGGGAGAGAGGGAGAGGAGAGATAGATCCTGGGTCAGAGGCATTGCGTATGTGTGTGGCAGCAAGTGCTATCATTGCATTGCATGTATCAGCACACACATTATAGAGCTCACTATTTGACATCCTCTTCTGACTCCGTGAGCCTGCATGCATATGGGTCACATATACACATAAACTAAACTAAAACTCTTAGGAGGAACTCTAGTGTGTAGCATTGTTTAAAGGAAGGTAGGACTCAACTAGAAATAGAGACAGGGATTCCTTCCAGGCAGTACCACTGACAGTGAGTTGGCTACGTCATGCATAACTGTGTTAGATTAGATGTCTCTGGTTCCTTTTTCCCTGCCTTAGTTACTGTTCTGTTGCTATGAAGACCATGACCAAGGCAACTCTTACAAAAGAAAGCATTTAATTGGAGGCTTGCTTATAGTTTTAGATGATTAGTACATGATCATCAAGATGGGACGCAGACAAGCATGACACTGGAAAAGTTACTGAGAGTTTTACATATTGATCTGTTGTGATCACACCTCCACCAACAAGGCTCACTGAAACCAGCATGCCCCTAATCCCTTGCAGAAATACACTTTGGTTTAGATGTGACTTGCATGTTCCCTCTTGCTTTGGATCATATAACCCACTAGTTCAGCTGATCTGTAAAGCTGAACTCTAGGATGTTTCCTTATCTTGAAAAGGACAATAGTTCCCATTAATTTTTTTTCTCTCCCCATTTCTCCCACTTTAAGCTCCTGGCAACCATAAATTTTCTTAATCTGAATAGGCCATCCAAAAATTTTCAAGGTTTTCTACTGTGCTTTATTTGTAAAAATTTTTATAAAATTTTATAACTAAATAAAAGTTTATGGTAAACTCTAATATTAGTTTTCTGGATACATTTGGAAGTAGAGTTGTGGTTGACTCAGAGTTTGACTATATCAGGGATTTAAATAAAGGTTATGGGTCAATACATGATCTTACTGTAACTTAGGACTACAAAAGTAACAAAAGTATGTTTGTTAGAAATCACCATGGTATATTACTCAGAATAGTCTCCTGGTCAGATTGCTTAGAAAAATGAGAAATATTTTTGGTATGACTAAAGTAAAATTTGAAATTTTTTCAGTTACTACTAAATCAAGTAGAAGGAACGAATAAGCTAATTTAGGAGAGATACATTTCAAAACAACTGTATGCATCCGTATATCTTTTCAGTGTTGGTAGAACATATACCAGGTCCTGCTTTCAGTCTCAGAAAAGCAGCCTTCCCATTAAATAGTTAAGCTAAAATACATTTACGTAGTTATGAGCACATAGAGATTTTCAACAATTTGGAAAAGAGGTGAAGAAAACAAAAAGAAATTGTACAGTGGAGAGATGGCTCAGAGGTTAAGAGCACTGACTGCTCTTCCAGAGGTCCTGAGTTCAATTCCCAGCAACCACATGGTGGCTCACAACTATCTGTAATGGGATCTGATGCCTGATCAGCTCACTTTTGACAAAGGTATTCAATTGATATAATAGCAGTCTTTATCACGGTGGAAAAATGCTGATTCTTACTTATTGAAAATCAAGTAAAACAGAGGCCTAACTTGAGATTATACAACTTTTAGAAGAAAGCATTGCAGAAAATATTTCTTATATCTTGGAAAAGACTACATCTTTCTTTTGAAAGAAATTTGATAAACTAGGCTTTATTGAAGTAAAACATTTTTGGTTTTAGAAAATACCATTATGCAAACACTGACTGGAAGATCTTCACAGTACATACATCTGAGAAAGGATTCATTATTTAGAATATATGAAAAATTATAATGTAAATCTCTGACAAAAGAGAGCTATATTACCATTCATCAGAAGATTATGCCTAGGATCACAGAGACAAAACTACACACTCAAATCGCTGGGACAGAAGAGCACGTGTTACAAGGCTTGGGTAGTTGGATTCTTCACATACTCCGAGTGGAGAGCACCCTAACAGACTGAGTCCACCTACACAAATTCTACAGAAGGCAAGACCTAGTGTATAATGACAGGCAGCAGACTTCTGCTGTGTGTGTGATGGGCTAAGGAAGATAACTTGCTGTGCTACACAGGAGCTTTTGAGGGCCATGGAATGTTCTTTGTTTTCATTTTTGATTTTAATTACAGGGCATGTATATTATAAACACTTCTGAATTATTTGCTTAATATTGGTACATTGTGTTTTTGTTAAAGCATTTCGGGAAAGTTTATTTTAAAAATGAAACCTGAGTTGGTGAGATGTCTCAACAAGTAAACGTGCTTATAACTGATTTTGCCCCATTGTTGATCTGTGTGTAGTATTTTGTGTACAAAACTGTTAAAACATTGGGATTTTGTTTTGTTTTTATTTGTTTTTTTAGTGTTTACTTTTTTGTATGTTGGGGATGGAGTTTCTCCTTGTAGCCCTGGCTGTCCTGGAACTCACTTTATAGATCAGGCAGACCTCAAACTCACAAGAGAGATCCATCTGCTTTTGCCTCCTGGGTTCTGGGATTAAAGGAGTGTTTATCACAGGTCCACTCCCCTGCAGTTTTTTTTTTTTTTTTTTAAATTTTGTGTGCATTGGTGTATTCTACCAGGTATGTTTGTGTACCACGTGTGAGCATAATAGGGGAGACATCTGCCATGCTCTGGCCACTATGTGTGCGCTTTGGATTGCACACTCCTACACTCAACCCTCTCCCACAGTTTTTAAAATAAAAATAATTAATAAAGTAGTAATGAGTCACTCACTAAAAATCATAGTTGACTGTTGGTTTCCTCTTGATTCAGTAGTGGTAAATGCCCTTGGACTGATACTGTAGAAGTGATCTCTTGAATGATTTCTGTGTGAGCTTCCTTTTTCTGTTTAATTAGAGGTTTTTGGTGGTGGGGGGCACAGTTGTACATGCTTATAATCTTAGCTGTTCATGAGGCTGAAACAGGAAGAGTACAAGGATGAGGCCCATTTGGGTAACTTAATGAAATCCCATTTCAAGGTAAAAGCTTCAAGGTAGTAGCAGTGGGACACCTTCCGGTCAGGTGAGGCCTGTCAGGTGTTTCTTTCCATTCTTTTTGTCAGTTGTTACATTTTCAAAATTCTTGGTTTTGGAGATTATTATCTTAGGATTTCATTGCTATAAAGAGATAACATAACCAAGGCAACTCTTATAAAGGAAAACATTTATTTGAGGCTGCTTATACTTTCAGAGGTTCAGCCCATTATCATGGTAAGAGGCATGGCAGACATGATGCAGGAGGAGCCAAAAGTTCTATGTCTTGATCTGAAGGCAGGCAAGACGGGTTGCCTTCCATACTGGACAGGGACCTGACCATAGGAGGTCTCAAAGTCCACCCCCACAGTGACTCACTTCCTCCTGGTAGCGCCACTCCATGTTAAGGTTTACTATGATATACAATTAATATAATTTGTTTTTTACCTTTAGGGTTCTTACTGGGCCATAGACACCAATCCGAAGGAAGACACGCTGCCTACCCGGCCAAAGAAGAGGGCAAGATCTGTAGAACGGGTAAAGCTCATTATCATGATTCATGAGTGCTGAGCATGTCAGAAATGTAGACTCTTAAAATTCGTTTCCAGTAGATGATGTGTAATCACAAGAAAAGTAAGATTTCCTTTTACAGTTTTGTGTATTTTCAGAGCATTTTCCAGCCCCTTTTGTTTGATCCTCCGCTGAGCAAGGGGGCAGTTTAGGAGTTGTTTGAAGGACATCCCTGCTGTGTGAGTCTCACACTCCAGGTCCTGAGCTTTAATCTGGTAGCTTTGTTCTGTACTCAAACACTGCGGATTGACTTTTTTTTTTTTTTTTTTTTTTATTAACTTGAGTATTTCTTATATACATTTCAAGTGTTATTCCCTTTCCCGGTTTCCGGGCAAAATCCCCCTCCCCCCTCCCCTTCCTTATGGGTGTTCCCCTCCCAACCCTCCCCCCATTGCCGCCCTCCCCCCATAGTCTAGTTCACTGGGGGTTCAGTCTTAGCAGGACCCAGGGCTTCCCCTTCCACTGGTGCTCTTACTAGGATATTCATTGCTACCTATGAGGTCAGAGTCCAGGGTCAGTCCATGTATAGTCTTTAGGTAGTGGCTTAGTCCCTGGAAGTTCTGGTTGCTTGACATTGTTGTACTTTTGGGGTCTCGAGCCCCTTCAAGCTCTTCCAGTTCTTTCTCTGATTCCTTCAACGGGGGACCTATTCTCAGTTCAGTGGTTTGCTGCTGGCATTCGCCTCTATATTTGCTGTATTCTAGCTGTGTCTCTCAGGAGCGATCTACATCCGGCTCCTGTCGGTCTGCACTTCTTTGCTTCATCCATCTTGTCTAATTGGGTGGCTGTATATGTATGGGCCACATGTGGGGCAGGCTCTGAATGGGTGTTCCTTCAGTCTCTGTTTTAATCTTTGCCTCTCCCTTCCCTGCCAAGGGTATTCTTTTTCCTCATTTAAAGAAGGAGTGAAGCATTCACATTTTGATCATCCGTCTTGAGTTTCCTTTGTTCTAGGGATCTAGGGTAATTCAAGCATTTGGGCTAATAGCCACTTATCAATGAGTGCATACCATGTATGTCTTTCTGTGATTGGGTTAGCTCACTCAGGATGATATTTTCCAGTTCCAACCATTTGCCTACGAATTTCATAGACTCGTTGTTTTTGATAGCTGAGTAATATTCCATTGTGCGGATTGACTTTTAAGTGACAGCCATCACAGATGTTCTTCCTGGTTATACCAGTTGTTTTTCCTTGTCCTCACAGTGCATTCCTCTTCATTCATTCATATGGTAGTTACTCTGCATACAGTCTTTGTGCTTGTGTTGGTGTGAATCCATGGTTAAAGCTATTTCCAAGAATGAAAGAGAAAAACCCTTGGTTGATATTTTAATATGTGTTGTAATACGTATAGTTGACACCTCAGCTGCCACCATGTGTTGACTGCATGTCATTTTTCTTACCCTTTTTCCAGCTGCAGCATTACAGCTGGACATCATTGTCACCCTCTTGTGCTGTTGGACTCAGTTCAGGTGTTGACTACTTAGTCTAAAGCCTTTCCTTGTGTTTGCATTTGTGGTGCCGTAGAATTCTTATAAAGTTCTTTTATAAAATCACAAACACTTACAGTAATTTTTTCTATATTTTCTCCTTCCCTAGACTAATGTCCCCGTAGGAAACAAAGTATTCATATCTCTAGCATCAGTGTTTTTACACAGCCGATAATGGATATTAAATGTTTGCAAAGTAAGTCAGGAAAAAAGATTTTAATGTGAAGAAAATGAAGTAAATGTGTGGCGAGATAAATTTGACATATGCCTGCTTGCTGCTGGTTAAAAAAAAAATTTTTTAAACCTTGAAGAAAAGGACCAGGATAATACAGCTATATAGATAGACTGTAGGCTCGAGTCCACTCTGCCACAGGGTTCTGTGGAATATGGGATTTTGACGGCACTCCCCCCACGTTTACCTCCCCAGCATTTGCCACTGGACTGTAGGGAAGCACGGAGACACCGCTCCCGCGGGCGGTGGGGTGGGGAGCACAGTTTGAAATGTTAGAAGATGGAGCTTGTTCGGAGGTCCCAGAGCCTGCAGTGATGAGACCATGGGGTTCTCAGACTCTTGGGCATCCAGGTGCAGGCTGGGCAGAGGGTCTAGTGCGGTTGGAGGGGGGTGCCAGCTTGTCCCATGGGGATTGTTCTTGGATTGGATGCAGGCTTGGTGGCCTTTCTGGTGGGAGCACAGAGAGGCCTTCTATGGGTGATTAAAGTTGTGGCTCTGTAGACAAATCTTCATGGCTCTCTAGGATGGATCATGATGAAAAAAGACAGATCAAGGGGCTGGGCATTCAGCTCAGTGGTAGAGCGCTTGCCTAGCAAGCGCAAGGCCCTGGGTTCGATCCCCAGCTCCGGGGGGAAAAAAAAAGAAAAGAAAAAAAAACAAACAAAAAGACAGTTCATGGTTCCTGTTTACTGGTTGTTCATGGTGGAAAATGGATGTATAATATATCATACCCAACTTTTTAAGGTGGGCCTGATATTAAATACCTTTTGCAGGTTTTTCTTGGCAAAGTGGCTTTATTAGTGTGGCAGGATCACAACAGGACTTAGGAATTAGCATTGGGGCCTTCTTCTTGCCAAAGGTGGGTAGAACATTGACAAAGCGTCACTTGTACTGCATTTGCCTCTTGGCCCAGCCTGTCTTCTTCTTCTTTTCCTATTTGGCCACCTTGGAGTCTGACCTCTTACTTTTCCAGCCTGAGCCAGGAAACCATGAACTTTACCTCACAGCATGGGGCAGCTACCTCCAGAGTGGTCAGGGCCTCTACACCACACTGGCCTAGGGTGGCCTCATCCTCCAGCAGCAGCCTGCCAGAAGCACAACTTGATCTTCTGGGGGCAGTGCCTTCTAGGGAGGCCACATGAGCTTTGATCTGGGCGCCATGTCTCCTGGCTGGTCACCTCAAGGGTGTGAGAGTACGCCTCCCTCCCCCTTACCCAACTCCCCACCATTGATTTCTTCACTTTGACATTCAGAGCACTGGGCAGAAATCACAGTGTCACCCGCCTTGGACCTTCTTGAGGTTTTGGTTTTTGAAGACAGGGATTATTGGTATAGCCACTGACTGTCCTGAAACTTACTCTGTAGACCAGGCTGGAGGTGTGACCAACTACCACCTGGCATATATATCGCTTTTATTAGAATACTTTACATTTTTAATAGCCATTGGATTATGTTTTAGAAACATTTGTGAATCCCTTAATTTAGTTTATCACAGAGTAGTAAAATTAGGAACAAGGGTAGTTAGTCTTTGGGGATGTCTTTGTGCGTAAGCTTTAAAGAATTCCTTCTGAGGTCCTACAAGTATGGGAATAGGGGGCTAGGTCCTTTCTTCTAAAGCAGAAATGTACTTGGTATGGTGCAAAAGGGAAGGAATAGTAGGACTGACAGTAGGGGTCAAAGGTGGAAGCCTGAGGCAGGCTGCCAGGTCTTTATAACCCATTGTAAAGGTAGGTTGTGTGAAGGAGGGGCAGCCCCTGCTGGTGGGAATGGGAGGATGTTAGTAGTGTCACTCTAGCTCCTGTTTGGAGCATGAGCTTTTGAGGAACAGAGTTAGGATAATGGAAGGCAAATTGCTGTGGGTAGTTTTGTCTTAAATTTTCCAAAACATTATCATACAAATTATTTGAAGGTTAAAAAGGCCAAGTAGTAGTATATGAACTTTACAGTATATTGGCTTTAAAAAAAGTAAATATATAATTGTTCATGGGTTTTGTTTGTTTGTTTTGAAACACCATGAAGTTGAAATACTTAGTATTTTTTGATGAAGAAAAATCTCAATTGTGTGCACCTAGGAATCATTTACATTTATTTAAGACAAGAGCTGGAAGGTGGACACATAATTAGAAAAGGATATCTTTTTATTTTACTTTTTCATAATTTTTTATTCATATTACATCTCAATCACAGCCTCCTTCTCCCAGTCTTGCTCTCACAAATCCCTTCCCCTGTTACCCCCTCTCCTTCTCCTTAGAGAAGGGGAAGCCCTCCTTGGTTACCACCCCACCCTGGGATGTCTAGTCCCAGCAGGACTAACTCATCACCCACTGAGGCCTAACCAGGCGGTCCAAGTAGGGCAAGGAGATCCAGTGGCAGGCAACAGAGTCAGAGACAGTCCCTATTCAAATTGTTAGGAAACCCACACGAAGACCAAACTGCATATCTACTACAAATGTCGGGGGTAGGTGGTAGGTTCAGTCCCCTGCATGCTCATTGGTGGTTCAGACTCTGAGACTCCTGGATTCTAGGTTTTCTTGTGGTATCCTTGACCCCTCTGGCTCGGTCAACACTCTTCCACAAGACTCCCTTCGCCCCGCCTGATGCTTGGCTTTAGATCTCTGCATCTGCCTCCATCCACTGCTGGGTGAAGCCTCTCAGTTAGAATAGGCTCCTGTCTGCAGGCACAGCAGAGTATCGGTGATAGAGTCAAAGGTTGGCTGTCTCGCATGGGATGGCTCTCAAGCTGGGCCAGTCATTGGTTGGCAGTTCCCTCCATCTCTGCTCCCTCTTCATCCCTGAGCATCTTGTAGGCAGGATAAGTTTTGGGTTGAAGATTTTGTGGGCGAGTTGGTGTACCCCTCTATCCACTGGAAGTTCTACCTGGCTACAGGAGATTGCCACTTCATTCTCTATTCCCTGCTGGTGGGAAGGAATCTCATCTGGGGTCACCCTTATAGCCTCCATCCCAGGTCTCCAGCTAGTCCCAGGGATGTTCTTAATGTTTTCTATTCTTACTCCTAACCCTCTCAGTCCCACTCCCCAGACACCTGATCACATCTCCATACCTCTCCTCATCCCCTCTCCCCCCAGTTCCCTCTTTCCATTTACTCTTGACTGTTCTGTTTCCCTCTTCTGAGTAAGAGTCACACATCCTCCCTTGGGCCCTTCTCTCTCTCTCTCTCTCTCTCTCTCTCTTTTTTTTTCCTGGAGCTGAGGACTGAACCCAGGGCCTTACGCTTGTTAGGCAAGCGCTCTACCACTGAGCTAAGTCCCCAACCCCCCTTGGGCCCTTCTTATGTTACCAGTTTCTTTGGGTCTGTGGTTTGTAGTATGGGTGTCCTGCACTTCATGGCTAGTGTCCACTTATGAGTACATACTACATGTGTCTTTCCAGGTCTACATTACCTCACTCAGGACGATAATCTCAAGTTCCATCCATTTGCCTGCAATTTCATGGTGTCTTTGTTTTTTTGTTTGTTTTTTTCTTTTTCTTTTCTTAGTTCTTTTTTTCGGAGCTGGGGACCGAACCCAGGGCCTTGCGCTTCCTAGGCAAGCGCTCTACCACTAAGCTAAATCCCCAGCCCCAGTCTTTGTTTTAATAGCTGAATAGAATTCCATTGTGTAGATGTACATATTCTCTTTATCCATTCTTCAGTTGAGAAACATCTAGATTGTTTCCAGTTTCTGGCTATTACACAAAACCTGCTGTGAACATAGTTGAGCAAATGTCTCTGTGGTATAGTACAGCATCTTTTGGGTATATGCCCAGGAATGGTATAGCTGGGTCTTAAGGTAGAACTATTCTCATTTTTCTGAGAAACCATCAAAATTGATTCCAAAGAGATTGTACAAGTTTGTAGCCCACCAGCAATGGAGGAGTGTTTTCTTCCACATCCTCACCAGCATGTGATGTGATTTTTAAAAATCACTTTATTTATTTTGCATGAATACATATAGAAGCAGGAAACACAAATACAAGAGAAAATACTGTAGTATGTATGTGTGGAGGTCAGGACAACTTGGGATTTGTTTTGGTCATCCACCTTAGAGTAGGGATTGAGTCAGATCATCAGGTTTATCTGACAAGTATTTTTTAACCTGGTAAGCCAGCCCACTGGCCCAAAAGGACATTCTTCTGAGGATACTCTGTATCTAGCCATGTTTTTAATATTGTTATGGGGTTTTTTTGTTTTTTGTTTGTTTTTTTTTTTGTTTTTTGTTACTCGATTTCTCAGTTGAGTCTGAGAAAGAGTAAGGATGTGTTTAAAGGAAAGGTTAAAGAGATAAGAGGAAGGAATGAAGCCTACATTCCTCCTCAGCTATAGAAAGGAGCAGACACTTTAGTTGTACAAGAATACCTGTGTGCACTACTTGGAAGGTACTGCATGTTACCTCCAAAGAATAAGTGTAAATAAAATAAAATCTAGGGGTTTTAAAACAAATCCTGTACATAGTTGAAGGTTTCATGTACATGAAACTTATTTTAACAACTGGGTAGAATTTTGGCTTTTTTACACAATTAATGGGTAGGCTTATAATTGGAATGCTTTGATACCTGTATTAGTGAATTGTCACAGATAGTAAGTGAACATTTTCATTATTTCCAAGATTTTCTACTCAGGCTACTGCTGATCTGGGAAATGGTCTAACGATATTTATTCCAACCTATGAAAGGGGTTCTGCACTCATTAGGTATTTTTCTGCCAGACAGAATTTTAGTTTTTAGCAGGAAGGACTTGAATATTTCTAGATGGACTTAATCCTTAATATGGCTTCCTGGTGCTATTATAAAATGAGTGCTAAACACTTTCTAGTTGCTATGCAAGCATAAAGTTGATTTTGTCTGTTAACCATTTTATCCTTTGATCTTGTTAGTTGTAAATACCATGTTTACATGACCTGGAATATACTCTGAATAATGACATCATCGACAAATTCTGACAGTTTTCCTTTTTTTCCAACCAACTCCTTCTCTTTCCTCAACTGTGTTGGAAGTTACTGCATTTGTAAGCCGCACGGAGTCTTGTTCTTTTGTTCGTTTTCCCTTTGAGTTTGTCCTTGGTTCACTGAGCTCATATTTTCAGATTTGTCTTTTACTAAATTTTCAAATGTTAGTCATTATTTCTTTCTTTCTTTCTTTCTTTTTTTTTTTTTTTGTGTTCCCTTCTCTATTCTCAACCATACCAACTAGTTGTGTTTTTAACTGTATTGTTACAGTGGTATTTTCACATGAAAATATGTCTTGAGTTGCTAATACATGACCAGTGTATGTTTGCTCTTCTACTTGAGACTGAAAAAGCAACTTAAGGAAGGATTCGTTTAGTTACAACTTATGAGCTTAGACATTACACTTGTCTTTCTTCTGCCTTATTTCACTTAACTTGATGTCCTTCACTTCCTGCAAGTAAGAGTTCATTCTTCATTATTGAAAGATACTCCATTTTGTATATGTATAAATATATACATGTATAACTGCATAGTTAAATGCATGCTGTATCCAGTTATTGATAGTCATCTCTCAGCTATTGGAATAGCTCTGATAAATATGGGTAACTATAGTGTTGACGTTGTTGTTGGAGTCCAAGGAGTAAGAGCTGAGTGGCATGGTTCTGAATTTACTTTTTAAGGTGGTTTTATTTTATGTGCATGAGTATCTTGCCTACATGTATGTCTGTGCATCACATGAATGCTTTGTACCTCTAGAAGTCAGAAGAGGGCACTGGGACCTAGACTTACAGACAGCAGTTGTACACTGCCATGTGGGTACCGGAAACCAAACCCAGGTCCCATGGAAGGACAAGTGCTCATCATGTCTGAGTCAGCTCTGCAGCTCCTAAGTCCAGTCTTGAGGAAAGCAGTTCGTTTATGTTAGTGCTGTGCTGCTTCTTACTGTGGCTCTGTTGTGTGGGATAAGGTCAGGTGCTGTGATACCCGTGCCTTTGCATTTTCCTCAGAGTTGCTCTGTCCATCTAGAGTTGAATTGGTTTCAATATGAAGTTGAGGTTTGTTTGGTTGGCTCCCCGACCCCCTGGTTCTGTGACAAATGCTGTTTTGTATTTTAATGAGTATTGCATTGAATGTATAGCTTACTTTAGGTAGCGTGAGCATATTAACAGTGTTCTCACTTGTGTAGGCAGCAGGTCTTCTGCCTCTAGTATTTCCTCCAGTTTCTTTCTAAAGTACTTTGTAATTGTTACTGTGAAAGTTTTTTACTTTGGTTTGTTTGCTTAACAGATTGTGGGGTGTGAGCTCTTTAAGAATTGGGTTGCTTTCATTGTTGGAATATGGAAAAGCTGCTGGCTCTTAGTATATTTTGTATTCTATTTTATAAAGAGCACTCATCAGTTCTAATAGTTTAGTGACGTTCCTGACTAGACCTTTGAGACCCACACAGCTTTCTGCAGCTCTGCTTTCTCTAGTTGTTTGTTGTTCAAGTTATTACTAATTGTTTTCCTTTCTTTTTCATTCATTTTATATAACCACCTCACTGACTAGTTTTCTTTCACAAATAATATTTATCTAGGTCTTATTCATTTTCATGTTTTTAATCTCTCCACTAAGCTTTTTCTTATTTTATTCAGATGTTCTTTATTTCATGAGTGTATTAATAATTCATTACAACACTGAATCTTAGATGGGTATCTGTGGATTTTTTTCCCCTTAGGGTTTCCTGTTGCCTTGTGGGTAAGCTGAATCCAAGGCCTTGTGCCTTCTGCAATCCCATAGTTACTGTTATTAAATGATGCCAGTAGCCCCAAGTGTGAGCTTTTAAAAGTCTATGCTCAATTGCGGCATGTGAGGATGGGATTTCTTCCAGACAATTGACACCATGGTCACAAGTTATTCACTTGCCTTTCTTACCTTTCTAACACTGAGGGTAAATTTTTTGAGAGACACACTCTTTTTTTTTTTTCTTTTTTCTTTTTTTTTCTTTTTTCAGAGCTGGGGACCGAACCCAGGGCCTTGCTCTACCACTGAGCTAAATCCCCAACCCCGAGACACACTCTTTAAATGCAGACAACATTTGTGCATTGTTTTAGAAACTCATGTTTATAACAATGCATAGGACATACTATTTAAGATATTGTTTGTCATTTTTTTATGTAAGCAGTAATAAGGATGTAACAGAGGCCTAAACGAGATGCCTGTTTCTCAGGTGGAGACAGGAGTAGTTGAAGTCAGAGGGATATACAGTCATTTAGATGTCCAGACTCTTTCTAATCTTTTTTCCCAGGGCTTCTCAATAATTGCCTAAGTCAGCTGTCAGATTAGACAAGACTATTTCTGTCATACAGTGTGACGGAGACGTTGTAGGCAAGCCAGCTTCTTCAAAGAAATGCTGCAGAAGTTGCATGTATTACTCAATACTCCATTGACCATGGCACAGTCACATGACCACAGCTAGCTGCAGATAAGTCTGGGAACGGTGGTTCCTAGCGTGCAGCTATGGGCAGATAACTGTTGCTGAAAAGGAGAAGTGGGGGAAGTTGTTAGGTGCCAGCCCCACCCTACCACCCTATCATGAGACTCACTGAGGTGTAATAAGGGAGTACCAAACTTGGTAGGATTAGGCCAGTAGCATGCCAGAATATAGTAAGAATGCAGAAGGGATTTTAAATAGCTGCTTATTTTCATAATTTGAAAAAAGGCACAACACTGGATATTGGAGAATTTGATAAAATCCCTTCAAACTGTGTCGACTTGTTGGCTATACAAGCTAATAATTGTTTATTTTGTTCTTGTATTTTAGGCCTCAACTCCATATAGCATAGATTCAGATTCTTTGGGAATGGAGTGTATTATTTCGGGAAGTGCCTCTCCAACTCTGGCAATCAACACTGTGACTAACAAAGTAATTCCACTTTTAAACATTTTTCAATGTCCTGAGTAATGACAATTGTTATGTATGTGAAGTTTAAAGATGATATAAATTTGCTCAATCTATACGTGATGACAGCTTGAGACTTGAATCTAGAATGTTTTGAAGTGTATGCACAAATGCCAGTTTTGGTAGGGCCTGTCCTGTCATTACAGCTGCAGAGGAAGTTAGGCAGAAGGATCACAATTTCAGGCTTCATGGGCAACAGAATGAGGTCAAGGCCAACTTGGACAACTTAATGATGCCTTGTCTTCAAAAAAATGTATGGGCTGGCAAGATAACTCTGTAGATAGAAGTGATTGCTGCTGGGGTTGGGGATTTAGCTCAGTGGTAGAGCGCTTGCCTTGCAAGAGCAAGGCCCTGGGTTCGGTCCCCAGCTCCGAAAAAAAGTAAAAAAAAAAAGTGCTTGCTGCTAAGCCTGAGAACCTAAAGCTCAGTTCTTAAGGTGAGCCCCACATAGTGAATGGAGGAAACAAATCCTTCGAGTTGTCTTCTGACCTCCATGTGCTCACCTGATTGCCCCTCCACAGAATAAACAAATAAATGTAATAAAAATATTTTTAAAGGATCTAGATTTATATAGCTCCATATTTCCCTAGCATGTATAAGTAAGCCTTGGGTCCAGTTCCTAGTAGTATCTCCCCTGCCACATCATCACCACCACCACCACCACCACCATCATCATCACCATCCATAAACAATTAGAAAATATTTGTTGGGAAGAATTGGAGCATGCTTACTGAGAAGTTATGTGCTAATTTAAATTTTGACTTGGCCAGTTCCCATGGATAGAATTTCTGGACTAGTATTTTTATTTATCAATTCATTTTGAAATTTGATTGGCTTTTCAAATATGTACTTGAAGAAAAGAGTTGTTAAATTTTATGGGATGTTTCTTAGTTCCTTTGCTGATTTTATAAGTACTCTGACAAATACCTTGAGGAGGGAGGAAGGGCTCATCCTAGTTCACAGTTGAAGAGTACAGTCCATCATGGCAGAAAAATTAGGGTTGTAGCATGATGAGTGTCAGTGCTTAGTTTGATTTCTTCATTTTATACAGTCTAGGATCTCCACTCAAGGAATGGTCCTCCCTGTGGATTACTTAATCGAATCACGATAGTCACTCATGGGTATGTTCAGGTCTCCTTTCATGGGTGATTCTAGATCTTGTCAGGTTGACAACAGTAGTCATCACAGAAGTCAGCAGAATGCAACAACAAAACACTTTCCACACTTTCCACAACCCATTTTAATGGTGCGCAACCTGTTTTGTGATACTCAAGTCTAGAAAAAATCATATTTGGTAGTGTGCTGTATTTTTGGAGATGCTGGTGGTTAGATACACAGTTTAGTGCAAATGCCTCTTCTCCCCAAGACAGCCAGGTCTTCTGTGTCGGAAGTCTAATGTGCTTTGGGAGCGTCATGAGGCAGCCTTTCCTATGGCGCAGGCAGGGTCTTGAAACTGCATCTGCGCTGTTTGTGTTCACAGTCTGTACTCTTGTCTCACCCCCAGGCCTGTGGCCTCTGCCTTTTTCCGGCCTGTCTACTTTGTGCCTTTTCTGTTTCCATTTTTCTCATGTACATATGTAAATATAAATGCATACATTGTTGCACCTATGGGATCTATTTGTAGGAACGTAAAGATTGTCAAGAATTTGTGATGGGAGCAGATTTCAGTCTTGAAAGGACACTGGCAGTGGAAATACAATAGTTTTTCTTCCTACGTGGCGATCTGTAGAATGATCACTGTCCTTAGGTGTGTTTCCTAGTGGTGATGGAGTTTGATGAAGTCCTAACAGTTCTGTTATTCTATTTTGAATAGGCCCTAGACATCTAAGTAGCATCTCTAATGATGGAGATCTAAACTGAAAACTTTCTGATGAAGTGTTTATAGTCTGAAACCAGAACTCTCTAATACAGCTTTTGCAGCAGTCTGAGATGCTGAGGGCCTAGACTTGGACAGTTGAAGTTATTATGTAACCCAGGAAGAAATAATGGTAGGATCTTCTGATCAAATTGTATGATGATGTTCAAGGGGCTGCAGTTTTTAGGTCTTGTTTTCAGAGAACTAGTACCAGACAAACCATTCGCCTTTTCCCCTCTACCGAACCTGTACAAACACACTAGCACCTCTACATGAGGGACATGGGGCCACAGAACAGGAACCTGAGACAGCCTTGTCCGAGAGCTACAGAAGAAACCAGTGGAGGGGACTTTGAAATGAATGAATACTTAGGAGAAAAGATCCTGAGGCATACCAGAAGTCGAAGTTTATATAAGCAAAATCCACTTTTAAGCATTTGTGAAAACCTAATTCTGTGAGCTTGGTTTCAGATACAAAGAAAATAGACTCACTACTGGCTGGAATCTAGCAGTCTTTCCAAACAGGGGACAAATATTGCACTCCACAGTCTTTGGTGAGAGCTGTGGTGAATAACGTAGGCTGCCAAGTTATAGCATTTGTCCTGTGAGTCAGGACAGACCATTCTAGACTAGTCTCAACTGTTTGTACAGTGGTGGGTGAATATTTTTGTTAAAAGATAGCTAAATTCTATTTAGAGATCATCGGAGCCATAATTTTCCACAAATTACTGATCAAAGTTCCATGTCTTACGAACAACCCATCACTGTTCGGGTTATTTTAAAAAAATAATACAACAATATACCAGTGTAATAAGGAAACAGTGAATCTCAAAAGTAAGAAGGGGAGGAACAAAGGAGAATTGGGAGGAAAGCAAACACAGTTTTTAATGCAGTTACACCAGGAATAGCATGAACGTAGATACAAGCAATACTTCACTTACAGGTAAGAGCTTCAGACTGGTGGGAGGAGAAGACCCAGCTCTGCAGTACTTAGAAAAGCTCTGTCCTCAGCTCCGAAAAAAAGAAAAAAGAAAAAGTTCTAGGCAAAGTTATATTTTATAAGGGAGTTTTTATATTGATTATGAAGTGACAGTTTTTTTTTTCTTTTCTTTTTTTTTTCTTTTTCGGAGCTGGGGACCGAACCCAGGGCCTTGTGCTTGCTAGGCAAGTGCTCTACCACTGAGCTAAATCCCCAGCCCCTGACAGTTTTTTGTATACATCTAAAACATACCCTCAAATGGACAGAATTGAAAAAAAAAAAAGTGAACAAATCTTATTTGTAATGCTAGAGTTTAACTTGCGGATAAACTCAGAACTAGAATATCAAGATCCTGATAACAAATAAAAAAATTCCACTAGAGTTGTGGAAAATTTGAACTCAAATTAGGAAATCTAAATTATGTACACTGTTTATCCACCAATTGCATAATATATTTTTGAGTACCCATTGAGTAGTTACCAAGTCAGTATTTGGAAGGCACGTTATAGCATACAGATCGTATTTCCCCTAGAATGGAATTAGGGTTAGAAGTCATAGCAAAAATATAGAAAGTTCTTCAGAATTGGTAAGTTAAATAGTATGCTTCTAACTTACCCCCATGGATCAAAGATACGTGATATTTATTAGAAAATCAGTGAAATACAAGTAACTTCAAACTTCAAAGCCTGTAAAGCATAAAGTAATAGCCTCAGTTAAATATTGATGGTTTGAGTATCTGGAAACAACCAAAACAAATGCAGTGAAGGACTGTGGTTTGAAAAGGGAGGGTGTGTGAAGTAGAAAGTATTTTATATTTATATTTATAACAATAATCAAATGAGAATCCGGTGAACATGTCCATAGAGGGTGAAAGTCCTAATGCATGAGGTAAGAAAGTCCCAGGCGGCGGCTGAGTGCGCTGATGCATACCTGCAGCGCTGGTGCTGCTCTCAGAGCACAGAGAGGGAGGACGGGGGGGGGGGGGGGGAGTAGGAACAGCCCATAATTGGAGAAAGGCGATATTCAGACCAGAAGTAACTGGCAGAAAATAAAGCCATAACTAAGTAAATACACAGTTTTTATGCAGAAAGTGATTGTAAAGAAGTCAGCTTTTCTTGTGAATGCTGATGATCAGTCAAAATCTGATGTGTTTTTGAGAAGGAAGATGGGGAGGGAGGGAGAGCTGTAGATAAATGACAAATTGAGAATTGTCGGATAAAGGGCCGATGGGATGGCACAGTTGGTAAGGTAAATGCCCTGTGGAGTAGTTACTGAGTACCTGACTAGACAAGGGAGAAAGGGTTTACACTCACTACTGTGGAGTGTCATGGCAGCAAGGGCTAGCTGGTCATATTGCATCAGTATTGGAGAGCAGAAAGTGAACAGGAAGTGGTATAGCACCGTAGAATCTCAAGTTTCACATCCCCTTGCAACCTCCCCTAATGGTAGCACCAATTGAAGATCAAGTGTTAAACATGTAAGTCTGTGGGGGACATTTCATATTCCAACCACAGAAGCTCACAAAGACAAGTGCCTGAGTGAGTTCTGGACCCTTGTAAAAAACACCGGATATGATGAGGTGCATTTGTGACCCTCCTACTGAAGAGGTGGAGAGAGGAGGGTGTCCGGCTCAGTGGCCAGCCAGTCTACTTGCCTAGTTGGTAAAGTCTAGGTCACTGAGAGTCACTGTCAGACAGAGGTGGATAATGTTGCTGAACTTGGCACTTGAGGCAGTCTGCTCTGCATACATACACACATTTAAATGAGGAGTTTTCTCTCAAATTTTTTTTTTTTTTTTTTTTTTTTTTGGAGCTGAGGACCGAACCCAGGGCCTTGTGCTTGCTAGGCAAGCGCTCTACCACTGAGCTAAATCCCCAACCCCTCTCCCAAATATTAAACAAGAGAAAGCTTTTATTATAAATGAAACTGGTACTAACATAAGACTAGACAGACTCTGAATAAATCCAACAATGCTTTTAATAAGTGTAAAAAGAAAAATCACCTTCAGTGTAGAAAAGTCAGTTTTAGATAGATCTGAGATCGAAATTATAAAAGATGATAATGTTTTCAGTCAGATAAAATATTTTTTAATAGGGGAAGGCAGTAATATTTATGGCAGATAATGCCATAGGATACAATGCTTTGTGAAAGAGAAACCATAAATGATTTTAGCACAGAAAAGGCTGGCAGTAGTGGTAGATCTCCATGTGGTGAGATCGGAGATGAGGGTCACTGTTGACATGGATGGTTAGGAGAAGCAGCAGCAGGGTTTGGGGAAACCAGAGGTAAGTAGTGTCATTAGTTCCCAAAATGTAGTCATCTGTGAATGTCTCAGTAACTCAGTCACTTGTGAGTCTGTTGAGTTCAGAACTGGTTTCAGAATAACAGAGTTAATGTTTTTAAATTTGTATTTTCACTGGTGTGCCAAATTGATGGGTAACATTAGCTAGACATCAGTAATTGACGCATGACATCCTTTATAGTCTTCACAGCCATAGTTACAAGCTAGATAAAACTTAAAACTAAATTTACTTTGGTAAAGCAGGAAAAAGTTTTACTAAATTGTTACCACAGAGCAAACTTCTGCTTAGTGTTGGTGGACAGAACACAAAACAGTATTTCAGAGAAGCATGTGTTTGTTGAGTTAGAAGCTGCTGTGTTCATAGGTACTGCTTTCAGTGCCCGGAACAACTGACAGGTCAGTTAGTGCTGACAAATGCTTTTATAATGAAATCCAAGCTTCAGACAAAAAAACTAGAATTCTTGGAGACTCCACTACAGTGAGTCTGCTAGCTTCCCACTACTAAGACGCCTCTAGTGAGATTGCGGTGATGTTAGCAGGTGTTAGGGTTTGTTTGTTTTCAATGTATAGTGAAATATGTTAATACAAGATCACTTAAATCATTTTCCAAATGGTGTTATAACATGTGTAAATAAATGGTCAGTTGGAAGTACAAGGTAGAACAGTAGATTTTAACTGAGTATAAAGATATTTACCATGGTTTTTTTTAAAATTTTTTTTATTAATTATTTACTTATATAAGTAAACTGTAGCTTGTCACACTCTTTACAGATCCCATTACAGATGGTTGTGAGCCACCATGTGGTTGCTGGGAATTGAACTCAGGACCTCTGGAAGAGCAGTCAGTGCTCTTAACCACTGAGCCATCTCTCCAGCCCTTGCCATGGTTTTTAATTACATATTGCAACTTCAGTTTTTATAATCTTGATACTTGGCATGTTTTGATGTGTCAGAAACTATGCACAGTTACATGAGAAGTTCATCAATGCTTAAGCAACACGGTGTCAGACTGCCTCTGAAGCAGCGAATGAGAGCTTGCTGTTTGATATCCAGCAGACCTCGAGAATTTACAAAAATGTAGACCATCGCTCTTTCATTTTACTTGTTTACTGTATAATGCTACTGTGTAATTGGATTAATGGTTATTTCAAATGAATTAATCAGTTAAATTGTGTGATAATTTTCAATATACCAGATAATGCCAATTAAAAAAAGTTATATTGTATATTCTTGGTTTTATGATTATGTGCTTTTAGTGTCAGAGACACTGGTGCACACTTATATGCATGCATTGACACACCACATAAAAAAAACTACATAAGATGGATTTTTTTTTAACCTTCTGATATTAAATGTTTACTAACTACACCCACTGAATTTAGTTTATGTTCTGGATAACCATGTATTTTAGATTGGGAGCAGTAAGAAAATTGTTTCATGGTAAGCAAGGACTTAACGTTCAAACATAGCTTTGGTGCAGAAACTGAAGGAAAAAGCACTTTGCTCTGTCTGGCTGTAGGCTCAGCTGTGGTTTGCAGTGCTACTGTACAATCCTCTGAAGTCTAGGAACTGTGCATTGAGGTGCTGCTTTACTTTTCATTCCAGGTAACATTGTACAACACTGATCAGGATGGTAGTGACAGCCCTCGGAGCAGCCTTAACAACAGTCTCTCAGACCAGAGTTTGGCGTCTGTTAATTTGAACAGTGTGGGAAGTGTACATAGTTATACACCGGTAAGTCCCGATGAAGTTAATTTCTTTGTGGAATATTCATTGTACAAAATTTAACCAAATATACTTGAAATGCCAATTTAAAAAATGTAGAAATGGGTTATTGAAGTGGCCCTGTGGATTCCATCCCCACGATCCACATGATGCAGGGAAAGAACTGTTGCAAGTTCTCTTCTGGCCTCCACACGCATGCCATGGTACACGCATGCCATGGTACACGCATGCCCAGACATGTAACTAGAGTAAGTGGAAGATGAAGTGTGATTTCTTCCTGGTCAGCTAATGAGCCCATAAAGCAGATTATCTTTTTATTCAGTCTGGAAAACAAAGTCTTGGCATGAAGGGGCTCACATGTGAATATTCTTACTCTTGTACTTGTCTGTTACCTCTTAGGAGAAGATGACTTAAGGATGACTGATGCTCTTTTCAGAGGATCTAGTTAAGAATACTGAGCCAAGAGTTGCACAACAAAATGTTCATTAGTGTAATAGTGATTTCTCGATATTCTAGGGACAAGAAAATAGAAAAAATGTGTAGGACCAAGTCTCTCTTCTTCACCCGTGGACATGAAAATCAGAGAATTCTTGCTCTAGTTAGGTTTTTGTTGCTGCATGCAATGCCATGACCAAAACCAACTCGGAGAGGACATGCTTTACTCTCATAAAGTGTACAGTCTAGTAGAGGAAGTCAAGGCAGAGACTCAACACAGTAGAAGCTGATGCAGAGTCTACTGAGGAATATTGCTTACCAACTGACTTACTCTTTTGGGAGTTTTTTTAAGATTTATTTCATTTTATATATATGAGTACACTGTAGCTGTCTCATATTGGTTGTCTCATATAGCTGTCTCAGATGGTTGTGAGCCACCGTGTGGTTGCTGGGAATTGAACTCAGGACCTCTGGAAGAGCAGTCAGAGCTCTTAATCGCTGAGCCATCTCTCCAGCCCTGACTTACTCTTGATGGCTTGCTCAGCCTGCTTTCTTATATACCACCCAGGACCGCTAGCCAGGATAATGCTGCCTACAGTAGGGTAAGCCCTCCCATTGTGATCATTAATTCAAAAACAAAAGTCCCACAGACTTAACCCACAGGCCAGTGTAATGGAGGCATCTTCTCAGTTGAGGTCCCTCTTCTCAGATGACTCTAGCTTGTATCAAGTTGATGTTTTTGCCCAGCACAACGTTCAAGTTTCTGATTTGTAATAGTGTAGTACTGTGCATGGCCTCCACAGTTTACTTATTTCTGTGACTTAGGTGCCTAGTATAATGAACATGCGATGTGCATTATACACTGAATTATACTCTGTAGTTTAGACCAGAGTAAAGGAGAAAAACTGTATCTGATTTAGTACCAAAAATTGTTCCCCAAAATATTTGTTTGGTTGAATCCACAGACGTGGAACCCACAGACGTGGGAAGCCTATTATACATAGGTGATTAAAGATTATTATATAAAAAGAATAAAGTGAAGTAAGCAAACATTTAATGATTTTAAGTTGCCTAAGTGTAAAATGTCTTGATACCAAAGAATAGGACTTAGTATCATAAGGTAAGAGTAGACATTGAGCATTTATTTGGTCTGAGGATACAGCTCAGTTCCCCAGATCTCACAGGCAATATCAAGCTAGGACGCCCGTGTGGCTATGACAGGCTGCGTGAGTAAGGGTTTGCTGTAATGGGGGGTTTATATGGCAGCTGGGCAGTCTTGTTACATTCAGTAATAGCCAAGAAGGACCATGCCTTACTGAACCAGGGAAATGGATGAGAAGCTGCCTTTTGGTTGCCTCGCAAAATAGGAGGGCAGGAGAAAACCTCTACTCATCACGTTTGGGAGTTAACACAAGTCTGCCATCAACGTCTGCCATTGCGCTTTTCCTTCACCATTGGTGTGGTGGTGGGTAACTCAGCAGCATGCGACTGGTGGAACCATACCTCTTCATAAAGATTGTTTTAAAATTTACTTTTAATCTTACATCTATGGGTATTTTGTACACATACGCGTCAGTGGATGTGCATGTGGTAGCCTTCAGGTCCCCTAAAAATGGTATTTGAAAAAACATAAGCAAAAAAATTAATATTTTTCTTATTATTGCAAATATCTTGAGCATCATTTTGAATAACTAATTTTCAGTGATTATACAAACCTTAACTTACAGAACACTAACCAAATGGTAGTTTATCATTTTTTGATAAAATCTTTCAAAAATACAGTTGATGTAGGACGGTAGGTATAACTCAGTGGCAGAGCATTTCCCTGACGTATGCAGACCCTTGGGTTTCATCCCTAGCCCTACAAAAAATAAAAATAAAAGATACATGGTCAGATTCTTGCTCACGACTGCCTATGCCAACTAGGTGATCTTTGAGCTTCCCAGCACTCTCCGTCTTGCCTTAGGCCTGCTGGGATTTCATATGCATGCCCCTGCATCCGCCCCTGTTTTGGTTCTAGGGATCCAAACTTCAGCCCTCATGATTGCATGCGTGTCACAGAATGCAGACAGCTACCTTCACAAGCATAGCACAGATACGCCCTTCAAACTTAACCTACATGCGTGCAGTCTTCTTGTTTTTTGAAGTTCTGGTTGTATTTCTGTAACCTTCATAACTCAAGGTTCCTGTCTGTCCCTTTCTGTTCAGGATCTCCTTTGCTTTGCACATCTGGGAGTCATTGTGATGGGTTTCTTCTATGGGCAGGAGTTGGTATTAGGGTGGCTCTCAGGGTCTTATACATGCTGAGCAGCCTTCCACCAAGGACCTGCAGCCCCTGTCTTCTGTATTGTTTATCTCTTCCATTCTTGTTCCCTCAGTCAACATCTTTCCTCCTGAAATGAATAGTGCTGCATTGGGCAATGTCCTATCTGCTGATGGTATTTGAACTTGTGTAAAGATGATTCAAATAAATGGAAGCGGTGTAGGTCGCTCTCTGGTACAGTGCAGTCTACAGAAATCATGCTGAAGAGATGGAGAGAATTCCAGGCTTATCTCACTTGACTCACTGTTTCTCTTATGCATGTGGAGGCTGGATTGGATCGCTGTGGTTCCTCAAGCTCCAAGCCAGTGTTTTTCCCCCTCTGACACTTAAAGGAGGGTGTGCCTGCTAGAGAATGGAAAACCCACAGGCTGATGTTATTGACTTGGATTCCAGAGCTGGCGCTAATACTGAGCCATTATATTCATTGTTTTCTTTATTAGGTCACTAACCATCCAGAACCAGTCTCTCAATCACTAACGCCTCAGCAGCAGCCGCAGTACAACCTTCCAGAACGAGATAAACAACTGCTTTTCACAGAATACAATTTTGAAGATCTTAGTGCCTCGTTTCGGAGTCTGTATAAGTCAGTTTTTGAGCAATCACTTAGTCAACAAGGTGAGCGTCTTTTTAAATGTCCTTTTTTTCATAACATGAGTGTTTTAATTTCATAGACCATCTCTTAGACCTGCTAATTCTAGAAAGTTATGATGAGTTTGGGGGAGAGTATGTTACGCCACTTTTGGCTTACTGAGCTATTTATATTTATGTTATGGCAAAGGAAAACACACTAATTTCAACCTACATGCAGAGTTGACTTGATTATGAGGGCATTCTGGAGCATTGTGCTGAAGAATTCTCACACCACGTCTGTGGCACATGGGATGTTTGATTGGTAGAGGTAACACAAGAATACATGGGCCTTGTTTTTGTTCCGACTAGCATTCCCAGTGAGATAGCCACTCGAGTTTAAGCACCAAGTTTGTGGTTTGTTTATGGCACCTTTAAAAAAATTTACATGTGTGCATCTGAATGTTGATTCCATACATATGCCTTGCTCTGTAAATAATACTGGGACAAGTGTCAGGAGATGGAAGGACATCTGACCACAAATGATCTTACTCTGTTTTCAGGTTTAATGAGCATCCCTTCGGAATCTTCCCAACAGTCCCATACTTCATGTTCCTATCAGCACTCTCCTAGCAGTACAGTGACCTCTCACCCTCACAGCAACCAAAGCAGCCTGCCCAACAATCATAGTGGCCTCAGTGCCACAGGTAGTAATTCGGTTGCACAGGTCTCGCTGTCCCACCCCCAGATGCACACACAGCCCTCTCCACATACACCCCATAGACCGCATGGTTTACCACAGCACCCACAGCGTCCCCAGCACCCAGCATCACACCCACAGCAACACAGCCAGCTACAGCCGCCTCACTCCCAGCACCCCCCTCCACATCAGCACATACAACACCATCCAAACCATCAGCACCAGACGTTAGCGCATCAGCCACCACCACCCCCTCAACAGGTATCCTGTAATTCTGGTAAGTTTTTCGTGCTTTTCTTGGAATAGCTGTGACTTAGATCTGCCCTTTATTATGTGGACGTCCTGTAGTATTTACTACTGAAACCCTTTTACTTGTCTAATCTTTTCTTACTATATTTCATTCACTTCTTGGGTGACCTCCTGAAGATTTCCTTGATTAAAATGCATTGGAAACATAGGCAGACTCAGTTAAATTCTCGTGTTGACCTGGCACTGCTTCTAGTGATATGAATGAATGAAGTGTTCGATCTGTTTTCAGACTTGCAGACTCACTGTGTGAGTGTAAAAGATACAGCGCAAGTTCTGTGTATACCACAAAGGACGGCATTCGAATCCCCAGTGTGGCTCTGGCTTTGAGTAAATGACTTGTGTTTGGGTTTTGGTTGGTTTTGTTTTGGGTGGTCTCTCAGCAGGTGGTCTGAGCTGGTCTCAAACCTCTGGTTTAACTTTTTTACTAAAACAAAAAAAATTTTTTTTGAATGAGTATTTTAAAAATCAGAAAAATACTTTTAATTTTTTTGTTTGGCTTCAATGGTTGGTTTCGTTTTCCTAGTAATAATTATAATGGATTCTATAATAGGATCAAAATTTTTCTGCCATAATGGAATATTTTCTAAACATTTTGACGTTATTTTTAGATACGTGCCTTAAGAAAGTTGTCAAATAGAATTAAAGCTTTTGGGGACAAAGCAGATGGTTATAAGAAGCTTATCATACGTAGATAAGCATGCCTTATCTATATCAATATAATCTTCAGAAACTTAAGCCCGTTCTTTGCACGTTCTGAGGGAATGGTTAATGAACAGACAGATTGGGCGGTTTGAGGAAACAAAAGTCTGGTGCCCGGGCAAAGAAAGTCCAGTTGGAATTGAAACAGTCGGTGGTGCACCTTTGCTAGGCTTCTTTGCTGGTGGCACCATAGAGAAAAGCCATCCCTAGGGAGTCAGAAGTAATTAAGTGGCTCTGATAATGTTTCATTCCTGTGAATTAGACATCCCATGTGTGTGAGGTGGGATGAAACTTTTTTTTTACCATTGTGTATTAGATAGTCCAGATGCATTGTTATTATTCCAAATCAAGTAAAACGTAGCACATTTTATAGATAGAAAAAGCATAACTCCAAAGAGCTGAAGCAGTTTGCATAAGATCACACTGCCAGTGGGTGGTAGAACTTGGGATTCGTGACCTGCCTTTTGACACCCATAACCCTAACCTGTCCTAGAGTTAATAGTATTGTCAACATTGCTTTTTAGGTGTTTCAAGCGACTGGTATGCAACACTCGATATGCTGAAGGAAAGCTGTCGAATTGCCAGCAGTGTTAACTGGTCAGACGTAGACCTTTCACAGTTCCAAGGTAAGGATTGGTTTCTTTACATAGAACCAATTAATCGTGAATGTTTTTCCTGGAACATTTTTTCTTTATAGTGCAATACAGTATCTCCTGCCAAGTGTGTTGGTGTGTGCCTGCTTTCCTAGCCCTTGGTAAACTTGAGGTGGAAGGGTTGCCAAGAGTGAGCCAGCTGTTGACTAGATTGTAAATACTCCAGCCAGAAATACATAACAAGGTTTTGCCCCTTCACACGCCCCCCCCCCCCAAAAAAAAAGAGAGAAGAGGGTAAGAAGCATCATTTTATTTAAAGACATGACTTTTGCAGTGGTAGTGAGGTTTTTTTTTTAATATTTAAAGATGTATTTATGTATGTGAGTACACTGTAGCTGTCTTCAGACACACCAGAAGAGAGCATCAGATCCCATTACAGATGGTTGTGAGCCACCATGTGGTTGCTGGGAATTGAACTCAGGACCTCTGAAAGAGCAGTCAGTGCTCTTAACCGCTGAGCCATCTCTTTACCCCAATGGTAGTGTTCTTAAAGGACACAAAATTTTCTACTAAATTGGGCAATTGATAGAGGAAAACAGTACATAGATGAATTCTGCAGGAATATTGGCCATGTTTAAAGAATCAGGTTTTGCGTAGTCTGTCTCCCTGCCCTGCCCCTTGTGTGTTTGCATGGACAGTTGCATTTTGGGGCCCTAGCACAGTTACAAATGTTATTCCCAGTTGCTGTCCACCTTTTATTTATTTATTTTCTGTTTATTACTGTTTGTGTCTGGTATGTATATGAAGATTGCTGGCATGAGTGCATGCTGAGGTACATATGTACAGCTCAAAGGAATCACTTATGTCCTTTTACTATGGACTCTTTTTAAGGTTTGAATTCAGATTTGCACAAGCAGTTTTGCCAGCTGAAGCCGTCTCTGCTTGGTTTATGTTTTGTGTGCTATGTGTGGGTGTCTTACACATGGACAGGCCAGGGGGCGACATCTCTTCATCTGTAGTTTCTCCACCTTATTTCTGAGACAGTCTCTCACTGAACCAGAAGCCTACAGTTTTGACTTAGAATGGCTGGCGTCTGGTAGTCTTCCTTGTGTGTGGTGTCCATCATGGTTTTATGTTTTTTCCCATCTCCTGATTGTGTTCTCTCTCCTGCCCTGACCCTCACCCTGAGTTACAGGCACATGCCGCAGTTCTTGGCGTTTAGGCAGGTCATGGGGCTCTAAGCTCAGACCCTTATACAGCTCTGCCCCCTCTTTTGAGACAAGTAGTAGCCTAGGCTCGTTGGCCAGTGAGTCCTCAGGATCTGTCTTCACTTCCCTCAAACACCAAAATTCCATGTATGCCACGGACTGTGGCTTCCTTTTGTAACACATGGGTTTGGAGGTTGAATTCGGGTCTGAGTACACCATGTATTCTGACGTGAGTGATTGGAGACTGTGGACTGAGAAGACTTGTATTGGCCTTTATCGTGCAGTATTAGTCACGCTCACTGTGTTTCACACGCTTTCCTTTTAGGTCTGATGGAGAGTATGCGGCAGGCGGATCTCAAGAACTGGTCCTTAGATCAGGTTCAGTTCGCTGACCTCTGTTCCTCTCTGAATCAGTTCTTCACACAGACGGGCCTTATCCACTCACAGAGTAATGCTCAGCAGAATGTCTGTCATGGTGCCATGCACCCAGCAAAACCTTCCCAACACATCGGGGCAGGTATGGGCTTCATAGACTTCCATGAGCTCACTGTCCTGGGTAATAGTGTGATGTGTCTCTCAGGGTGACATTTATTTACATTGTGCTGTTTTTAAGAAATGAGTGATGACGAATACTTTATGGAAAGGGAGTCTTGAAAGTTTGGAGGCAAAGGGCTATTTTGTTGCGATTTGGGTGAATTATTACTATTATCCTTTGTGATCCTTAACTTTTTTTTTTTCCCCCGGAGCTGGGGACCGAATCCAGGGCCTTGCGCTTGCTAGGCAAGCGCTCTACCACTGAGCTAAATCCCCAACCCCGATCCTTAACTTTTTATTGTTATTAAACAAGTCTCTAAAAGATACTCGTTGGTTTTTCTTAAAAACATAGTTATAAAATTATTTCACTTTAAATTTGTTGATTTATAGTGAAAATCAAAGTGTTAAATCTTTTAAGGATGTTAAAATGAAAAGTTTAAGGACCATTTGAAGACTGCACACAATGAATGGCAGGTTGTCCTTATGCAGGCTCTGAGATGAGGGCATGGGAAAATGAGAAATTGTAGTGTATTCCCTCCCTCCACATTCCTCACCCCTCCCATCACTTCTCCTGTGAAAATAAAAGTGTGATAAAGTTTGAGCAACTTATCTTGGAGTTAATGACCTGGGCTTAGAGTCTGATCCTGCTTCTGTCAAGTTTCTCCTCTGTTATTTCCCCTATATGTGAGCTGCGGGGCTTGGGCTAGGTCATCTCTGATGCCATCTCAAGCCTGGGCACAGGTCTGGCTTTCCCGAGGTTAGTGAAGACTTGGGATCAGCCAAGTCCAATGCGCCTTACCTTGTTAGTCAGGATCAGTTTTCTTCCCTTCCTAGGAAACATAGTAGTTACTTTTCAATTTCATTGCATTCAGGTGCAATTTATTTTGATACACTTGCATTCCTAGGAACACGGTCTTCTTGAAAACTGATGTTCACTCACAAGGACGGTCAAGGGGTCATTCAGGGCAGTAGAGAAATGGGCAGCAGCACAAGAGTCTTTGAGCCAGGACATCTGGATTCTAAATCCAGAAGCTAAGACAGTGCCAAAGCTGTGCCCTTCGGCAAGCCAGCTTAACTTTTTTGAGCTTCCTTTGACTTCTGTAAAAAGAAGAGGTGATTTCTGGTCAGGCTTTCTGTGTGGGTAGTGGGAGAGTCAAGTGAAGTCAGGGATGTGGAAATCATTTTGAGCTGTAATGAAGTGACAACTGTAGATGTCCTTGCACATGAGTTTATGCCAGTGCGCTCAGTACCTAGCATGCACCCTATACCAGGAGCCAGTTACATTTCAGAAGGAATAGTTTTCCGTCTTCCCCTCCTTGGCTTCATGTAGGTAGCCATTCCATTAAGAGTCTAGTGCTTGCTTTGTTTTGATGATAGTGGTAACATGTTTTCTCTTCGTGTTTTTAACTTGGTTAGGAAATTTGTACATAGATTCCAGGCAAAGTGGAATCCCTCCCTCAGTGATGCCACCCCCTGGTTATCCTCATATTCCACAGGCGCTCAACACTCCAGGAACTACGATGGCAGGTAATGTCCCTGTTCTGTTTGCGACCTAGAGCTTTAAAGCTGTAAAGCTTGGGTGTCCTGCTGTAAATGAGGCACTTTGGGAGGCTGTGAACTGGGCTGCAGAGTACCTTTGAGCATTTGTTTACTTTGACGGACTTAATGCAGCTTTTGGGGTATCTGTGTGGATTAGCTTCTGAGAATTCTGTTCTGTTGGTTTCCAAGAACTAATGTACTCTTTCCAGGCTAAAGGTATGGTAAGTGGCGAGTAGGTAGGGAACTGCGTGCAGGTAGAACTGGAAGGAGGGGTCTTAAGGGTCACCTGGGTGAATGAGCATTTAGACCGTGACTCCCCTGCCCTTCTCTTTACCTGTCTGAGAAAAAGACAATAAATAACATTTATTTGCCAGTGAGGATGTGAGACCTGGAGAGACCTGTGTGCCAGGCAGTGGGGAAGGGATGTGTCTGCTTCACACTCCCCTCCTCGCCCACTAGTGATTTTCATGTACCAAGATACAGAGGCTAGAGCTCAAGCCTGATTGCCTGTCTCCTGCCTGTCTGACACAGTGAGGGATTGAGCTTTTTGTTAAAGACACGACACCATTTCTGATATAGTGTAATACACTGAAAACCATAGCGTATGTTGAAGGATTCTTGAGAAAAATAATTAGTGTGTAATTTGGAATTTTGTTTTTACAGTACAAACACCAATGATCCAATAAATACAGCATTTCAAAGGGTATGCTTAAATTCTAATAAAAGGGCTGCTTTTAGTAAGTTCTGTTACGTCCCAGTCCAAGTTCAGTGCTACCCAATGATGACGACAGCAATTTCTTCTCCTCCTCCTCCTCCCTCCTCCTCCTTCTCCTCCTTCTTCTTCCTTCTTCTTCCTCCTTCTTCTTTCTTCTTCTTTCTTCTTTTCTTCTTCTTCTGTTAAAAGTTTTTTGTTGTATGGGTGTTTTTCCTGAATGTGTTACTGCTGCCAAAGGAGGTCAGAAGTGAGCATAAGATCCTCTGGACCTGGAGTTAGAAGCCACCACATGGGTTCCTGGGAACAGCTCAAACAACACTTTTAACAACTGAGCTGTTGCCCCAGTACTCTGAGAGCATTCTTAATTTATGTTATTGAAAACACATTAGAGCAGACTAGTGAAGTGGTTGTCAGCATTTTTTCTTGAGCCTTCCTTAACTGCAGGCTAATAAAATAAATGAAATGTTTTTTAGAGTCAGGTGGACTGCGTTTAAATTTTTTGGGTTTTGGGTTTTTGTTAGTTTTGAGTCGGTATGAGTTGTCCAGACTGGCCTTGATCAGTGACCCTCCTGCCTGTCTCCTGAGTGTTTAATTAAGATTTAGATTACATGCATGTATCGTTATAACTGTAGGGTTTTTTTGTTCAACTTCTTTAATCCTATTCTTCTTACTATAAAATAAGGACCAGACGACCCACTTGTTGGAGGATTTTGGGTGGATTCTAGGTAATGTACCCATGTCCTAGCACATAGGAGACAAGCTCCGGGGGCTATTTGGTCTCTTCCTGTCTTCCCTGACTAGGCCACTGCTGACTGCCTCCTCCTTTCCAGGCCATCACGGAGCCATGAACCAGCAGCACATGATGCCTTCCCAAGCCTTCCAGATGCGGCGCTCTCTGCCTCCAGATGACATCCAGGATGACTTTGATTGGGATTCAATAGTGTAGGCTTGTCTCTGCAAGACAGCAGACTCCAGCATCCTTTTTGTTCAGTGAAAGGAAGGATTAGAGTCCGGTTGAGAAAACAAAGCAGTTACCAGTGCTATCTAAATTCCTTTTGAAGACAATCAGAGATTCTAGCTGGGTAACTTACTGCTTTCATCCAACCCAAGCAAGAACTACATGTTTGTCTCCCCGCCAGCACCCTCTGTAGCTTCTGACTGTTGTGATTTGGACAGCTTTTTGCATATTTGTGTCAGTTTGATGTTGACCACAAGTGCCAGACTGATTTTTCAGACAGAGCCTATTTTGCTGCGAGCAGTTTATAGATACATGTGTAAATATGTGTACAAATATTACTGAAAGGCTTCAAGTTTTTTCTAATTGGATTATTGTATCTTGAAAGGAAAGTTATTGTCAGTTTTTATTCCTTGTTAGGCCATTTTCTGCAGGATGCTTTCAAATGATACAGAGAGCTGAAAGGAAATTGGCTTCCCAAAGCCCAGTTTCCTTTATTTAATCTCCAGAGGTAGGAGCAATCATGAATTCCACCGAGTAAGTCAAGAATCTGGAGTTGGCACTCTCAGCAGTGCAGAGGGTCTGTGGTTCCTGAGCAAGCTTGTAGTGCAGGGTGTGAGAGTGCTGTACCCGGTCAGCGTGACTCCTCAGCCGCATTCTGACAGCTCTGAAGTGTGTGGGCGGATTGAAACTAGGTATTGCTTGGCTCTTCAAACAAATCACGTCTCCATACTCACTTATGTATTTATTATTCAAAAGTGTTATTTTAATATTTATTGCTACTTTCTGTGAATGCACAGCGCTGTTGGATTCACTAGGGAGGAATTTGTCTGAGAGCATGGTTATTTTTCTGGATAAAAGTTTACAAACAAAGACAATCAGAAACATTTGTCCTTCTCTTTACCATCACTCTTTACCAGGTAGTGTGCTTCCCGCCTTACCTAGCCTTCCTGCTGGTGGAGAGTTAATAAATAGCTAAATAAGAATTTTCTGGAATTTGAATCAGTCTATTTAGGTAGCAAGACACAGAAGCTGGAGTTATACAGCAGTGTCCTTGCTGTTGTTGGTAACGCTAGCAGGGGCTGCATGCAGCTCCAGAGTCCATCTGCGTCAGTCTCGAGTGCAGTGACTGCGTGACCTGCTGTTGGGTCTGTGTGTGTATCCCTGACAAGAAGCACCTCAGAGCTTTATCAGTTGCTTTGTTTTGTGTCGTGTCACAGCTTGCATGGGTTGATTGTGTTGATTGTGTTGATTTTTATAATGAAAGTAAAAGAAAGGAGATTCTCCTCCCCACAGAGAATAGATTGTTAATTGGTTCTTTACAGAGGGGGAAAAATCTGTTTTAATGAGGAAAATAGATTCTGTCAAATCAAGGAGAAATAACTGGTCACCAGTTGCTTGTTATTGTCTCTGGGCTCAGTAATGCTTAATCACGTTAACTAACCTCAGTGAGTCTGTGGATGAGTAATCTCTACTTGAACAAAGGTGTGTGTGTGTGTGTGTGTGTGTGTGTGGTTGTGTGTGTGTGTGTGTGTGTGTGTGTGGAGAGAGAGAGAGAGAGAGAGAGAGAGAGAGAGAGAGAGAGAATATGAATATCTGTGTATGTATTAATGGAGTATTGTCTTGAATGAATCGCTGGGAAGCCATGGTAGTACTGGGAAAAAGGGAGAGCCTCGAGCTTCTCTTGTTGTTTAGTCCCCCACTTGGCATGAGAAGAAGCTCAGGTATATCCCCTTGGGTTAGTGAAAATCAGAGGATTCTCAAACAATAGCCAACAGGCCTCTCTCAGAAGGACCAGGCAAGATGAGATGACTCCCTGCAGAGGAACAGATTGGGAAAATGAGGCCCCAGAAGTTTACTCCGTCTGTTTTCTAGATACCACAGTGGCTGCTCCCTGACTAGGGTCGATGCTCAGCAGTGTGCACTTTAAGTGATTGCAGCCCATGAAACAGCACTGCTTGATGAGCTTACAAATCACGTGAAGCTGATTTCCCATTTGGCAGTTGTTTGCTGATTTGCAGTGATCCGTATGGTTATGAACGTTTAAACTGACCAGGAATGGCACCAAAGGACAGACTCACTACTGTCTGAGATTCCCTGTTCCCCAGGGGCTCAGCAAGTCTGAGTGGCCCTGCAGGGAGGGCTAGCTGCTGGGTGCAGAGTCCCTCTAGTGGCCATTTCTGTTGTTATTCGACGACACATAGCAAGTTCTCTTGGGCTTAAATTGACTGGAGACTTTGGGGTAAAGACTAATAACCGTACATACACAGGTGGGGTGCTCTGTCCAAGAGAAGAGTCCGACTGGCATTTGTGGCAGTGTTTGAAATGTAAATGTGCTCCTGTGTGTTCCTGTAAATATTTAATACGTGTCTCAGACGCCCTTTGAAGTGGGAGGGGATCGATCTTGGGAATATTTCAAATGGAATAGAGTATTTTGATATGTTCATTGGAAGGGTGACGTGTACATACTTCTGTTGTATATACGTGGTGACATGCATTGGCTTTTGTGCAGAAACAACCTGCTCTCTGTGCTGCTGTTGGACAGTCAGTGTTTTAATGTTTCTACAGTTTTCCTATTGCACGATTTCATATTCTGCCAATGGTGAGTGGCACCCATTCTTTGTAACTGTTTAGTGCTGTAAAGACATATTCCAAGTGTCATTAGGATTGTCGCTGCCAGAACTGATATGCATGGATGGCACTTAAAATAAATATATTATGACTGTATGTGCAGCCTGTGGTCTGTGTTATTCGCTGCAGTTGAGAAAGCCAGATTGAAGCCAGTGGCCAGGCCACAAAGCCCTTGGGAGTTTGACACCCAGGCATTGCTGCCTTAGCACTGAACTTAAGGCTGTTTAATCTCACACTTGGGGCAATCCAGAGGGGGAAGCCACAGTTTCTGCCCTTAATGTGTACACACTCGCCTGGGATGAGAAGCAGGCAGCACCTGACCAGGGAGGCCACCCTGGAGGTTTCCTTGGTGAGGAGCAGTGACTCAGGAAAGCACCTTCAGAGAAGGCAGTGCAGGTAAGCTCCAGAGGGCCTGAGGCCAGCAGTTTTCTCCCTGACACTGCTGCTCCATGCCCTGGCTCAGACTGGATTAGAGTGGAGGTTGTGGGTTTTGGTAGAAGCAAATTCAAAAACACTTAGTTGGCAGTGGACAGGGAAGAAACAAGAGGATGCCCCAGCTTTTACCTAATTGTAGACTTAGGTTGACTGTGTCTGGGGTAGACTCCAGAGTTGTTTTCAACTCCATGGTTTGCCAAAGCCAAGGAGACACTAGTCACTGTGTGTGTGTGTGTGTGTGTGTGTGTGTGTGTGTGTGTGTGTGTGTTTTTAGAGGACAAGGCTGGGCTAGCTGGAGTGTGCCTCTCCTGATCAGTGGAGGCATAAACACAGACAATCTGCTGCATGTATGTTTTTCTCAGCTTTACCATGTAGCTCTGAGGTATTGTCTTTACATATGGTCATTACCAGTTGTGTATAGTGTCCTGAACAAACCATAAAAGCTCAGTAAGACTTCATGGAAGAGGCATTCAAAGCTTCATACTTCCTTCTCTTATAAAAATGACTAATGCAAGCATATTTTATTGAGAGCATTCAGACCAGGTAAAGGAAGCAACTTGTTCCAAGTCTCTCAACTTGGGGAAATCTGAGGGGAGGTTGGAGAGTCATTGATGTAGCAGCAGTTCACACTTCCTGTGCACAGATGGGAGGGATGGCTCAGGAGGTAAAGCCACTTTCCTCCAGGATTGATGACCTGAGTTCAGACCCCCTGACTAGTGCTGGAAGGAGGAAACCAACTCCCACAGTTTTCCTCCCCCCAGTGTACACATTGTTAACTTGATCTACTGTCACCTGATGGTGTCATGGCCCTGTGTGTGGAAGAGGAGACAGCTTGGAGAAGTGAGGGTTGCAGCATACACTGCAGAAGAACAGAGACTTCAAACATCAGAGGGCCTGTATAAGATGGGACATTGGCGTGAGCAGAGCATCTCACCATGTGTGCTCTTGGCTGGTGCTGTGCGTACTACCCTTAGGAGCCAGTCTGCAGTCTCTCCTGGAGCCTAGGGATAGGCTACAGCCAAGCAGAATAGGCAGCATGTTGACGCCCTGAGACAGCCCCTCCATTGGTTTCTTTTATAGTAAGTTCAAGAGATTTTGAATGTCCTCTCTCCTTTCCCAAGGTCTGATAAATCGACAAGTCACCGTGGGAAAGCAACTGGCTGCATCAGAACCAGAGTGCAGTCCCATTTCAGGGCAGTGTCCCACATGTGGACCCCAGCTGCTTAGTGTTGTCCCAGACACCTGGTATGCATCATCATTCACTCTCAGGAAACAACCCATGGGCCTGATAGCATACCCAACCTCTTGAAAAGCACCTAGGCCGGGCGTGGGACAGAGCTGGTAAGAACAGCAGCAGTAGGGCTGATTTCCAGTGCTAATCCACACAGCCTAAGACCTCTGTTCTCAGCTTGCTGTGCTTTCCCAAGTCTTCCTAATTGACTGCCCCTGAAGAGTGGGGGGGGGGGGTGCGGGCGGGCTGGCGGGCTGGGGAGCATGGTTTGTTCTTCTGGAGGACCCTAGTTCCTTTCCCAGTACCTATGTCAGATGTCACCAGCTCCAAAGGATCCAGTATACTCAGGTGCATACACGTAGTTTTAAAATAATTAAAAGTCATTAAAGTCATGTAAAGCAAAGGCTGCATGGAATGCCTGTGGTCACCAGGGGGCACCCCTGCCTGCTGTATGTCTCTCCTTTCTGGAAGGGTTCCTTCAACTCCTGTGCCACCTATTTGCACACCCCAAGGCTTAGAGAGGAAGAGGCACCTTCCCTCCCTGTCTGTGTCCCTTTTGCTTGTATGGTAACACTGCTGTCTGGAGATGCTTGACTCCTTGCTGTTCTCAGCCTACACGTCATGTGGCTGAACCCTAAAGTTTG
Organism: Rattus norvegicus; assembly: GCF_021556685.1. Classification (NCBI taxonomy): domain Eukaryota; kingdom Metazoa; phylum Chordata; class Mammalia; order Rodentia; family Muridae; genus Rattus; species Rattus norvegicus. The sequence continues at coordinate 139,257,201 of NC_141538.1, forward strand.
CCTTACACACACACACACACACACACACACACACACACACACACACACACACACACCCACCCCGGGACAGGAATCTTTTGCCCCACCCCCCAGGACCAGCTGACATTCCTCCTGCAGGTGTGGCTCAGGCAGGCACACCTTGCCCTCTCCAGCCTGGCCTGTGAGCCTGAGTGGGCCTGGATGGTGTCCTGTGTAATGCTCTGTCAAGTGCGTTATGATTATTGCCACCATTTGCCACCTCCCTGCCTGGTACTTGACAGCCATTATCTTTCTCAGCACTCCCAGCCACCTCACGGGGTCAGTGCCATTATCTGCTTTTTACTGCCGGGGATTGCCACTCTGAGGGGTGAAGTGTTAGCCCAAAGGTCGCTACCTTGTGAGTGGGAAGACAGCCCGGATCTGCTTCTTTCTGGTCTGTGCTTCCCATAGATTTCCTCTTTGATAGCAGTCCCAGGAGCCTTTGACCTCCCTCTCCCCAGCCCACCCTACCCTAGATCCTGCCCATGTCCCTAGCTCCCTATCTCAGAATGTCACCTCTTTGCTCTCAGTCCCCCTCCCCCAAAGATCAGAAGCAGCTTCCTGTCCCACACAAGTTAATGATGATGTCAAAGGACATTTCTCAGCTTCCCTTCCCATGCCTGAGTGATGCTTAGGGGACAGGGATGGCTCTGGTTCACTAAAACATAGGCCTTTGGCCACTGTGGTTCCGTGTGTGTGTGTGTGTCTGTGTGTGTCTCTGTGTGTCTCTGTGTGTGATGGTTGGGTGCTTGTCACTGTGTAGTCTGAGTAGCTGTGACTGATTTCTTTTTCCATGTGTGTATGTGTAGGCACAGATGTGGATGCGTGTTAGTGTGAGTGTACATCCTTGTGGAAGCCCCATGTTGAGGTGGGTCAGTGAAGCAGGTTCTCAGTCAAAACCAGAGTTCGCTAATAATTGCTAGTTCTGCTAGGCAGCTTGCCTTGGGGATACAATCTCCTATCTTCCCAGGCTGCCTGCCCACCCAGCTTTGATGTGTTCTGGTGATCCAAACACAAATTCTTGGGGTTGCTCAGCGGGCTGGAAGTAGGTGTGTGTGTGTGTGTGTGTGTGTGTGTGTGTGTGTGTGTGTGTGTGTGTGTGTTGGGGGTGGGGGTGGTTAGACTCTTTTTTTTTTTTTTTTGGGTTCTTTTTTTTTGGAGCTGGGGATCGAACCCAGGGCCTTGAGCTTCCTAGGCAAGCGCTCTACCACTGAGCTAAATCCCCAATCCCCTAGACTCTTAACTTAGGAGCATCCTCTCAAGTTGCATACCCAGGGGCTGCCGTAGTTAGATCCCGAGAGTCTCTAGGTATTTTTTCTTCTCACATGCCTTGCTTGACCCTCTTGCTTCTCTCCCGGGTACTGTGGCTTTGGGTTAAATGGCAGGTAAGTGCCCGTGCCTGCCCACGCTTTCTCATGCTAGCAGAAGCTGATCGGTTGTCCTTTGGCTAGTGGCTAGAATCTCGGCAGACCGCAAGGGGCCAGTACAGCTGGTGCTTAGGGTGCTGGGGAGAATACAGGCGTTGGAGTCTGTTCTAGGATTCTTTGTGGGCCAGACACTGCCTTCCCTGAGGTGGTTTCCTTTTCATCAGAACCAAACACCTCAGAGTTGAGAAGCTGGCAGGTACTTGGCGGCTGGGCACTGATCCAGAGGAGCTCCCTCTGCTCCGACCAAGTTGCCACAAACAGCTGATTCCCCTACACACATGCACACTCACACTCCCCTCCAGACCTGCCAGGATGGAGTACCTCCTTCCATCCTGTATGCTCTCCGCTTGTAGCTTACCGCCACCTACCCTTGGTCCTCTGCTGCAGTTTCTGTGCGCACAGTGGCCCTGCCAGGGTCCTAAACTGCTTCTCACTGTCATTAGGCAAATGCCCAAGCTTGTACTGTTGGAGCCCTGCTGTGCTTTAGCCCAGACCAGCTTTCCTCCCTGTGCCCCCAGGTCTGCATCTGTCAGTCAAAGGCCACTTCAGATGCCATGACCACCAGCTTCGGGGACCTGAGCTCCCGGCTTTATTCCCAGCATGTCCCTCAAGGAGTCCAGTGAAGTCCATCCATGTCCTGTCTTATCTTGGGCTTCTCTGAAATTGTGTGTGTGTGTGTGTGTGTGTGTGTGTGTGTGTGTGTGTGTGTGTGTGTACGCGTGCATGCGCGTGCGTGCGTGCATGCAGGGCACTCATGGGTTGAGCATTCCAGATGAGTCTCTCTTCCCTGCCTTCAGTGAGATGTCTCTAGGAGGAGGAAGAGGAGGCAGCTGTTGTGTGTGAATGGGAGCAGATGGCAAACGGGTGCCCATCATCTCATCCTGGCCAGTCACGGGGATGACTTGACTGGGCAAACAAGCAGACACACCCTTCTACTCCCCAGCTGCCCCCTGAAGCATCAAGGGAGATAGTCTGGGGCCTGGGCTCTGGCCAGGGCCTTGGAGCCTTGCCAGCTGCCACTTCCTGTGTGATACAGGCACTCTGATCATCCATGTTCTCCTCTGCAGCGTGGGCGTCGCTGCTTCTTAGTGGGCCACTTCTCTTCCTTCCCTCAAAGGGGAAGTTTATGTGGGGCCAGGATCTGTATAGGAGGCACTCGGGAAGTTCCTCATTGCACCCGGTGGAAGGTCAGGCTTTTCTTTGGCATTTCAGAAAATTGGATTCGGTTCTGGAATTTATAGCTATATGACCAGAGCTGTCACCAAATCCACCTGGCAGTAAATTTTAAAAAATGTGCCTTCCTCTGGGTTAAAGGTGTTAAAACTTTTGTTTACATGTGTGCCATTGGCCCTGTGCCTTTCTGTAGTGCACAGTCAATAGGGCTGTACCCAGCAGCCATGTACATACATGCCCTTGGGAAGTCATGGCTTCTTAACCTCACTGAGCTCCTGAGCTCCAGCTCACCGCCCCCACCCTTTAAAATGGGGGAATGAATATATATACATATATATTCATATTTATTGTCAAAACTGTCAGGAGGTTCACAGACACTGGAACTGTCAGGCAGTTTTGGCTGCCTGGGTTCCCATGGCAACCAGAGATTGCTCCATCCTCTGAAGCACATTTACAAGCTTCCCAGGCTGGACTAAAATGCAGACCACACCTCTCAAGGCCACTCCAGATTAGGCTTGGTGTCTCAGGCTCTTACTGGGCCTTGTTCCGGGTTTAGGTCTGTTGGAGGATTTAGGTTTGTAGTGGACCTGACCTTAATGGGCACTTGGGAATCAAATGAGGTCCCCTACACACAGCTCTTAAACCAAATCTGTTGGCCAGAAGTAATAGTATCAGTCTCCTTGAGGAGCCCAGGGTACCCCACATCAAGTAGAGCTCCCCGACTTCCAGCATCGTGGTTAAGGCCAGCTGTGCTGGGGATGTGTCAATGGATACCCATAGCTGCAGAATTGTGCCACAGTTAACTGCTGTTCTTGGGACAAGCCCTGCCACTTTCCGTTTTTCCTTCAGACATGGTGGCATCCCCCCAACTCCAGGCCTTGTCTGAGCACTGGGCATGTGGCTTAAGCTGCCACTCTTGAAGGCTGTGTGGCTCTGAGGATGGTGTGTACAAAAGAGCAGAAATGGCCTTAACCTTAACTCCAAGTTTTGGGAACCCCTGGAAGTTGCTAGGAGATGTTGAGAACTGCCATGGGGCCGTTTGTTTCACCCATCTTCAACACAACTCAACGTAACTCAAGGATGAAGCCGGCACCAAGTCTGGGGGCCGTCTAGCTCTAGGTAGAGCCTCCCACTCCTGCGTAGTGTTGAGAGCCTGGTTGAATAATGTACTCATCAGGGGCTGACCTTGAATGGCAGCCAGGCAGCCTGGGTTCCCTCCGAGGTTTGGGACAGTGACTGGTTGTCCCTAGATGGTGCTGTGGTCTGGAAGGTCGAGGAAGTGTGTTGGCTTGGCCAGAAGAGGTGGTACTTAAGGATGGGAAACCCAAACGTCCTCGGAACCATGAAATGGTGAGATGAGGTATGCTGGGAGCTGAGGACAAGCCTCGGGACTCAGGATGCAAGCTTGGGTCCAGGAGTCCAGGAAAGGTCCAATCTCAAGAAGCTTTAAGGCAGGCTGATGATGTCATATGTCTCCTGCAGAGGAGGCAGGGGTTTGAACTCAGAGCTGGCTCCAGGTTGGCCAGGCACCATGGGACAAGGGGGAAGAGTAAGTTCCTACTTCCCAGAGCAGAGTTGGAGGTAAGGTGGGGGTGGATAGGGCCAGACCCAAAGGGCTAGGACCAGATAGCAACTTCCTCTCTCCCACGGTGTGGAACTGCATTATCCTGAAGGTCCGATGCACCTGCTCCTGGGCAAAAGAGACAGCAGGAGTGGGACCCTTTCCCTCCCCCCAGTCACAACCACACCTGAGACACCTTGGAGTCTCAGAAAAAAAGGATTCCCCTAGCCCAGTCCCACCCTAAAGCCAAATCAAATTCCTTAGGCTCCCACGTCATCCCAGACCTAACCCAAATCATAAACCCAGCCCCACCCCATCCATCTCCAACTTCACTGCAAACGACTCAGTTGCAACCCCACAAGGAATCGGAACCCAGCCCAGCAGCCTCCACACTGATGAGTCTCTAACCAGTATCCACTTCCAAACCCAGCCCTAATCAGCTCCATGCCAAAGCCAGCTCAGACGAGCAGGAACTACCATTCCCAGATGCTATATCAAACCCCCTAACTCAGCCCCTGAGCTGGCAGCTGCTGATCCTCACGTTAGCCCAGCTCTCTGTCACCCCGGTGCACCCCTGAAGAGTCTCCTACTCCTCCCGCCTCTCCACATTAGTCCTCAAAACAGCCATGACTTTATCTCCAACCCAGCCCACGAGTACCCTGCAGCTATGAATCCCTGCTCAGCACCCTTGCTAGGTCATCTCTCAACAGGCTAAGGAAGAACCCATGGACTGCACATGTGTGGACTACCAGCACACAGACACACATGCCTCCACACTGTTTCCTGAAGTACACATGGACCTCCTCACAAATACGCATAAACAGACAGCTTCAGGATGTGTACACACACACACACACACACACACACACACACACACCTTAGTGTGTGCACGCTAATAAGTATGTACGCATGAATATGATCAAGCATATCCACACACACCTCAGTGTGTCATACTCTGGCATACATAGGCACACACACAACAGTTCAGGGCACACACAAACGTCTTTGTACACATGTCTTTCAGAGTACCTACATATGCCCTTCACACCTCACGTGTACTCGCGCACATCTCTGTACACATACATACTCCAGCGTACACACACACACCTCAGCATACATGCAATCTGCATCTCAGTGCCTGCATGCTTTTGCACATGGCCCCACTGTGGGGGTTGCGGGGGACAGACACCAGAGGTTCAGTCTAGAACAGCATGGCAAGACCAAATGTTTCCTGACGTTGCCCCTGGGTTAGGTACTTTCTACTTTCTTCTTACAAGGGTCCTCTCTGTCTAGCCCCTTCTTTAGTACTGTTCTCACATCCAGGGATGCTGTCCCTCACCCTGGCTATCTGGGAATGCAGGCAGCATGGTGAAGTGACAGGAAGAAAAGGAGGCTCCAGGACAGTGTTTTTCAGGATCCTGGGGCTTGTACACCATAGGTCCTGCAGTGAACATATGACTTGCCCCATCCCTGCAGGTGTCAGATCACAAGGACCCAGGTCCACAGGGATCATTTCAGCCATGAGGATAGGACAAGGGCCATACTGCCTGAAGACGGACTCTTCTGACTGGGCTAGGTGGGTAGCCATCAGAGGAGACAGAGAGGACCAGGAGCCACTGCTGCTTTTCAGATAACAGCACCTTCATCAAGGGTTTCCTGTGTGCCCGGTACACTTAGGCCCTCATAGACTCCTCAGTACCAAGGTTTCTGCCAACCAGGGAGCTATTCACATTGGTATGCACAGAGAACCTGGTAAGGCAATACAACTTGGAGTGGGAACTGCCACAGCGAAAACAGGCCGTTGGTGGGGTTTGAATGCATGCCTGAGAATGGCAAAGTTGAGTCACAGAGACCAACCAAGGTTGGGTCTTGTGTTGCCACTCTCCCCTCTCTCTGGGCTCACTTTCTCTTCCCCTCCCCCAGAACATTCCAGGCCCAGCTCACTTCTTGCTCCTCCTAACTGGATGGGAAATGCCTCTTCTGTGCTCCCCACCCCCATGCTAATGGCCCTGTCTCTGTTGTCACTGTTGTCACAGTCACCTTGCTGGGCCTCTTTCTTCAAGGGCAGGGCTGGGTCTGCCATCCTGGTCAGGAGTAAATCCAGGACCCAGCCCAGCTGTGGGTCAAAGTAGTGCCCAGGGAGGGGCCAGTGCTCTGCCAGGCTCTGTTGATCTCTTATCTCCAAGGCTCCACTGGCCTTATCTGATGGGGCTCAACAAGCAGCAGATGAGGTTGACAAGGCCCCAGGGTTACTGAGTAACCCCAAGCTCTTTAAAAGCCCCACTGTTTATCCCAGACACTAGTACTGGCCTGTTCTCGGCATTGCATACTGCTGCCATGAATGCCTGGTTGCTGTCTGTGCTGTGCCTCCTGGGTGCCTTGGCTGTCCTGGTAGAAGGGGTCACTGTGCAGGTATGACCCCTCCCCTACTTGGTCTAGCCCCATCCTTGGAATCCTGAAAAGAGGGATGGGCTTCTTCTGGGAACACCGAGTCCCGCCAGCCATGCATGTTTCCCCTTCAAATATGGAGGAGGAAAACACTCGGAGACAGCAGTGAGAAAAACCAGCTGGGAAAGACAGGAACGGAGTGCCTGCAGCCTGGCTGCTCCCACTGCGACCCAGCCAGTGAGACACTGGGGGAGGAGGGGCGGGTGGCAGGTCACGGAACAGAAACATGAGCTTCGCTAAGGTTCCAAAACAGCCAAAGCTAGTGGCTAGGCACATATCTAGCCCTGGTTTCTCCATCCCCCACTTGCCTGGAACACTAGTCTTGGTCACAGGCATCCCCGTTGCATCCATGGGGACCTAGATGGCTGGACACACCTACTGGTGACACCAGGCACAAGCCAGGTTGTCAGCAAGCAGGGATCCTGCTCTCTCAGGGATGCCCCTGGGTTCCTTTTATTGCTTCTGATAGGCTGGAGGCTGGAGGTGGAATCCTTTGGGCAAGAAAAGACAGTCTGGGCTAGCATGACCACGGATGAGGAAGCCAGTCCACCCTCATGTGATATCACTGCATCCCTGCTCTCTACAGCCATTCATCATGTGATATATGCAGCACTTAAGGCCTCTAGCAAACCCAGGGGCACAGAGGTCTGACCTCACGCTGTCCCATAGATTGTCCCAAGCAAGCCACCCAGGCTAGGGCTGCCTGCAGCCTTGGTCTTATGCTCTGACTGCCTCTTTCAGGATGGAGACCTTTCCTTTCCTCTGGAGTCAGTGAAACAACTTAAGCACCTCCGGGAAGTACAGGAGCCCACACTGATGAGTCACAAGAAGTTTGCTCTCAGGCTTCCGAAGCCTGTGGCACCAGAGCTATGTAGCCAATCTGCATTTCCAGAAGCACTGAGGCCCCTCTGCGAGAAACCCAACGCCGAGGAGATCCTGCAGAGGCTAGGTGAGCCCCGCCTCTTGGCTAGTGTGGCTGGGACATTCTCTGATTGGTGGGGCTTGAGGAGGTGTGCTCTAATTGGCTAGTTCTAAGTGGTACTGACGGAAGCCTTTTAGAAAGGTCTTCATTCAGAAGCGTGGGTTAAAAGGAGCCCTCCATCCCATCTTCGGGCTATAACGTAACAACTCTGTCTCTGTTCTGGTAAGAAGCTGCACTCTGATTGGCTGGCTTCAATAATTATATGCTCTGTTTGAAGCAGAAAGTCTAGAAGGTCAGAGGAGACCAACCTGCTGGGATTATCCTGGTGGCTGGTGACAGATACCCAAACTAGTTGAAGAGAGACAGGGGGCTGGGGATTTAGCTCAGTGGTAGAGCGCTTACCTAGGAAGCGCAAGGCCCTGGGTTCGGTCCCCCAGCTCCGGAAAAAAAAGAACCAAAAAAAAAAAAAAATGGGAGGAAGAGAGACAGGGGCTATGAGGAAAGGGTGGCTGTCTCACCAAGGCTCCTTCTTTCCTGACCAGAGGCCATTGCTCAGGACCCAAACACATGTGAAATCTGTGCCTATGCTGCCTGCACGGGATGCTAGAGTGACATCACTTGCCTTCCTCTCAGCCCACGTGGAAGCCCCTTCTACTTTCTAGAAGCAGCAAGGCTAACAAACTCATACCCCCAGCTTCTCAGCCTACCCTGGACACTGTGGGGAGGAGGATGAGGAGACAACTACCCCGGGGAAGCCTTGCCTAGGGGCTATGCTAACCCTCTGTCAATAAATGGAGCTACTGTACTCTTCGTGGTGCCTTTGTTCTTCCCTCGATGTCTGTCTAGCACTCCCTCAGTGCTGTGAACACCCACCTGCCCTCAGAACCATGGGGTTCAGTGTCCAAAGTAGAAGGTTCCAATTCCTTGCTCAGTTCCCCCAGCCTTGAGACCACCACTACACACAGGTACAGGGACACACCAAAGAGGACAGAGTCCCAGCTTTTCTCACATATCTCCTGGGGTCACCAAGTTGCCGCTCAGCCACATGTGAGGACAGGAATTTATCTGAGCTGGTTTGAGTGTCCCATACTCACCGGCCTTTGGCCCACCACTCTGGCTCCCTCAGACCAGTGGTGCTGTCTTCTGCACTTTCTATGATCCCATTCGAAGCAGTCACTCTAGTCCTGTCCTCTGCACCGGCTGCCTTCCTGCATGCCCACTTAGGTTCCCAGCCCAGACTCCATGGCCGCCTTCCCCATGGCCTTTTCCGTGTCCTGTGGTCGCCTGTGCCTCTTGCATAGCTCTAGGCACCCTGTTGTTAACTTCTTTGCAGGAGGAAGTTGTTCCAACCACCGCTCATGGTTAAGCCTATCCCCAGCGATGCCTGCTCAAAGAACAGTGTGAGAGGAAATCCAGAGCTCCAGGTCCCAGCCCCTGGTCTTCCACGTCCTGTGTGATGTTAGGAAAAACCATTCCCTTCTCTGCCTTAGTTCCCTTCTCTGTAACAATATCTAGCTCTATTGCATGAATTATACTTTTCAAACCCCCAGTTCAGACCTAATATAAACATAGAGAAATTCTTTAAATGGTTTTTAAAGAAAAGGAAGAAAATCCAGGGTCAGGCAGGAGGGGACCATATCCAGCACAGGAGTGAGGTCAGTCAGCAAGGACATAGGGGACAGAGAAAGGAGGCTGCTGGGGTCTACTCCGGGAGAGTGGGTGAAGAGGAATTGCCACCATAAGGGTGTGGTGGTGTTCAGACAGGCGTCTGTGATCTGAATACCCTCTTTTGGCTACGGACAGGAAGTGTAAAGGAGGGGGCCTTTTCATTATTCTGGGATCTGCACTGGAGTAGATGGATTTCAAAACCAATATGATGTAGGCAAGAAGAGAAAATTCCAGAAGGCTGGAATGATGGGAACAGAGAGACACCGGGGTAGTCCAGTCTGCAATGTGGAGCTTAGGAAGCAAACTGGGCTTCAGCCTGACTTTTAGGAGCCTTGCCCCTCCCTCTGAGGCTTGACTTTCTTGTCTGAAAATGGACTTGGTACACAGCTTCCTCCCAGGGTTACTGGGAGATTTGATAGACTGGGTGGTGGATAGAGTCATTTACTACTTCAGCGTGGGAGTCAGAGTCATTGAGTGTGACTTTGGATGTAAGACTCAGCTTCTGTGTCTGCAAGATGGAGATCACAAGAACCACTTTGACCAGGCACGATGCCACTTGTGATCCCAGGACATGGGAAGTGTAGGCTACAGGACCAGGAATTTAAAGTCCTCCTCAGCTCCCAGCCTGAAACTCCACCTCACAATCAAACCAACAAGAGAAGAGGAGTCAACTTTGTAACATTGAGTGAAGACTGCACAAAGGGATAATAAAGAGCTCTCTTTAATTTAAGATTTATTTTAATTTTTAATGGATATTAGTGTTTGACTCCACATATGTATGTGCACTGAACAATGCTTGGTGCTCTTGGAGGCCAGAGGAGAGTGTGGATCCCCTGGAACTGGAGTTCTGGATGGTTGTGGGCCACTACATGGATGCTGGGACTGAACCTGAGTTCTTTGCAGGAGCAACAAGTGCTCTTAACACTAAGCCATCTCTCCAGCCCCCTGAAAAGGCTCTCAAAGCTGCACAACCCCCAGGGCCATCAGAAGAAGAAGAGCTGAAAGCTGTCTTTCAGCATGGACAATGGAAGTAACATGCCAACTCTGGTGGGCTCCGCGGCGGCAGCTCAGCGGCGAGCACACAGTAAGGGCGGCGAGAAGAGAGCATTTCAACGTACTGACCCGCCATCAGTCACACTCAGGGAATGGAGGAAAGAACAAACTGTGTCAAAATAATAAGTAGCGAAATAATAAAAATCAAGGCAGAAGTAAAAGAAGTCAAGATGGAAAAAGTAAAAGGCGGGCTGATGGCCTTTTCTGGCTTCCAGAAGACACTGCACACGTGTGGGGCACAGGCATGCATGCAGACAAAACACCCATACACACGAAATGATCAAAATAAAAGAAAAATAATAAAGCAAGATAAAAGCAAAGGGAGCATCCTTGTTCTCGATCTGGGTGCCGTTTATTTATTTATTTACTTATTTATTTATGTATTTATTTGCTTATTTATTTATTGCTGTGTGAATGTCTGCATGCATTTACATACGCCATGCGAGTGTGGCGTGCTTTCCTTGACATGGTGCTGGAAGTTCTAGCCACAGCAATTAAATAAGAAAACAAGTAAGAAACATAGTTATCATTGTTTCCTGATGGCACAATCTTAGATATAAAACTCCAAGGAACTTACAAAAAAAAAAAAAAACCCAAAAAACCAAAAAACAAAACCTCACTATAACTCCTAGACAACCCAGGAAGCCTCAAGATACAGAATTCATACTCAAAAGTCAGTATCGCGTCTCTCCACTAACAATAAATAAATCAAGGGAAACACAAAACACAAAATCAAGGGAATTCCTTTCACAATAGGAGCAATGACAACAAGGGCCACTATGAAATAATTTTTAAGACAGGAAGTGGAGGAAATATATATTAAGAAAATATTAATGAGGAAAGTGGAAAGGCATCACATTCGCTTCATGAATTAGAAAAGCAATATTAGACTGGCCACGGTCCCCAAGGTGGTCTACAGAGTCAATGCAACCCTCCCTTATCCAAGTTTCAAAGATATATTTTACAGAAATAGGAAAAAATCTTAAAGTTCGTATGAATTTACACAAGACTTGAATACCCAGGTCATCCTAGAACTAATTGCATGGGTGAAGACGACCGTGAACTTAGGGTCCCCCTGCCAAGATTATAGGCGTGAGCTCCCATGCGTAGGTTATGTGACACTGTGTGTCAACCCCAGGGCCCTGCTCATGCCAGGCAAGCATTCTACCAACTGAGCCATATCCCAGTCCTAGCCAAATCAATCTTAAGCAAGATGAACAAAGATCACACTGATAGATTAAGTGGGAAATGTCGCCCATTGTCTTGGGCATTCAAACACTTGGTCCCAGTTGGTGGCACTGCTGGGAAGATTTAGGAGGTGCGGCCTTGTTGGAGGAAGTGTGTCACTGGGGGAGGGAGGGCTTTGAGAGCTTATGTCCTCGTCTTACAGTTTCCCTTCTCTAGGTCTAGCGAAGTATATGAGTTCCCAGCCTCCTGCTACAGTACCACGCCTCTCACCTTCTGCCTCTCTTCCCCACCATGAAAGAACTCTTACCACTGAGGAACCTTAATCTGGAAAACTCTCTTCCATTAGACACTTTGGTCATGGTATTTTGTCACAGTGAGAGAAATATAACTAATAGGTATGCTATCTTTTCTCAACATCTAGTACAAAGCTGTCGTCTTCAAAACAGAACGGTAGTGACAACAGGCAGAGGGGGAGTTATAGAAACCAAAGAAACACGCACTATTAGGGGAAGAAGTTGTCATTAATTTACTCAGCTATGAACCCTGTGAGCTACTGGTATAATAGTGGCATGAATGTTAAGGAAGCTCCCAAGTACTGTCTGATTGGATTTAAAGCCTACTCCATAAAAGAGAATTTGTTCTGGGTAACTGGGCCCAAACCTCATAGCTGACTAGGTCATAGGCCGCAGGGGGACAATCTGATGCTATTTTTCTGCGAAATAGAAATGGTAATGAACTGCCCCTGAAGTTCTTATCTTTATACCCATGGGTAAGTGAATCTCTCAGCCTTCATCAGAGAGACTAATTTCTCAGTAGATGATGATTAATGGAGACCAATAAGCAGTCACTGTACAGAGAATAAGAGACTATAGAGCGCTCTGAATAGAACAGCTTTACCAGCGCCCCCATGCCAAGGCCCACAGATCATCACATTGTAAGAAGCAGAGGGAACTGATGTCTGCAGCAAAACAATATTTGCCAGACAAGACAGAACAGTTACTCACATAAGCTCAGAACGGCTGGAACTGCACGCACAGACCTGCACCAGGTCAAGACGGCCAAAATCTCAGCATGGATTCAGGAGTCCATGGAGTCCCACCCCTAGCCGAGGATCTATTGGCCGCGCTGATGGCTACTGGGGAAGGGAGAGTCATGAGAACGTACCCATGTTCCAGTAGATCACCTATACTCAGTACAAATGAGCGGTAGTAAATGGATTCAGTGGGTACCAAACCAAAAACCAAAATAGAGAGCGATCACAAGGCGTTGTAGGGAAGCTTGGGCAGGGATAGAGGAGAGGGAACAGAGACGCATTGGAGCCAAACACACTGAATGCATGCGTGGGTTAAAAAGAAACAAATGGAGCAGACCAAAGAGCCCAGAAGGAAATTCACAGCTGATCTTTAACAAAGCACCCAAATCACACAGGGAAATGACAGATTCTTCAGTAAATGGTGTTGGGAAAACTGGGTATCTATATGTAGAAGAATGAAGCTAGACTCTGACCACACACACGCACACACACACACACACACACACACACACACACATCAGCTCTAAATGGAGTAAGACTGAAACGTAAGCCACTAGAGTACTAGAAGAGAAGATGGGGGGGGTGCTTTCTTGTCATTGTTCTTGGCCATGAGCCCCAAAAGCAAAAGCAGAAAAACAGAAGGACAACAACAAACTCAAAGGCTCCAGACAGTTAAGGAAACAGTGAAGAGAGAAAAGAGGTGGAGTGACAGAGAGAACATGGGACTTGTGCTTCTGGTGAGGGAGCAACACCCAAAACAGAAGGGATTCCACAGTCCAAAAAAGAGATGGAATTACAATATGGGGGAGGCCCAGGAGACATTTCCCAGGTGATACATGGATATTGGACATGTGAAGATGCTCAGGGCCACAAGCCATGGAGAAAGGATGTTTTCTTTTTTTCTTTCTTTTTTTTTTTTCTTTTTTCAGAGCCGGGGACCGAACCCAGGGCCTTGCGCTTCCTAGGCAAGCGCTCTACCACTGAGCTAAATCCCCAACCCCAAGGATGTTTGTTAATGCCACAATGTGTCACTTCACACTTCTAAGAATGGGGACATTTAAAAACACGGAGGATGGAGAGATGGCTCAGGGGTTCAAGCACTGGCTGCTCTTGCAGAGGACCTGGGTTCGATTCCCAGCTCCACACGGCAGCTCGCAACCATTGTTAACTCTAGTTCCAGGGGACCCAACTCCCTCTTCTGACCTCCAATGTCACCAGGCATGCACATGGTGCACAGACAGATATGCAGGCAAAACACTCATACATTATATATTAAACATCTACAAAAAAACAGGATAATGATAGCGTTAGAAAGGATGTGGGGCAAAGGCCCCACCTGATATTTGTGTAGCTGGGCTGAGGATGTGGCTTGGCTGGTAGAGCTCTCAGCTAGCGAACATGAACTCCCGGGCTCGACTGTTAACACTGCATAAACTGGTCACGATGGTAAATGACTAAAATCCAAGTATCAGGAGGTGGAGTGATTCAGGAGGATCAGAAGATATGGATGTAATGATTGGGGGCTAGCCTGGGGTACATGAGACTCTATCTTAAAAGTAAGCAAGCAAATGACTATGGGGACAGCAGTATAGAGTGTCCCCTCCCAGTTAACAAGAACTGCCTTTGACTCAGTAGTCCCACTTCTGGGTATGTAGCACAAAGACACGAAATCCATACAGCGTAAAACCATGTCCATTCCCATTGTAGCACTGCTCTCAAGTGCCAAGGCCTGTGATATAGAAAACATGGTACACATGCAGTGGGATACCGCTTAACCTCAAACAGAGAGGAACCCTGTCACCTGTGACAAAGGGAAAACACAAGCGTGTTGTACCTGACGAAATAAGCCATGAACAGGAGACAAATGCTGCACCGACTGCCTCACTCTGAACTGGAATCTAAAAAAGATTCAACTGAGTCACGCAGAGAGAAGAGTGGCTGCCAGGGACTGGTGAGGAGGGAGGGGAGGAGGGAGAGGAGAGGAAGGAGAGGGGAGGAGGGAAAAGGGAGGAGGGAGAGGGGAGAGGGAAGGAGGGAGAGGAGAGGGGAGGAGAAAGAGGAGAGTAGGGAAAAGGGAGAAGGGAGGAGGGAGAGGAGAGGAGGGAGGGGAGGGAGAGGAGAGGAGGGAAAGGAGCGGAGGGAAAAGGGAGGAGGGAGAGGGGAGAGGGGAGGAGGGAGAGGGGGAGGGGAGGGAGAGGGGAGGAGGGAAAGGAGAGGAGGGAAAAGGAGGAGGGAGAGTGGAGAAGGGAGAAGAGGGAGAGGAAGAAGAGGTGAGGAAAGAGGAGCGGGAAGGGATGGAGGAGAGATAATGGCATGGCTCTTGTGGGAGTAACTGACTACTTCCTGAAGGAGAAAACTAAAACCCAAGAACACAGGGTGCATGTCACATTTTCTACTGTACTGCGTGTGTACTTCTGCATGTGTATGTATATGTGTGTTTGCAGCAGTGTGTTTGCAGTTGTGTGTGTGTTTGCAGCAGTGTGTGTGTGTGTGTGTGTGTGTGTGTGTGTGTGTGTGTGTGTGTGTGTTTGCAGCAGTGCAGGCTCACTAGGTAACTCTCCAGTGGCAGTTCGCTGAGTGGGATGGGGACACAGCCCCTGGAAAGGGTAAATGCACACAGATGATGTTTGGGTTCGTCAGACCTGAGAGGCAGCATGGTGGCACACAGCAGGGTCAGAGACACAATCAGGCAGAGACCTGAGGCATGAGCCAGGGAGTGAGGAAGAGGAGCAGAGTGGAGCAGTAAGGTCTGTCAGCTGCCTGTATGCTTAGCTGGCCCTTTGCACCCAGCCTTCCTTCCTCCCAGGTGCCCAGGTCAAAGGCTAAGTAGCAAACCTGCCCTGTGGGAAACCCCATACAGGTAATTTCCAACACACCTCTGCTGGTTGGGCTCTACCTTCCACGGCTCAGGTTACAAGCAGTCACAGCCTTATATCCTCCGGGGAGGAGACACCATCTGGGTGTAGTTCCTATTAACCTAACAGGGTGCTGTGTCCCCCACCCCCACCCCCGCTCAGGAGAGATGTATGGTGGTCACACGGAGTCTTGCCTTTGGCACCATCATCTGCAGCCAAGGATATGTAGGGGCAGTGACAGAGTGTCGAGAGTGTGGACTGCATCAGCCTGGGAAGACATTGCTTGGCCATCCTGCCCACCCTGTGACCCTGTAGGGACATTCTCTATAAATAAAGGGTCCGGCTATTACAGCGTTAGTCACTTCTTCAGACTGATGGAGACTGTATTATCTTGCCAAGGATTTAGAAATCTGCATGGATGTAGAACACAAAAATGGGCACTCCGTAAAGGGGAGAGTATCGCTGGACTGTGGGAGCAGAGTCACCCGACTGTCACTGGACTCGTTGATGCCACCCCATCCCAAACAGATGATGTTTGGGCTTGTCAGACTTGAGAGACAGCATGGTGACACACAGCAGGGTAAGAGACACAATCATTTCCCCTTTCCTATTCCCTACTATTCTCTGCCAAGAGTTCTGGTCCCGGAGCTGGAAAGCCTTGAGTTACTCCAGGGGAGAAGGTCCTCTGAATCTGGGCTGCCCTGGGCTCCCTCACCTGGGAAATGGGCCCCATGAGTCAATTCCTTGGGCTTGGAATTGTGGGTGGGGAATTCCTATGTTCAGCCTAGCCTGTCTTTTCTTTCCATCCAGCTTCTCAAGATGCCCCACCCATAGTAAGAAATGAACACATGCACACTTGGCTTTGCGGGTAACATTTTTATTCCGGTGCAGCTGCCTGGGGACCAAATATGGCGGCTCTGCATCCATATTGTCTTGCTATGGATCCATTTGTGCTGGGAGGGTGGTAATTATGTCAATGGTACCTAAGTATGGGCAGGGTAGGCTGTGGGGGTAGGTGTCTGGAGTCATTTCATCAGCAGCCCGTACAGGCAACATTTATACACAGCTCACATTCATCGGTGGCAATGGTCCCTGTGCAGGAAGAAGGCAGATTAGTGAAAATGAACCTTGGGGGTCAGTGGTCATGGATGCTGTCATTCAGTTTGCAGAGAGGAGCTCCTGGGGAGAGACCCTGGTATGTTCCATATAGAAGTGTCTGCTCTGGACTCAGAGTGAGTGGGCCAGAGCTCCCCCACCCCAAATCTGAGGTTTCTTATCTGCTACATGGGCTGATCAACTTGACCTGAATGTTATAGAAAGGGTCCTGGATAAGAGGGGCAGATCAGGGTCGGCCCAGAGCAGGGACACAAATGCTTGCAGATTACTCTTCTGCACTCTTCCCATTTTAGCTTAGCTGTCGCCTGGGGAGCCATTCCAAGCCTGATCTCATCAGATATATCAGATGCCTGTGTCTCGTGGAATCATGTCTGTCTCTTCCCAGAGTCCTTCCCTACACCAACTTGTGAGGTCTTTGGGAGAACTTCTCAGGACTGTGGAGTTCTTTTCTACCTGACTCAATGTGCCCAGACTGGGGCAGATCTGGGGTGGGCAGGGGCTTAACAGAAATAACTGGCGATGGAGAGGTAAGGGAGGGTGCAGAGGGAAGAGCAGGAAGATCTGAGGGTTAATATCCTTACTCAAGGCCTTGAAGGTGCTGGCAGCTTCCTGGGATGCACAAACAGGCTGGAGGTCCAGGGGCAAGGCGGGGTTGTAGCACACATCGGGGAGGAGGCCACTTTTCTGCTGCTGGGGATCGGACATCTGCTTCTCTTCCAACTCATTCAGCTTCTTCACCGATTCTAGCTGGACTTGGAAGCCATGGTACTAGGGAGAAGGGAGGGGTGAGAGGTTAGGCTCTGGTTAGGAGTGGGTAGTGCCACGAAACTGGACTCGTCAAGGTCCCATGAGTCCTCCAGAACATTCTCTGTGCTCACGAAGAGGCCAAGCCACAGTGGAAAAACAACTTGTAAGGAGGAAAGTGGGACATTGCCTTGCCATCTGACACCAACATAGAAGCCCTGCGTCCCAGGCTGCTCACAAAAGACTCTGTAGTTCTGTAGATCATCACATGGGCATCAGACCCAGGAAGACCCTTGTTTGTTCAAACCCTATCTCTCCCTCCATTCTGCTGTCTGTCTGTTTCCAATCTGACCTGACCTTTCCTTGTGGAAGCCTGGTACCAGACACATCAGCTAAAGGTCCTCTCTCTGCACTGGTGAAGCTCTCTTTATTGAGATTGACTCTTTCAAACCCTCCCAGACTCTCTTATTCTCCTCCTGGAAACCCTGCCAGATACGGATGCTAGAGTATAGTCACACAGGTCTAGTAAGACCAGAAGCATCCCACACTGCAGTCAGGACTGATTCCATGCCCAACCCATCTAACACTCCCCGAGAAGACGCTGAAGTCCACGTTCCCCTTTTTCTGGCCTTTGCTCTGCCTAGAAAATGTCCACCTGGGCCTGGCACCACTCATCCTCCAGTGAGAACAAAGGTTCCCTACCCAGGAATCCGTTCTGTGACTTGCCCTTGTGTGTGAGCACAGGAAAGGGAACCATAGAGGGTTCCCTCCAGGCTCACACTGTGACCCTGAGCGCTGACTTCAAAGGAGAGTGGAGCGGACTAAACCTGCTGCTCTCGTCATATCTATCCAGCAACCCCAACCCAGCTGGTGTCTCAGTCTAGACTGGCTGCTGGGCTGAACCCAGGTCCTCCAGGTACCAGGTAGGCTGGCCAGGGTCTCACCTTGATGTAGACACCCTGGGCACTCTGCAGCACCAGCAGCAGGAGTACAGCAGCCCACAGTTGGCTTCCTGACATGGCCCGGCTTCCCAGCTCACACCTCTGGGTTTCTGCTTCCTCTGCTGTCCACCTGCCTGCCACCTGTCTCCCGGCCAGCAGCCCCTTATAGGCCAGGGTCCAGAGCCCTGGTCACTTATTAACTGTCTGGCTGGGGTGGGGTTGACAGAGACCTGGCTCTTTGACAGATTCTGAGTTGGTTCTCAGGAAGGGGGTGGGGGCGATGGTGATGATGGAGAAACCAGAGCCTGTGGGAACCTGGTCTGCCAAGGGCATGATGTGAATAGGGCTCTGTGGGAAGATTTGGACCACTCCACTTTCCACTCTCTCCTCCACACCGGGGAGGAGGGGAAGATGATGAGTCAGGAAAGTGATAGCAGGCCAAGTGATTTTCCTCAGTCAAGTTGACTCGGCCTGCGTGTCTTTAGCCCAGGTTAGCCCATAGCTTTTTGAGTGAAGGATGCGGGCAGATGGCTCAGAGCAAGGTGGGCACATAGTGTTGACATCAGAGTCTCCCCGTATTAACTTCTCCCGTGTCCAACATCCTGCTCCCACTCCAGAACTACGGAAAGACCAGTCTCGTAACCAGCCCTCACCCAGCCCTGTGCCTGCCGGTTCCTATCTGAACCCAAGTACAAATGAGCTTAACCCATATCAACTGTGTATCTTACCAGCAGCGGCTCGACATGATGTGAAAGAAAGAGCTCAGATCTCGTAGAAGGTGACAAGGGTTTAGTGCCAGGGCTGGGGCAGCTGCTGTGTGAGCCTGGGGCGTCACATCAAGGCTGACTGGAGTTTTCTTTTACTCTCTAGCCACACAAGTCTATTGGAAGCGATTCACAAAGGTAGCCATGGGTAAGATGGGCTCCGGCCCCTTGAATTTACCTTCATTCTCTGGGTGACTCACCTGTAACAGGTCCCTTCATCTCACAGCCCACCTCCCCAGTAGGTGAAGGTTGGGTCAGGGAGAAGAGGGTCAAGTCTCTCTGATGGTGTGTCACCATGGCCAGGCCTGGCTACTCTCAACAGTAGTCCCGCTGGGGCTCAGATGCCCCTGGTACACAGACTGACATGTGGCAGGTGTCCCAGCATGAGCCTAAGCTGAAACCACCATGGCCTACCTGGGCACCTACAGCCACTCGGATTTGGTGGTTAAATGAATGGCACGATGTGCTCCTTCAGACCAGTCCTCCTCCTGCATGTGGTATACACTTCATCTTCCCAGAACACCTAGACTCCACACTTATCTCACATCGAAATAGATAAAAGGCTCAGGCGAACTTTGGAGTTTCTTATGTCTTGTTTCGAATCCAGACTTCGGCCTTTATTCTTTGGAGTCTTTGGAGTCTCACATTCTCTTCTCTCTAAGATGCTAACAACCGTCAGATAACAGTAGCTCACATGTTTGATCATGAGTAGTGCAAGGTATGACGAGGCACTCTGCCTGTGCTCCCTGGAGAGCAGGAGGGACAGGCTGGTATTCGGTCTAGAATCCCTACCTGTGCTTGGCCTGCTTCAGAGAAAGAAGCTCGAGTCAGGGAGGCAGGGAGGCAGGGAGGCAGGGAGGCAGGCAGGAAGGCAGGGAGGCAGGGAAGCAAGGAGGCAGGCAGGGAGGCAGGGAGGCAGGCAGGGAGGCAGGGAGGCAGGGAGGCAGGGAGGCAGGGAGGCAGGGAGGCAGGCAGGAAGGCAGGGAGGGAATCAGGGAGGCAGGGAAGCAAGGAGGCAGGCAGGGAGGCAGGGAGGCAGGCAGGAAGGCAGGGAGGCAGGGAGGCAGGGAGGCAGGCAGGAAGGCAGGGAGGCAGGCAGGAAGGCAGGGAGGCAGGGAAGCAAGGAGGCAGGCAGGGAGGCAGG
Source organism: Rattus norvegicus (assembly GCF_021556685.1). Taxonomy (NCBI): domain Eukaryota; kingdom Metazoa; phylum Chordata; class Mammalia; order Rodentia; family Muridae; genus Rattus; species Rattus norvegicus. The sequence goes on from NC_141538.1 coordinate 139,277,256, forward strand.
GAGGCAGGGAGGCAGGCAGGGAGGCAGGGAGGCAGGCAGGGAGGCAGGGAGGCAGGGAGGCAGGGAGGCAGGCAGGGAGGCAGGCAGGCAGGGAGGCAGGGAGGCAGGCAGGGAGGCAGGGAGGCAGGCAGGGAGGCAGGGAGGCAGGGAGGCAGGGAGGCAGGGAGGCAGGGAGGCAGGCAGGAAGGCAGGGAGGCAGGCAGGAAGGCAGGGAGGCAGGGAAGCAAGGAGGCAGGCAGGGAGGCAGGGAGGCAGGGAGGCAGGGAGGCAGGGAGGCAGGGAGGCAGGCAGGAAGGCAGGGAGGCAGGGAGGCAGGGAGGCAGGGAGGCAGGGAGGCAGGCAGGAAGGCAGGGAGGCAGGGAGGGAATCAGGGAGGCAGGGAAGCAAGGAGGCAGGCAGGGAGGCAGGGAGGCAGGCAGGAAGGCAGGGAGGCAGGGAGGCAGGGAGGCAGGGAGGCAGGGAGGCAGGCAGGAAGGCAGGGAGGCAGGCAGGAAGGCAGGGAGGCAGGGAAGCAAGGAGGCAGGCAGGGAGGCAGGGAGGCAGGCAGGGAGGCAGGGAGGCAGGGAGGCAGGCAGGGAGGCAGGCAGGCAGGGAGGGAGGCAGGGAGGCAGGCAGGGAGGCAGGGAGGCAGGGAGGCAGGCAGGCAGGGAGGGAGGCAGGGAGGCAGGGAGGCAGGGAGGCAGGGAGGCAGGGAGGCAGGGAGGCAGGGAGGCAGGGAGGCAGGGAGGCAGGGAGGCAGGGAGTTGGGCAGTAGGGGAGTTGGGGGGGGGCAGGGATGCAGGGAGGGAGATATGGGCTTGGCTTTAGACTCCAGCTATCCATCATGCAATCTTCCTTACCCTCCATGACTGTTCCCTCACCACTGAAGTCAAGAACACAATTAGTAACCTAACAGTATTTGTGGGAACCAACAGCCCTTGTCCCAGGAAACCACTGTCTGTCCCTGTCCCCAGATAGATCACTTTCAAGCACATGCCCAGGGAATGTGCTGTTCTTCTCCATGGAATCGTACCATAAAAGCCCTGTCTGAACCTGGGGTGGGAACAGATTTGACTCCTAGACTTTTAGGCTGGACTCAGTGCTATTCTATCTAGAACACTGGGTTTCCTCAGCTGTGTCACCTCAGAGAAGCGATAAAACGTTGGAGGTTTTAGCTCCCGATTTGTAGAAAAAGGACGGGTTCCCCAGTGTTTGAAATTGTCATGAGCTCTTTCCACAGGACAAGCTCAACCCACTGACCGCCATATCGAGGGAGGGGAGCTGGCCTTCAGAGTTTGAAGGTCCTGGAGTGGAGGTTGCCTTCCTTTTTCTCCAACCAATGGGTATTCCAGCGAGGGCTATTCCCAGGGAATGAGTCACAACTTCCTCTTTGCCTGTCAAGATTCAAACTTTCCAATCCTATCTCCTGATCTCTTCACAAATGACCCACCATCCATGAAGGCCACTTGGCCACTGATGACCAGTGATGCAAATCCTCACTGACCAGCTTATTTACGTCATCCGGTGTCACCAGGACACTTCCTGCTTTATGGACATGGAAAGCCACTGCCACACCAGCCTGTGGAAGCTCACACAGAGGACAGGGAGCACTGTCTCTCTGTAGGTTTAGCTTCTCCTCTCCCCACACAGAGTCCCTGCTTGGCCTCCACCTTTCTGGAACTCCTGCTTCCTCAAGGGCACATCTCAGAGCTCTCGTCCACTTGGCTCTGAGCATATGGGCTCTGCAGATTTCTGACACCACACTGGCTCCATCTCTTCATTGCCTCGGCTAGTCGTCCTCTGTTTGCCTCCTAAAGTTAGAACTCACCAGGGCCACCAGGACTCATCCTTGTGCCTCTGTCCTCTTTCTACAGTCACCTACTTTGGTAGTGTCATGCAGCTTCAAGGGACTTCATGCCCTCAGACCCTGGGACTACTCGCCTCCACTTCCTTTCTCATTACAGTTGGTGATATTACCATGTGCCCAGGGGGGCAGACAAACTCAAGGGTTTTTTCTTGACACCTCACTTTTGCGCCTGTAGATTCAGTTGTGTTGACATTCAGAATATCCTTAGCTGCTAACCAACCAGGCCTCACCTCCTGATCTAAGCTATCATCCTTGGTTTCATGGATTGTTGTAACAGCAGTGTTAGCCAGAGATCTCCAGGGAAACAGTATCCACAGGATCTGTTCATCTATCTGATTGTCAATCAATCATCAATCTATCTGTTGTGTTTTCTACCTAGATTTACTGTGAGGAACTGGCTCATGGGACTGTCAGGACAGACAGGTCTGAAATCGTAGAGCAGGCTGACAGGTTGACAGTTCAGCTAAGAGTTGTTGCAGGCTGTAGTGAATTCTTAGCATTTTAGGCTGCCTTTGTGTCTATTTTAGATCCAGGCTGGACGTTTTCACATGGAGGTGTCGCCGTTTCTAATCTCACTCAGCTCTGCCCAGTTCCTCAATGTGATCGATCCACATGCCTACCTTAGATAACTGTTCTCTGGTGACCCCTTCCCTACAGAGTAGTTCAAGATAGCCTGGCTGGCTCTGTTGACCCTCACACCCTCTGTTGACAGAACAGACGTCGCTGTAACCACATCTCAGTCAATGTCACCTTCTGGGACTGGAGCCTGGGTCTGCTTTTGTGTTTTGTGTTTTTTGTTTTACTTTGGAGGGAGTTTCACTCTGCAGATCAGGCTGGCCTGGAACTCACAAAGTCCCTCATACCTCTGGCTGCTGAGTGCTGGTACTACAGGTTTGCACCATTGTGCTCTATAGCACTTGCCTGAAACGCACCATTTAAAGAGAGATTGTTTCTGTGTCTGTCTGTCTGTCTGTCTGTCTGTCTGCCTGCCTGCCTGCCTGCCTGCCTGCCTGCCTGCCTGCCTGTCTTTCTGTCTCTCCTGGCTCCCCACCCTGTATATATGTGACTTCTGGGAGAGGACCCCAGACTTTTTCCCATCTTGCAGTTGTCTCTCCTAGTGACTGAAAGCCGCTCTCCATGAAGCCCCCCGACAGGAGCAGTGTGGATTTTGAGGTCTCAGGGCAGGGCAGCCTTCAGAAATGCAGGTGGAGGCCCTGGGTTCCGTCTCAGGCTCAACTTCTCCTCTGAAAGCCTTATACTTTGTTCTTCAGATTTTTCAACTGAAGGAAGCCCCCCCCCCCATTCCCCAACTAGTACGGAGGGCAATCTGCCTTACTCAAGACTTGTTGAACACCAGTATTAACCACATCTAAATGAGGATATTTTCAGAGCAACATCTGGATTGGTGTTTGACTAAACAACGGGAGGCGGCAGGCGAGCGAGGCTGGAGCCTAAAATGAGCCATCACGAGCATCCAAGCTGATTCCCTGAGCCCACGCTTACCCTCCGCTGGCCTTTCCCCACACATCAGTCAGCAGGACCTGTGAGGATCTGAGTCAGAGCTGTCTGCTCATCTGAGCAGCGCTTCCCACTTCCCACTCAGCAAGTGGGAAAGGCTTCCTTCCAGCTATGGCTTCCCCCCGGCACGTCCTCTTCATCTTCGTCATCAGCTCCAAACTTCTGCTCTCTACTCTTTGGGCTTCATCAACCCTTTAGCTTCCACAGCCCTCTAAGCACGACAAATTGTGTTTTATTCACAATGGGTTTCACTGTGGCGTCTTTATATACAAGTATCAGTGTTCTGCATCCGCATCACGGCGGCTGCTTCCACTTCCTGGCTGCTGTCAACAGTGCTGCTACAAAAGTGGACGTGCGTGTATCTCTGTGGTGCATCGACGAAGAGTCCTTTAGCTATGTACTCAAGAGTGGCAGAACTGGTTCACGTGCTGGATCAGTTCCTGCTCTTTGAAAAGCCTACATGCTGACCACCATGTCAGTGCACCAGTTCACACACCCACGAGCAGTATAGGGACTTCCTCTTCCCCCACAGCATAGCCATTCTGTCTAGAGTGAGAGAGACTCTCCAAACAGTTCAGATTTGCATTTTCCTGACGGCTAGTGATATTGAATACTTTTTCAGCTATTTATTGGCCATTTGGATTTCTTTTGGAGAAATCTCTCTTCAGCTCATTAGCTCATTGTTATTGATATGAACATGCTTCTATTTTGGTGGTGGTGGTGGTCGTCGTGGTGGTGTGTGTGTGTGTGTGTGTGTGAGTGTGTGTGTGAGTGTATGTGAGTATGAGTGTGTGTGAGTGTGAGTGTGTAAGTGTGTGTGAGTGTGTTAATGTGAGTGTGTGAGTGTGTGTGAGTGTGTGTGAGTGTGTAAGTGTGTGAGTGTGTGTTAATGTGAGTGTGTGAGTGTGTGAGTGTGTGTGTGAGTGTATGGGTAAGTGTGTGTGTGAGTGTGTGTGAGTGTATGTGAGTATGAGTGTGTGAGTGTGAGTGTGTAAGTGTGTGTGAGTGTGTTAATGTGAGTGTGTGTGAGTGTGAGTGTGAGTGTGTGAGTGTGTAAGTGTGTGAGTGTGTGTTAATGTGAGTGTGTGAGTGTGTGAGTGTGTATGTGAGTGTATGGGTAAGTGTGTGTGAGTGTGTGAGTGTGTATGTGTGTGTGAGTGTGTGTTTGAGTGTGTGTGAGTGTGTGTGAGTGTGTGTAAGTGTGTGTGAGAGTGTGTGTGAGTGTGAGTGTGTGTTTGAGTGTGTGTGTGTGTGTGTGTGTGTGTGTGTGTGTGTTGAGACAGGGTTTCACTATGCAATCCTGGCTAGCTTGGCGCTTATGTAGACCTGGTTGGTCTCAAACTCGTAGAGATCTACCTACCTCTCCTCCAGAGTTCACCTGGCTAGTGCTCAGTTTTTAAAATTACGTGTTATCCTGGACATTAATACCCTCTGTGGTGAGCAGATAGCTTTTCTCCCCCTCTATCTCTTCACTCAGACTGTTGTCCGTGCAGAAGCGTCTTGGTTTCCTGAATTAAGCCTTTTCCATCTGAACCCCATTCGCAGGTTGTTAGGATTGTTTTCCATGCCGGTCCCACTTGCTATCTTAACATGGTTTACTCTTCTCTTGTCCTCACACAGTTTCAGATTTCAGGACTTCCTCCAAGACCTCCCATCCACTTTGACTTCATTTCTGTGCTGGGAGAGAGAGATGGGCCTGGTTTCACTTTTCCCAGTGCCCGGTGCTGAGGAAGCTGACTTTGTCAAAAATTAGGCATCTGTCACTGTGTGTGTGGGCTTAGTGCTGGGCACTCCATGGGGCCCACTGGTCTGGGTTGGTTTTTGGGCCAGCATTACGCTGCTGCCCGTTACTATGGCTCTGAGCTATAATTTAAGACCAGGCATCGTGGTCTCTCCCACGCTGGTGTCTGCTAAGGATTGGCTGTACTTCCCTAGGAATTTTAGGGTTTATTTTCTAGTTCACTGTAGAATCCCACTGGGGTTTTCACGGTCTGACATTGAGTCTGGACTGTGTCCAGCCATGCAGAAATCTTCCCGACATTGATTCTGACAGCCCACCAGCTCGAAAGCTCTTAGCATCGTCTACTGTCTTCTGTCTTCAGTAGCTTAAAGTTTTCATTGTGGGGGCCTTTCACCTCCTTGGGATTGTTTTTTTGGGGGATTTCCCCCTCTGCTTTCTTTCTCAGAGAATTGATCCTTGGTCTATAGGAAAGCTACCGATTTTTGTGCATTGACTTTTGTGTTTAATTGCCTTGCTGAACGTGTTTTTCAGGTCTAAAAGTTTTCAGGTGAGGTCTTGGGAAGTTTTCAGTATAGGATCATGTCACCTGCCCAAGGCACACGACTGCTTCCCTTTCCTGCCTGTATCCCTTTGGTTTCTATCCCCCCCCCTTTTTTTTAAGATTTACTTTTTTATTATATATAAGTACACTGTAGCTGTCTTCAGACACACCAGAAGAGGGCATCAGACCCCATTACAGATGGTTGTGAGCCACCATGTGGTTGCTGGGATTTGAATTCAGGACCTCTGGAAGAGCAGTCAGTGCTTTTATCTGCTGCTCAAATATCACTCCCACAAAGAGATCTTTTCTCATCCTCCTATCTTGAAAGCTTTCCCCGTTACTCTACATGTCCTGAATTTTCTTATGGCATCTGTTCATTCTCTCTCCCTCTCTCTCTCTCTCTCTCTCTCTCTCTCTCTCTCTCTCTCTGTCTCTCTCTCTCCTCTCCCTACTATTTATCTACCTATCTATCCATCCATCTATCATCTATCTCTCTTTGTAGCCATCCATCCATCCATCCATCCATCCATGCACTCCACATCTTTCTGCTGTGACATTAGATGTTAGAATTAGTAATTTGACTGTTTGTCCTCTCCCAGAACAATACCTAGCACATGATCAGTGCTCAGCAAATGCCTGAAGCTCTGAGTATACAGACACGCACTATTCTAGCCATGAGCATGTGCCTAGTCTCTGGAGTTCCTCACTTCTGAGAAGCCAGTCATCTGGGTAGCTCCTTCTGGCACATGGCGGCTGTTCTGAAAATGTTATTATTTTCATGCTTGCAAAACAATTCCCAGAAACCGATTCTCTCTGTTTGCCATGTGCATCGAAGACTTGGGTCTCTCAATAGTTTAATGACAAACACTTCCCAATGGCAGTTTTGCTGTAAGACTTGCGATGAGAGTCACATTGCAGAACCAGTGGTCACCCAGGCAGGAGAGGCAGAGATCGGTGAGTGGCCGTGTCCTAGAAGCCAGTCTCTGAAGTCAGAGGATTTTCTGGGTGCTTGTGGGTAAAGACTGAAGGAAGAAAGGAGCCCAGGACAAAGCTAAGGTCATCCAGGGTCAAACGCCAATGCTGCCCTTGACAGAGATGAGAAGCAGGAAGAACAGGAAAGAGTGGGGAGTGAGTGTGGTCTTGACAATGTTAAGTCTGAGACACCTGCCAGACATGTGTGTAGAGATAGAAATGCCAGCAGGGTGTATCTGCTGCTCGAAGTTCTGTGTCCCTGGCATTGGAGCTGAGGCCCTGGAGAAGAAGCAGTGGGGTGGGGGAGGAGAGGGTGGAGCCGAGCCCAGGACTCAGTGCTCCCAGAAGAATGTGGTTTAGGAAGGAGGATGGATGCACCAGTTGGGACGAACATTGTGGTTGACACTAGAATTGTTATGACTGAGAAGTCTTGGGTTTGAGAATGTAGAAGTCACTGATGACTTAAAAGATGGATTCTGAGGACAGCCAGTGTGAACATCTGATTAGAATATCTTAGGAAAATTCTGTTTATTAGACACTTTAAACCAAAAGGTGGGGTGGGTGTGTGGGTGTGTGGGTGCAGGGCCTGAACCTGGGAGACCCTGTAGGGCGTTATAGAGACCAGAGTGTGGCAGACCTTCCAGCAGCCCCTCAGAGAAGCTGGTGACCTAAAATATAAATTTATTTTTGTCATGGCTGCTAGGAAACCCAGGACCAAACTGTGGCCTGGACATTAACAGTTACTCTGACCCTCATTAATCTGTGTCTTGCTCTTTGAACTGAATCCCCTACCTCCAGGCTGTCTACACACACACACACACACACACACACACACACACACACACGCACACACACACCACAGACACACACAAAAACACACATACACACACCACATACACACAAACACACACCACATATACATACCACACATACAAACACACACACCAAAGACACATACATATACCACCACCACCACCACCACCACCACCACACACACACACACAAATACACACACATGTGTACACACACCACATACATACAAACACACACACACCACAGGTTTAACACACACACACACACACACCCCACAGACAACACACAAATACACACACCACAGACACACACACATACACACACACACACCACAGACAACACACACACACCCCACAGACAACACACAAACACACATCACATATACATACCACACACACAAACACACATACACACACACACACCACCACCACCACCACCACAGACACACACAAATACACATACCACATACACACACCACACACACATCACACACACATCACACATACATATATACCACACCACACATCACACAAATAAACACACACGTGCACACACACCACATACACACAAACACACACACCACATATATATACCACACACATGCAAATACCACACATACACCACACACAAACACACATACCACATGTTTAACTAACACACACACACACACACACACACACACACACACACACACACACACACACACACACACACCCCTTTCAGGTTTATTTATATTCTCTCCAGGTTCAAGGTCTTCTTAGATGAGGGGAGGGGGATGGGTTGGAGAATTGGCAACCATGGGAAGTGGGTCAAGGCTGCCCCCTTGTGATGAACACAGAACACTGCAGGAGAACGACTGAGGTGTCTACTTGAGTTACTGCGGCGAGGAAGGAGCTCTGTAGAAAGCCGCCTCTGCCTTGGCATCCTACCCACACAACAGAGCAGCCTTCATTAGTGGTGCTCCTTTAAGGTGCTGTCAGAGGAAACGTGAGATCTTTTGAGGGAAGCTCCTGCTGGTGCCTTTAGGTGGTTAGCAGGGCTGGGCCACAGAAAAGACAAGAGAGCTACACTGGTTACCTGATGATATTGAGTCTGGGGCTGCCAAGGGATGACCTGCCTCCCCTAGAGTCCGGATTTGCCTAATGAGAACTTCTGTGTTGGAGAGACAGTGAGGGCCTCTGACTCAGCCACCCTCAGTGTTTCTGGCTTCCTCCATTGAGATAGGTGGCGGATGTGATGTGGTGGTGGTGGTGGTGGTGGTGATGGTGGTGGCGATGTTTCTGTGTGTGGTTTATATGTATGTGGTGTATGTGTGTGTATGTGAATGTGTGTGTTTGTGTGTGCTTGTGGTGTGGGGTGTGTATGTGTGTGTTTTGTGACGGCTTGCATCTGTGTGTGAGCATGCATGTACATTCCTAAACCCTCTGGGAACATGTGTGGGAACATGTATGGGAACATGCAAGCATGCATGTGGGAGTATCGGGCATGTATGTCTAGGAGAATGTGTGTGTCCATGTTTGTGTGAGAGTGTGGAATAGCATGAGCACACATGTGTGAGCACACATGTGGGTGGATACTGTGGGAGTAGTGCATGGGAATGTGTGTTTTGGAGCCTTTGTGTTCTAGTATGTTTGTGTGTGCGTGAGTGTAGGGGATGCTAGTGAATGTGCTGGACTGTAGAGAAGGGCAGGAGGGAGCAGGGATCGCTCCCATGCAGAAAGCATTGAGGGCAGAATGACCTGATGGTGTGCGGGGTACTGAAGCATGGGAGCCTCACAGGCAGGGCCTGGTGCCGCCGCCATCTGGGAGCTGGTTAGTTGTTGGAAGCCTGATGGGCCCCATGGCCCATGGGAACAGCCTCTCCTCTCTTCTCCAGCCACCCTGCCTGTGTCCAGCAGCTGTCTGCAGCCTGTGACTGACATCAGGCAGAGCTGAAGTCCCACTGCTGTGGGACTGTGGATGAACCACTCCTTTGAGCATCAGCTCCCTCTGATGACGGATGGGAGCCATGCCCCTGACCAGGAAGCAGGCCAGTGAGGAGATGGGCTGCAAGCACCTGCACCGAGGCCTCATGGGAAGTCCTCTTGTGAGCATATAGGTCCTTCACACATCAGAGGTGACACAGAACTGCTCCCTTTGTATGGAAGACATGGCCACAAGGAGGCTAATGACTTGCCAGGGACCACACAGGCAGCTGTGGCAATGGCACCAGGCCCTGATCTCCCTGTTGGAGTTTTAGAGCCTTGACAGCCATCCCTGCATCCTCTTACCTTAGCCATCCCTGCATCCTCTTACCTTCTCGGGGCTCACACAATAATGAGGGGAGGAGGGGATCCTATAATGCATTAATATGTCCCACAAAAGGACCCGGATTCCTGGACCCTCAAAGAGATGTGACACAGATGTTGGTTCATGTGACTCTGCCAGGTTCGATTTTTGCGTTCAGCCATAAACAAGTATCAGGTTCTGAACTTACATTAGGCACCAGGGCTCAGACATGGCTAAGGCACTCCATGCTTGCAGAAGGCCTGTGGTCAAGCGAGTCAGATGAGGACAAGGTGTGGCAGAGGCAGAGGTGATTTACATAGGTGGCATGGCTCCTGGCAGCTCAGGCCTGGGGCTGTTCTGGGGTTTAGTCTTAAAGCCTGCCCCAGGCTGTAGGCCCACTCCCAGGAGCCCCTTCAGAATTCTAGCAGTGTTGACCTCACTATGGAAGTGGAGAGGCACCCACCCCACTGTGTCTGTCGTATCTATCTCTAGAGGGATCCCATCCACAGTGAGACTCCATCATCTGTGGAGTTCACCTTGACTTTCCCCTTTCTCAGACAGCCAGCATCCAGGAGACCCTACCCATGCCCACAGCCCTTACCATCTTTGCTGACTCTGGAGTACGGCACTCTTTGTGCCACAGTACCCAGTCTGAATGGCTGAGGAAACCCACTAGCTGCTGAGTCAGGGGCCTGGTTGGCAAGCAAGACTGAGCACAGTGGGAGGGGCTGCGACACAAATTCCCCTGCGTTTACCGGAGCCAGGGCCAAGGCGCAGCTGTCGTGCATGCTGTCAAATCTGCAGTTGCGACCATTGTGAAACTTGATTGCTCTGTCTTGGGGACTTCTTAGAGTCCAACTCCACAATAAAGCCAATCAGACTAAGCCATCAATGTCAAGTCCCAGCTAATGAAGCATTCATGGGCTTGGGAGAGAAATCAGGCAAGCTCTTATTTCAGGATTATCCCTCCCAAATATTGAATCTGAACTGTAAGCAGAATTCTCTGTCATTTCCACCCCTTCCCCTGGTGGGGACCATTGACATTCACCTCACGTTGTAGCTTTCTGGAGAGAGGCTCGACAGGCAGGCAAACTTGCTGCTTCACAGAGGAGCGGGCTCCTGGGGCATCAGCAGAGAGGGAAGCGGGCAGAACCTGCTGGGAATCCCCTTCCCAGGCTCCGCCTAGGAGAGGGGGATGGCTTGACTGCCAAGTCTCTCAGCATCAACACCCAGCTTGGAGGAGGGGAGTCTGCAGTGGGGAAGGAGACTTTGTTCATCGTTGTGGCAAAATACCAGACAAAGGCAACTTGAGGGAGGGAAGATAGGGGTAATTATTTGGCTTTCAGTTTGAGGTTATGGGTCATCATGGCAGGACAGCATGGCAGCCGGAGCTTGAGGCCGATTGTCATGGCATCCTCAGGAAGGAGAGAGAGAGAGAGAGACAGAGAGACAGAGAGAGAGACAGAGAGACAGAGAGAGACAGAGAGAGACAGAGATGCAGACAGAGAGAGAGACACAAAGAGACAGAGAGACAGAGACAGAGAGAGACAGAGAGACAGAGATGCAGAGATAGACCGAGAGAATGTGAAAGAGTGAGAGACAGGGACAGAGGCAGAGACACAGAGGCAGAGAGAGAGAGAGAGAGAGAGAGAGAGGGGAAGGCTGGCCTTAGCTTGCTTTATCTTTTTTTTTTCTTTTTTTCGGAGCTGGGGACCGAACCCAGGGCCTTGCGCTTGCTAGGCAAATGCTCTACCACTGAGCTAAATCCCCAACCCCGCTTTATCTTTTTAAAAATCTGGTCCAGGACTTGCTGCTCATGTTTAAAGTAGGTCTTTCCTCCTCAATTAGCCAAACCTAGAAAATTCCTCATAGACATGTTCATGATGATTTGATATCCTGTTAATCCAGTGGACAGTCAAGATTACCCATCACATCCTCCTGTGAGTGGAGCCGACACTATAAAGTGGGCAGTCTGTCCTTCCATCTGGGGTCTGTGGCCAAGGCTTGTGCCCCTTGGACTCATCCAGTTGGGATTTTTGTTGGGAGAGAAAGCTTGCTGTCCCTTCTGTCTCTGCTCCTCTGTGATGCACACATCTTTCATTCTGTCCCCTCTCCCTTCAGGAATTTAGATTAGAACAAATCACTCCTGTGGCAGAGGTGGCAAGCTGCCCATCTATCCCATGATCCCCTTTCATCCTGAAGGGTCTATTGATGACTGGCAGTTGTCTGTCTGGAGGACTTGAAGCCCTCTTGGGGCCTTGTGCCCGGATTTTGCTGATAGAACGTGAGAAGGGAGGTGGCCTGTGCCACATGGAGCTCTGTTCATGTCCCCTTTACTGATGGGTGTCAGGCTCTCTGAGGCGGCAGATTCACAATATGGGAGGATCCAGGGTTGCCAAATCAGCCTATCAGTGCCTGTGGATGTATTGAAGGACCCTTTTCTCACTGTTTCCACAGCTGTGTCTACTACACGAGACCTCGAAGCTCCCCCTGTAAAGGCAAGTTAGTGTCCCTAGATATGACCTCGCACTGCTATAGCACAAGGCTCTTCCAAGCATCTCTCTTGAGATATTTTGCCATTTCCGCCATCTCTACACAGACATTCCTGACAGTTCACCACAGGACACCAGCGGTGCAGCCTTCGGGCTCAGAGTGTGCCAGCCCTGCAAGCTTGCCCCAGAGTTCTGAGGCCACTAAGAAAGATGTTTGTTGCTCCTGCCACTGGGGCTTGAGTTTGTGAATTGTGTGCCTCAGGGCACCAGGTGCTAGGTGACTGCAAACTGGAAGCAGAGGGCTGTTGCTCACCAGTTGATGGGCGAAGCACTTCTATGAAGTTTAAATGTTCTACGTTCTGGGGTCGACTTGCAGTAAAACTGTAGCTCACCGCAGTTACAACCAGATGCCTTGATGGCACCCTTACTGCATTAGGGTGAAGGGCCCAGGAAAGGCTGGCTTGGGCATGCCATCTAGGTGCCCGCCCCTTTTTTCCTGCATGTGAGTGGCACCAGGCTTCTCTCCTGTCTTCAGCTTGTCCAGGAAGCATATGACATCACTGTCCTAGCTTGCCCCTTATCTGGAGTCCTCCTCCCCACGGCACATCTGGCTCCCTACTGAAGTGTCCTTCCTTCCAGCAAGTGGTGCTGCCCCAGTTCTCAGAGGCCATTTTGTTTTATTCCTCCACAAGAGTTCTGGCCGTTAGATGGTCATAGGCACAGTGTGAATTCAAACCTCCTTAGGGGTGCAACGCAGCTACAGAGCAGCACAACTGGAAACAGCTGTATAGAGTTGACATGGGTATGAGCAGCTGGAGTTTGCACACGCTTCCAGAAGGAACACAGACAGCACAGACATTTGGGAGAGCAGCTAGCAGTTCTTAGCTAGAATGTTAAATCTATAGTTTTTTTTTAAATTTATTTTATCAATAAAATATTGGTGTTTTGCCTGCACGTGTCTGTGTGAGGGTGTCAGATCTTGGAGTTACAGACAGTTGCGAGCTGCCACGTGGGTGCTGGGAAGTGAACCACGGTCCTCTGGAAGAGCAGTCAGTACTCCGACCCACTGAGCCATCTCTCCAGCCCTCTCTACTTACCTGTTCTGATTCAGCTATTGCCTGGGTACTCTTAGCATCTATCCAAGAGGAAGGCAAATCCACGTCTGCACAAAGGTGCATGAGTCCTCAATGCAGACTTATCTGTTTCTTTAAATGAATGGATAAACACATTTGTGAATATTCACATGGGATACTTCTAGACAATGAGAGAGAATATGGGTGCTTCGTGGGTGAATCTCAAAATATTTATGCTGAGTGTGAGAGATGCACACTAACAGCCTATAAGAAGAGCAAGCTAGTCCACACCGTTGTCTGGGTGCGGGGGGAGAGGGAAGGATCCCATCGGGATTGAGGGTGTGGGAGACAGATTGATATGTTCAGCATTGAGACTGGCAAAGACTTACTACGGTCTATCTCTGGCTAATTTTGGAGCTTGTATAGAAACTATTTCCTGAAAAGCTGTGAAAACTGAAGAACCTGTGAGGAGTGAGGGGCTTGGATGTCGATGGCCTGGAGAGTCCAGCTCTAGCTGCCTCTTAAACAACTGCTTTAAATGAAATACAGAACTGGAAATATTACAGACTCATCAGGGAAAGGTGTTTGCTGCCAAGTTTGACTGAGTTTGATCCCTGAGATCCACACGGTGCAGGGAGAGAACTGACTCTTGCAAGTTGTCCTTTACATGGTCTGAGGTGCTGCGGCATGTGCACGTGTGCACACGCACATGCAAATAAGACAAAATCAAGTGAGATGAAATCTCCAGTATAGGCCGCTCCTTTTCTAGGCACTTCTGGTTTGTTTTTACAAAAGAGGGGCGGAGCTTGTGTATCCGGATGTTCCCTGAAGGGTTTGAATCGGCAGCAGTTCCTCGGTGGCACGTGAGGAGAGCCCTTCTAACCTCGCTCCGGCTTTTTATTGCTCGGG